>NC_134532.1:193337831-193656045 GCF_050624435.1 Tenrec ecaudatus | reverse complement strand
AGTGGCATTGATGGCACCTAATAGCAACAACAACAACAACAATCTGGTCCCATCTTTGAAAAGAATGAATGGAGTTTCACTCAGGGCGTGGCCTGCTTCTCGTATAAATTTACAGTGTGTGCACACAATCTCACTTGTACTGCCGCATTTGGATTGTACATCTGGTTCCATAATCTACTGACACATCCTGCCTATACTAGCTGCCATTAGTAGACTGCTGTCCTTGGGTTCTTTAAGCCCGGCATACACCAATCTGTGATCTTCCTGCTTCATCTTCCTTCTTTCTGTTCACAAATCGCTGTCACTACGGGAAGTAGAAGTCTTCAGCTTAGATCTGACCCACACACTTGAAACAGAGTGGGTTTTCCCACCTGTGTGAACCATTTCTTCCCCCCCAATACCATGATCCGAATTCTACCTTGCAAGTCTGGATAGAGCAGAGGTTGTACACTGGTGCATACAGGAGCTGCAGGCACAGGGAATCCAGGGCGGATGATACCTTCAGAACCAGGGGGTGATACTGGGAGAGTGGAGGGTGAGTGGTTTGGAAAGGGGGAACTGATTACAAGGATCTACATGTGACCTCCTCCATGGGGGACAGACAACAGAAAAGCGGGTGAAGGGAGACGCCAGATAGGGAAAGACATGACAAAATAATAATTTATAAATTATCAAGGGCTCATGAGGGAGGGGGGAGAGGGATGGAGGGGAAAAAAGAGGACCTGGTGCAAAGGGCTTAAGTGGCGAGCAAATACTTTAAACATGATTAGGGCAAAGAATGTACAGATGTGCTTTATACAATTGATGTGTGTGTATGTATGGATTGTGATAAGAGTTATATGCGCCCCTAATAAAAGGTTAAAAAAATTTCTTTCTCTATACATTCATATAGAAGTGTCACTGGTTTTGTTTCTCTAGATAACTCTGTCTAACGTAACAGCTTAATGTATAACCCACTATACCACATGGCTCATACTCACAGACAAACCTGAATGCGACAGTAGAATGAAACCTGAGCAATATATCCTAAGAGGGAAGAGGGAAGGAAAAAACCTACAAATACTAAATGACTTTGGACTTTATTCATAATAATTTTAAAAATTAAAGCCCGCCTTTCCTTTATATATATAATTTAAGTGTAAATTGCATGTTTGTAGTGTTGTCACTCTTGTTAGTTGATATCAAGTCTAATCTGACACCTGAAACTATTGTGTAGTACTTTATAACCTATGGGAAAGGCTTCCAAAAGTATTGTGTTAGTCTGGGTTGACTAGAGAAACAAACTCAGGAGCATTCATATGTGTGTAGGAGAGAGTTTTATAACAAGAAAAAATTGTATATTGAGAAAACCTCCCAGTCCAATCCAGATCAAATTCATAATTCCAATATTAGCCCACATGTCCAATACTAATCCATAAATTCCTCTTCAGACTCACACAGCACATGCAATGATGCCAAATTCAGGAAGATTACAGCCTGGTGGGTGGAACGTCTTGTGGATCCAATGACAGTGGAAGCATTTCCAAGTGGCTCTTCCAGCTCCAGGGCTCTGGCTGCCATAAATGTAGCTCCATGTGGCTTCTTGACAGGAATGTAAAGCAGAGAGAGAATGAGAGTGGCCCTGCCTCTTCTGATGGTAGTATCAACAGATATAGAGTTTCCAGAATCCTCATGAGAAAGCCACACTCACAAGAAGGGATCATCAGGCTGCCACCTGATTGACCGGGTAGACTCTACCCTCTCATTCTTTTATGAAGTTGACATGAAATCGTGTAACTACCACAGTTATATACGACAATATTCTCTTATCCATAAGGTTTTCATTGAGTAATATTCAGTAAATTGTTGGGACTTTTTTCTTAGTCTGTCTTAGTCTGGAAACACTGGTATAACTTTGGCACATTGAGTGACAAAACGAAAACTCGCTGATATTTAGTTGATATCAACTTATAGCAACCCTATAGTACAGATATAAACTGTACCTGCTAGTTTCTGAGACTGAATCTGTTTGTGAGTGTAGAACACCTTATCTTTGTCCTACTGAGCTACTAGTGGTTCAAACGGCCAACTTTCCAGATTGCAACTATCAGGCAACCTTGGCTCTCCTCAGGTGATAGAGTTGGTTAAAAATATAACCATGATACACCTTCCAGCATCATCGCAACATACAAGCCACCACAAACTGATGGGTAGATGGTAAAAGAGATTGTATATAGATAATTTAATATACTCTTTTGTGTGATACCCTTTTGCTATTTGTCTGTTTTATTCTTTAAAAATCATTCTTTAAATTGAAATGTCAAAGATTTTAAATTGAAAAGGCAATAACATATAGCATAGGGATAAGGGGGAAAACACAAAATATGAACTACAAAGAATTTTTAATACTAAGTAAACAGTCTTTGTGTAAAACCCCTACACATGTAATTTCAGTACAAGCCTAAATAATGATTAAGATACAAGTCGGCTTTAAAACAAGTGATTTTGGATTTTAAGCCTTGCCAAGATCATAAAACAAAGAAAAATCAGCTTGTGTGTGTGTGTGTGTGTGTGTGTGTGTGTGAGAGAGAGAGAGAGAGAGGATTTTAGATTAACTCAATGAATGCATCAACAAAATGAATCTGGGTTTATTAAATTATAATTGCAGAAAGAAGCTATAAGGAGTGCTATTTAGGAAGGCAGATATTTAAATATAAACTATAATTCTTAGAAACCAACACTCGCTACCATTGAGTTGATGCAGACTCAGAGTGAACCTATAGGAAAGGGTGGAACTGCTCCTGTGAGTTGCTGAGACTGTCACTTTTTATTGGATTGGAAAGCCTCATATTTCTCCAGGGAAGCAACTAGTAGTTTCAAACTGCTGACTTTGTGGATTTCAACACATTGGGTAACCACGATGCTAAGGAGCTATGTAAACTATCATTAGAGAATAGAGCCTAACATAACATCCCAATGCATAACCCACTATGACACCATGGTTCCCACTCACAGCCAAACCTGAATGCAAAAGTAGAATGAAACTTGAGCAATATACCTTCAGAGAGAGTGGGGGAGGAGAAAACACAACTACTAAATGACTTTTGAGTTGTATTCATGATCATACAAAGAGTGTAATGATAGTATTAAAGTAACTTAGGTGATGACATTGTGGCGGCTAAAAAGAAGACTGACCTGAATCTTGGAAAATACACCTTTGAGACATGGAAGGATAAAGTATCTTAATTTCAGAAATTAAATTGCTCTACTAAGTTTTGTATGCACACATAAACAATACATACCCACATTTTTCAATGTTTTCAGATTATCCAATGCTTTCAGATAGTAATTAATCAAAGTTTTCAGATAGTTAATATTATATGTTTGAACTATTAAGAGGCAAATATGAATATAATTTGAGACAAAATGATATACTATGTAGTTTTAAAATTATGGATTGTAATAATCTTGAATGGAATGCTAATACCCATTACAAAGTCATAATTGGTCTTGCTGTTTTAGATGCTTCCTACTCCGTTTCTCCTCACTGCGGCCCCGTGTGCAATAGGAGGACTCGTTCCTGATTGTGTGCCCGTCTCACAATTGTGCCCATTGTGGCAGACACTGTATCAATTCATTTTACTGAGAGTACTCCTTTTTTGTTCTATTGATCCTCTACTTTATCA
The DNA here is from genome assembly GCF_050624435.1 of Tenrec ecaudatus. Lineage (NCBI taxonomy): Eukaryota > Metazoa > Chordata > Mammalia > Afrosoricida > Tenrecidae > Tenrec > Tenrec ecaudatus. Next base: position 193,652,380 of record NC_134532.1, on the reverse strand, counting down.
AGAAGTATGACTTTTTTCAGGGAACGAGGCCCCATATGTCATGTCTAAATTATTTAAGAAGTCCTTTCTTCAAAGAAGCATTCTTATTGTACTTTTCCCAAAACAGATTTGTTTGTTCTTCTGGCAGTTCATGGTATTTCAATACTCTTTGCCAACATTTAAATTCATCAATTTCTAAACAAAAGTTTTAAAATGTGTCCTCGGATCCACTTGGTCTTTTTATTTCTTCTTGGCTGTTCAACATTTTGCTTCCTTTATATATTGATGTCCTTGGTGTCACACTACTGCATGTTTGGTCTTCTGTTATTAACATTTATATTAATGTATCAAATTTAAAAATCTTCTCTTTCAGTGTTCTCTAAATTCACAAGAGATTGCTCAAGGTTGCATTTTGGCTCTCATGGCTGTGTTTCCCTTTCATTTATTTCAGCATCAACATGCGTTTATGTATAGGTGGAGAATTGATTATCTACTCCAAAGTTAGCCTCTGACATTTTTGAGTGATGCCATGGAGCTTCTTCATCATCTATTTCTACAGATGCAATCAATTTGATTCCTACGTATTCTGCGTTGTGAGGTTCATATGTATCGTAACTGTTTATGTTGCTGAAAAGAGATATTTGCAACAAAGAAGCTTTTGATCGCCTTTATCTCAGGCTGGGTTCTCTGTAGAATCAAAGATGGTGAGAAATTTATAAACTTGGAATCCATTTATACCCATGAATGTAAATTTATCTCTCTCAACCTCTTTCTGTCTATTTATAGATATAATACATTAACATATTATACAGCATATACCATATATTTAATATATAACTTATATTGTATATAAAATATATATAATATAATGTTTTAATATAAGGTACATGAAATATATTTATAGTATGTTATATGCAATATGTTTTTATTGTATAAAATATCATAAAATATTATACTCTATTTTATTAAATATTTTAAATATTTTAAAATATATTTTAAAGTGTTATTAAGTTTTAGATTTAAAAAGAGTGAGCAAAACTGTTAACTTGAGTACTATAGTGGGCCTGACCCAAGTCATGACATTTCTAATGATCTGTACATATGAACATGGGACATTGAGAAACAATGACCAAAGAACTGATGCCTTAGAGTTATGGTGCTAGTGAAGACTGTACCAAGGACTGCCACAAGAACCAACAGATCTGTCTTGGAAGAAGTACAGCAGAATACTTCTTATAAGCACGGACGATGACACTTCATCTCATGAACTTTGAACAGGTGTTCGGCAGAGACCAGTCCCTGGAAAGGATATCAATCTGTGAAGTAGAGAGGCACTGAAGAAGAAGAACCTCAACAAGATGGATTGTCGCAGTGTCTGCAACATGGGTTCCCACAGAGCAACGGTGTTGAGGATGGTGCAGGATGGTGCTTTGTGTTGGCACTGTAGGTAGGGTAGCTATGAACTGGAATTGACTAAATGAAACCTAACAACAGCAACACCAACAATAAAGGATGCTGTAGGAATTTGAATAATAACTGTATTAACTGAATTTCCTTGTAGGCATATAGATATTATTCTATCACATGCAGCATTTACTTCAAGATAAATCTTGATGTGTTATTTTTGAAAAGAAATACAGCAGCATTCTCTTGAATTTATCATTCCTGGTATAATAAGCCATATAATTATCTGACTCGGAATGGGAAATTCCAGTCCTTTTCAGCTCAATAATCCTTAGAATATTAATCTTTATGCATTCCATTTCATTTTGTACAATCTCCTATTTTCCTGAACCTAAGGATTTAAACTTTCTATGTACTGATGTACAATGGATGTTTACAACCATTTCTTTTCATTTCCAGTTGTGCCACAAGAGCAAACAAAGGTCCCCAAACTTCACTGCATCCACTTCATAAGCTTTCCTTCACTTTGAGCAGGGAGTTCTTCTGAAGTAACATTTTATAGTTTGTCTGTCAGAAGGAGCTCTGGTAGTATAGTGGGCTATGCATTGGGCTGCTGACTGTAGGGGCAGAGGTTTGAAACCACCAGGCACTCCAGAGGAGAAAGAGGAGGATGCTAAATCCAATGAAGATTTTATCGTCTTGGAATTTGAAATGGGCATCTGTCCAATAGTGTGCCTCTGAATCAGAATGGAATTGATGGAAACTGAGTGCATTTTCAACATTATTCCAGACAATAATTTACTGGCATTAAAAATCTTAGTGGCTAATATTTTCAGAAGCAGACCACCATTTCCTTCCTCCTCCTCTGTCTCAAATAGCCCTAGAGTCTTGGTGGGACAGTGGATTAAGTATTTGATCGCTACCCACAATGTCAATAATTAGGTCCCATCTGTCTCTCCTCCAGAGGAAGATGTTTTCTGTTCTTGTAATTATTGGCAGCATCAAAAGCTCAACGAAGCAGTTTACCTTGTCCTGCACATCACTCTGAGGTGGAATGATCCTGATGACAGCAAGTGAGTGAGCAGAATAGATCTGAATCTGGATGTTTGGTGAAAACTGTCCATTTGGGGAGACACCACTGGGAGGTGAATTGTTGGTGGCATAGCTCAAGGATCACAGAGTAGGCAAGCCAGCAAAGTCAGACAAACGGACAGACTAGTGGTGGTAAACTGCTCCATACCACAAAGGAGATGTTTCACTAATTGTATTAATTTTCCATTAGTTAGTAAATACAAAAATATCTCTTAAATTTACTGAAATGTAGACTTGTGGTTATACTGATGAAATATAATATGCATAATCAATGAAATTGGTCAAATTAGAAATAATAAATTAATTGTTGAGAATTATTTTAACTTTATCTTAATGTACTTTTTCTGTAAAAAGGGCCATATGTTTGATTGTGTATATGGCTACTTGGTTCTAGAGCTTTATAGCATCTTACTGGAGAGATTTACCAAGACCAAAATGATTACTGAAGCATTCAAGAACAAATGGACATTTGTTCATTACAATTCAAGTGTCCAAATATGATGGGTATGTGTGATGAGTATGTGTGATGGGTATGTGTGATGGGTATGCGTGATGGGTATGTGTGATGGGTATGTGTGATGAGTATGTGTAAGAGCAAAGTACAATTAAAGTCAGCTAAAATGACGAACATTGGGCATGACGTTATTAACCCAATCAGAACATGGAAAAGACCATATTCCAACAATTTAAATGTGAGAAAATCAATATGCTTAAAACCATTTTCTTAGAAGCCAATAAAATCCACTCATGTGGTAAAAACAAAGAGAATTGGCTATTTATTCAGCAGCTGAATAAATCCTCCTAGATTCCTAAGCAAATAATAAACTGTGAGTTCTGTTTTATGAGAAAAAATGTTTTTAAGTTTATTCTGCAAATGTCCCCTTTTATGATCGAAAGGATGGAGACTTAGGGAATTTAAATAATTTGGTTAAACTCACACCTAATTAGGGACAAAACCAAGATTTATCCTCATGTCTATTTGACCTCTATAGCTTCTTTCTATATTGCTTGTGATTGTATAATGCACTATTAGCCTACCAATGTTTACATCAAAATGTTTGAAATCTGTTTAGATATTTATTAACACAATATTAGAAATGGCTCAGTTTCATCCTACTTTGGTTGCAGTTTGTTGAATTCAACATTGCATTTATATGTTTAGCATAAAATGCTGTATATGTATAAGTAACTATCCTTTCCATTTTTAATTTTTTTGTGAAAAATATACAAGGAAACATATTGTAGTTAGATGATCTCTCTATATATACTAAAGTGTGCAGTTATTCCAATGTTTATGCTTCCAGTTATTAACCAGAAGGCCATTGATTCGAATCCACAAGCTGCTCCATGGTAGAAGACATCTAATAATTGGCTCCCACAAAGATCACATGCTTGAAAACACTACAGGGAAATTCTACTCCCAACGTAGGCCCAAGATGAGTCATCATCAACCCCAGGGCATAAGTTACATGTCATTAGCTACATTCTTCAAGTTGAAAAAGCATTCTTGCTATCCTTTCCTAAATTGTCCCATAACCTTTAACCTGAGTTAAATAATGTCTTTGAAGAAAACTCCCTATGTACTCCAACTTACCACCTCTGCAAACTTCTAATAACTTTTAGTTTCTCTGTTTTTGTTGTGGGACAATTCTATTCTGTCATATACAGTTGCGTGACTGTGGATGGTCTGTTGTTTACTTCCTGTACTTGAGGCTACTCATTATTTGTATTCCTGTGGATGGCTTATTTCCCTCAGCCTCATGTCTTCAACCCTCATGAATGTTGTGGCATGCATCAGAACTTCCTTCATCTGGATGGCTGAGTAGTATGTCATGATAGATATATACCATATTTTATTTATTTGTTAATGAGCATTCTCCTTGCTTCTACATTTTGAATATTATGCTGAGTACTGCATTGATATAAAGGTTTCTGTCTAAATCCCTGCCTTCTCTTTTGGAGGTATGCACCTATGATTGGTGTTCTGTGTCATAAGATACCTCGATGTTAAACTTTTTGAGGAAGTGACACAATGACTAGCATTGTCACAGTGCTTGTTCGGTTTAACATTCTCATTAACAATGGAAAAGAGTTTCAGATTTAGTTTATTAGAACCTCATCAGTTTCTTTTTTATTTTTTAATGTTGTACTAATGAAGGTGAGATGATATATCATTGTTTTTGATTTGCATCTCCCTAATGGTTAATGTATTTTTATGGTTAATGTATGTAATATGTTTGCACATATTAACCATTTGAATATTCTCTGTGGTGAAATATCTGCAGACGTCCATTGCCCTTTTGTGAATGGGTTGTTTGTCTCTTCATTGTTAAGTCGCCGACATTTATAAATTTTTTTGACATTAGGCCTTTATCAGATATATGTTTCTCAAAAATATTTCCACAATATTTAGGCTATCTTCATTTTTTGAAAAGTCTTCAATGACAGAAAGTATTTCATTTTCACGAGGTTCCATTTATCCCTTATGCCTTTGTCAGTTATGCCTGCTATCAGTTCCTATAAAAAGTTGTAATCTCAGAAACTCAATAGAAGGTCTTTATGAGTTAAAAACAGCTTGATAGCAGTCGGTGGGTGAGTACAGCCAATACAAACCCATTGAGTCTATGCCACCTAAATATTCGGTAAGGACAGAATCGAACTATTCCTTTGAAATCTCAGCTAAATCTTTCGGAGAGAAAACAACCTCAGACGGCACTCGCTGGTGGAGAGGCTGGTAGGGCAGAACTGCTGACCTTGAGACTAGCAAAAGAACGCATAATTTACTGCATCATGAAGGAAGGGAGCCCCTTAAAGAAGTGAATTGACACCGTGAATGCATCAATAGGTTCAGGCATCAGAACAATTAGGAGGATGGTACAGGACCATGAGGTGTTTTGTTCTGTGGGGCATAGGGTCATTGTGTTAGACAGGGTTGACTAGGGAAACAAATTCAATGTCATTCATGTAAGTGTACGGAAGAGTTTCATATCAAGAGCATTTATATACCAGGAAAACATCTCAGCCCAGTCCAACTCAAGTCCATAAGTCCAATACTAGTCTATAAGTCCCTCTGCAGACTCATGCAGTCACAAGCAATGATGCAGAAAGTAGGAAAATCAAAGGTCAGCAGGTACAAAGTCACGTGGATCCAGTACTGCAGTTCATCACAGGGCTCTGGAAAGTCTCAGAGTTACCTGCGAGAGAGAAGGTGAAGGCGAGGGGAGCAGGGGTGGAGTAGGGTCCCAGAGCCTGTCTTCTGAGAAGGCTACGTCCACCAGGAGGCACCATTAGGCTCCATTAGGCTGTGACCCCTACACTGTTATATATCTTCAAGTTGACATGAAATGGTGTAACAACGACAGTCACTTTGGGTTAGAACCCATTCAATGGCACCTAAGAACAACAACAACTCAAAGATACATATACAGCAGAATAGAATTGAACACTGCCCACGATGATGCCATTGTCACATGCATTGCTGTCTATAAGCTCATTGTTCCAACAACTATTGATTAACTGATTAAAGATCTTCCTGTGTTTTTCCTGACTATCTCTCTACTTTACCAGGCCTGAAGTGCTTCTCCAGGAGCTGTCCCCTTCTGATCTCATGTAACAAGTTTGCAGGAAAAGTCTCACTTGCCTCCAGTCTTAAGGAGCAGTCTGGCTATACTTCTTTCCAGACAGATTTTTTTCATTTAAAAACTTTAAAAACATATTTGCAGAAGATTTACCCAATGAAATTTGTAGTTTTATCTCCCAACTATTCTATTTAAATGCCTGCCTCTTTTTCTACATAAAGATTTTCCATGAGAAAAATTAAGTTTCCTTGAGGAAATCGATCAAGTTTACACTTTGCCATTCCCCCCAAAATAGTTATAAACATCTGAGACTTAAATTTCTTCCCATATTTTTAAAAGTTTTTGATATTACTGATTTGTCATTCTTTTTCTAAAAGAATTTTTTTCAATGAGATTCTTCTAGGAATAAAATCAAATATTTCATTTTTCAATTAGTTATCCCTTTATTTATTTCTATATGCTTCCACTAAGTTTCTATGGATAGATTTTCAAAGGCTGTTATTTAAAGGAATAAATATAGACTCCGCAGAGGGACACATTTTCTCACTAGATTAACTCTACATCTGTATGTTGAAGCACATGCTGAAGTCATCACACCAGTCAGGAAATACTGAGTCTACACCACAACACTAGCCATGATTTTCCATTCCAGTCCTTAGGAATGTCATTGATTTTCCAATAACACGTACATATATATGCACAACTGAATGAGAGACTAATATTTTTAACAATTCAAGTAACATTTCTCCTTTTTCTAGTTAAATTCCAATGAATTAATTTAAGGTTGATTGAAAGCACCCAGATAATTGCTGAGTTATTTTTTAAAAGATAGATAATTGTGTTCAAGCAAGAGAGAAATCAAGGGAACACATAACAAAGTGCAAGAACTTGAGAAAGATATGCCTGCAAACACTGCTGAAAAGAGAGGCTGTAGACAAAGGAGGATATACTGAATTGTGGTAAGCTGGTCATTAATTTATTTAGTGTTACGTGTCAAAAATATGAATTTATTCTATTTTCCCTATTAGTTTTTCTTCATTGTATCAATTCTCAATATCAAAATGATATTCTTAGGATCTTAGTACTTCTGAAGTGCAGTTCTTTGGTGTGACCCTTGTCTCTATAGTCTTTGTAACCATAAAGAAACCTATACATAAGGAGGAGAGGACCATAATTTAGGCAGTGGTCAGTTTTGCCATTCTACTGAATACAAAAGAGCGGCATTTCATAAATAGAAACAGAGAGTTCTATAATGATGTAGAAAGAAAGAAGAAGAACCACCAGTGGAGCCAGTAAGAGATCACTGAAGGAAATGCTGGAAGCCCCAGGCCATAACACTCACTGAGACCGTGAGACAGAGCAGGGTGCTTCCAGGCCCATGGAACTAGTGAAGCTGCGTGCCTTTGCCCACAAGACTGGCTTTCCAAGTGTAATATACTCTGTCCATTTAGCAGCATTACAGGATCTATGTGCAAGCAAGGCGGAGATCAAAGAACTGCATAAGAGAGCCCAAGAACCATAGAAAGATACACCTGCAGACATGGTTGCAAAGAGAGGCTGAAGACAAAAGAACTGAATCCTTAATGTTTTTGATCATGACATTTGGTAAACTGTTGTCTTCCCCAAGGAACCCCTCCCCCCTATTATGGGACCAACAGTTTCTCCCAGGTCACTCTGTCAGCTGAATTTGATGATCCTTTGTAATGGTTACAGAATAAGTCACATACAAAAAAAAAAACACAAACAATGAATATTGTCTGTGGGAACTATTTAATCATTGCAACTGATTATTAAACCCAGCAGGAAAGCAGAATGCCCTGGAGAGTCTTCCATATTAGAAAAGGGTAAGGGATTTGGAGAGTGGAAGCAGATGTGGAGGTGGATTCTCCTTCCCCCATTTGTAACTTAAGGAAGTCAAACATAGCCCCCACGCCATGACTTCAGGACTATAATTTTAGGATTTCATTTCACATGTAAGACTGAAACAAATAAACAAAGATTTGTTTTTCACTAATATTTTTTTTCAGAACCACTTCCAAAAATGATACATAATAAGACTGTAGGTCATAAAATGTTTCAGTTGTCAATAGAATAAATGTACTATCAAAAAGTATTCAGGTAGAAGGATATTTTTCTATAATGTTGGATTAAATAAAATTGCAGTCAGAATTTTTTTTTAAAAATCCACCAAATCTCTAGGTAGTAAAATATTAATTCCTAAAGCAAGACCTTGGCAAAAAATGCACACAGGTCATATTTTGCCCCCTTTGGCTAAACTAAGAAAAAGAAGAATTCAGATCCACATGAGAAACCAAAGGCCATTTGCCACAAGGCAGAGTTGCAACGTGTGACCACTAGCTGACCTTCTTTTCCTCTATTATGGGACCAACAGTCCCTCCATGTCACTCTACCTTTCAGATGAATTTGATGATCCATTGCAATGGTTACAGATAGTTCACAAACAACACTCATCATTAAGGAGGCTTATTAATTTGTCATTATTAGATTTAGACTGTGAGATTTCTGGGATGATGTTCCCCAGTTTTTGTTTCTCAATGCTGAAAGAATTCAGGAAGCAGAAGCATTTTTAAAATTTTTATTTATTTTTATTTTTTTGCTCTGGAACACTTTTTTAAATGAATCATTCTTATTGGGAGCTCTTACAGATATTATATCAATCCATAATTCAGTTAGATCAAGCATAATTTTACAATTGCTACCATCATCAGTTTCAAAACACTTTCTTCTTGAACTCTTTTATATCAGCTGCCATTTGTCCCGTCCCCCCATACCCTGCCTAGCCCTAACAACTCTTATTATTATATATGATGATAATGATGATGATTTGCTGTATCTTACACCATCCAATGTACTCATTCACCTGAAATTCTGTTATTCCATCCCTTCAAGTGGGGTTATGTAGTCATCATTGCTATCAGCTCCCCCTTTCCACTCCCTCATCTTCTTTCCATACCCTTAGATAATCATTACTCCTGCTACTGTTTCTGAAGGGTTATCTATCTTGCTTTCATGCATTGAACACTCTTAATTATACAAATGAACATTAGCAGGTCTCACAAGGTTAATAAGGTAAAACAAAGACTATAGTAGTAAGGGAAGGAAATATTAAAGAACTAGGAAATATTAAAGAACTGGAGGATAGTTATGTGCTTCATTACCACTTCCTGGATTTATCATCCCTTCCATTTGGCCCTTCTGTGAGGGACTATCCAATTATCTTGCTGATGAGTTTTGGTCCTTCACTTTGTCCACACTCTTTTGCATCTATTTGATTGTTTGTTTTTAAACTTCTGATACTTAGCCCAATGGACACCTTATGAACACACAGGCTGGTGTACTTCTTCCAGGTGGGCTTTGTTTTTTCCCTGCTAGTTGGCCACTTATTTAATTTCAAGTCCTTAAGGCATCAGACAATATATCTTTTAATAGCCAGGCACCGTTAGCTTTCTTCACCACATTTGCTTATGACCCTTTTTGTCTTCAGTGATTGTGTTGGGAAGGTATCATACAGTGCATGACAAAGGTGTGCATAAGTAAGTGTGGTTAAGAAGGCTGATGATGCCTGGCTATCGAGAAATATAGTGTCTGGGGTCTTAGAGGCGTGAAAGTAAACAAGTGGCCATCTAGCCCAGGAGAAACAAAGCCCACATGGCGAGGTGGGGGGAATCATATCATCATGAATGAGGGGAGCATGTGATGGGGACCCAATGCCCATCTGTAGACAAATGGACATCCCTTGCAGAGGTGTAATAGAGAGGAGATGAGTCACTCAGGGTTCAGTATAGCAATAATGAAACTCACAACCTTCCTCTAGTTCTTAAACGCTTCCTCTCCCAACTATCATGATCTCAATTCCACCTTGCAAACCTAGTTAGACCAGAGGATGCACAGCGGTACAGATGGGACTGGAAACACAGGAAATGCAGGACAGATGAACCCCTCAGGACTAGTGGTGAGAGTGGCGATAATGAGAGGGAACAGAGGGTAGAAAGGGGAAACTGATCACAAGGATCTACATATAACCTCCTCCCTGGGGGATGGGCAAAAGAAAAGTGGGTGAAGGGAGACGCCTGGCAGTGTAAGATAAGATAAAATGATATAAATTATTAAGGATCCATGAGGGAAGGGGGAGCGGAGAGGAAGGAAGAGGGGAAAAGGGAAACTGAGGAGCTGATTCCAGTAAGCCAAGCAGAAAGCGAATTTTGAGAATGATGAGGGCAATGGATGTATAAGTGTGCTTTACACAATTGATGTACATGTGGATTGTGATAAGAGTTGTATGAGCCACAAGAAAATGGTTTTTGAAAAAGAGAGAGAGACCAAAGAACTAGAAAGGCAAGGCTCCCAGAGCCATTTATCCCTGTCCTTCAATTAACCCTACATGTGTTTATCAGGCACGTTGGCACAATAAACTAACTACCTCAGTTCTAAAATTCATGGGGAGGAAGGTGTAGCATTCCTGGCCATGTTTGATCAATTGCAATATGTCTGAGATTAAATACTAAGAGGTACATGCTGGTTATACATGATAGTAGGGCAGGAGTAAAGGAAAAAGAAAAATAGTAAAGAAGAAAGTAAAAATTCTGTATTTCAGTATAAATATGGATAGGTATACATGTAAATATATGAAGTGGGGTGTATTTATCTATGCATATATGTATGTGTCAGAACAACAAATAAGCAGATGTACTTTGGACCTCTACATAAATCTTACCTCAGTATAAGAATGGTTTGTTCTAATAATGCTTCAGGAGCACCTTTTTAATCCAATGAACTTTCATGAGGGAAAGGGAGGCTTTGGGGAGTACAGTCTCAGATAGTACATGCTATCTCTGAGAAACATGCAAGGCTGCATGGTGGGGCTGTGGGAAAGCTTGTGCCCCAAAATCACCTCATCAGACCGGGACAGAATGAAAAATCACATGGAAAAATGATCCTCGAAGGAGTCCTGGAACTGAAAAGGGAAGAAGCATGGATCAACCTTGGAAGCTGGCACAAGTGCACATTGTGCAGCATGGGAGAAATCCTGCAGTTGAACCTGAATGAGAGAGCAGCTGGCCCTCAGCCTTCACTATGTGTCCCCTCCCATCCTCACTGGTGGGGGTTATAGTTGAGGGAATTGGCCATTCTTAGTGGCTGAGTTTGGGAGCATGTGCAACGTACTGTTGCTGGTGCCTAGTGTATGTTCCCAGGTTGACCTTCACATGGGTCTAGGTGACCTTGGTCTGTTCATGCCCAGCTTTGGATTGTCTCCATAATGTGTGCTTGATTTCTTTCAAATCCCTTTATTGTGGCATGCCCAGGTAAATTTTCTTTAACGAAGGCATTCCATGGAGACACCCCCCCACCTTACCACCACCACCACCGCCCTATATCCCTAATCGTTCAATACTATAATGTTTTTGGCATTGCTGTGCTTCTGGATGCTGTGCAATTGGTACTTCAAACAGCAACAGGATCACTCACAAAGAACAGGTTTCAACAGAGCTCCCAGACTAAGAGCAGACTTGGAAGAAGGAGTAGGCTGCTGACTTCAGATGAGTTGGCCCTGTAAAGCCTGTGGATAGCATTGAACCATTGTCACTTAGTGAAAATCTAATGAATAGAAGCAAAACATTTGACAAAGATAGTGCCAGTGGATAAGCCTCTCATGATAGAAAGCATTAGATATATGGCTGAGGATGAGCTGCCTTCTCAAAGTAGAGTCAACCAAAACAAAGCTGATGAAATAATGCCAGTGTGAAGAAAGCCCATGGGACGCTCATTTGCTAGTGGGGCACTATTCAAAATTAGAAGAAACAGCTGCGAACATCGATTAATAATTGTAAGTTGGAATGTATGAAGTACAACAAATCTAGCAAAACTAGAAGTAATTAAAATTAAAAATGAAATGGTACATATAACAATGGATGTTCTAAGTATTTGTGATCTGAAATGGATTGCTATTGGCAATTTGGGATCAGAAAATCAAAATGTCTGGTGATGGGAATGACACAATTTAGAGGAAAGGCTTGCATTCATTGTCAGAAAGAATAGTTCCAGAACTATCTTGAAGTAGAATGCTGCCTGTGATAAGAGAAGGTCTATCACCAGTCAAGGAAGCCCAATCAGTACAATTATTATTCAAATTTATGTACCAACCACTAAAAATTGTGATGCATAAATTTAAGAATTCTACCATGTTCAATCTAAAATTGATCAAGCATACAATCACAATGCATCGATGCAAAGGTTGGAAATACAAAGGAAGGAACGGTGGCTGTATAATATGATCTTGGTGATAGAAACAAAACTGGAGATCCCATGCCAGAATTTTGAAAGACCAACAACTTCTTCACTGCAAATACCATACCTTTATTTCAACAACATAACAGTAATATATACCTGGACTTCTTGAGATAGAATATATAGAATTATCTGTATCTGAATTATCTGCAATTATCTGAATTATCTGTAAAATTGAAAGAGAAGCTGCATATTAACAACTAAAACTAGGCCAAGGGCTGACTGTGGAATAGACCATCAACTGCTCCTATGTAAGATTGAAGTTGAAAAATGATAACAAGTTCATTAGAATCAAAATATGAACTTCGTAAATCCCAAGTGATTTGAGAATATCTTAACAAGAGCTTTCACACCTTAGACACTAATGACCAAAGACATGAGGAGCTGTGGGAGGACATCAAAAACATCATACGTGAAGAGAGGGAAAAGTCAATTAAAGGAGATAGATAAAAGAAAAGATCAAAGTGGATGTCAGAAGACTTTCTGGAATTTGCTCTTACTCACAGAGCAGGTAAGGCAAATGGAAGAAATTATAAAGTCAAAGAGCTAAACAAAAATTTTCAAAGGGCAGCTTGAGAATACAATGTAAAATATTATAATGAAATATGCAAATCTCAGAGTTAGAAAATTTTAAAGGAAGCACATGCCCTGCCTATCTTAAACTGAAAGAACTCACTTGAAAAAAAATACTGCCTTAAGTTAAAATAGTGAAGGATCCTCTAAGGAAAAAGTTGAAAAAGTGCAGGAAATATCAAAAGGAGATGGAAAAAATAAACAGAGTCTCTGTTACAAAAATAATTAATCAACATTCAACCATTTTAAGAGATAGCATATGATCAAGAACCAAGAACCTGAAAGAAGAAAGTCAACCTTCACTGTAAGCATTAGACAGCACAAGGCTCCAAGAATGGATGGAATAACAATTGAAATGTTTCACCAAGGTGATAAAGCAATGGAAAACCTTACTTCTCTATGCCAAGAAATATGGAAGATAATTACTTGACCAACTGACTAGAAGATAACTATGTTTGTACTCGGTCCAAAGAATGGTGACCAAATAGATTGCTCAAAATATAGAGCAATATAATTAATATGACATGCAAGTAAAATTTTTAAAAATCATTTCACCGTGGTGGCACCAGTACTTTGGTAGGGAGCTGTCAGAAGTTCAGGCTGAATTCAGAAGAAGACTTGTAACAAGGGATGTCAGGTGAAACATGGCTGAAAATAGAGAATACCAGAAATATGTTTATTTGTGTTTCACTCACTATACATCATAGACAGTTGTGTATGTGGATTAAAATCAAAGATGGATAACCTTGAAGACCATGGGCATCCAGTAACATGAATCGGTGCCCATGCAGAAGCAGTACGTGGAACAAGAGGCAGTTGTGAGAACAGAACAAAGATAAACTTCATGGTTTAAAATGAGAAAATATGTGCAGTGAGGTTTTGGCATCTCACCATATAATTCAATCTGTATGGTAGGCAAACAGTTAGAGAAGCTGGATTACAATAAGAAGAAAGCAGCCTCAGAATTGGAGAAATGCTTACTAGTAACAACCTGCGATATGCAAATGCCACCTTGTTCGTTGAACCTGAGGATGGCTTGAAGTACTTGCTAAGGAAGGTCAAGGGTTGTAGCTTTCACTATGAATTAGAACGCAGTGTAAAGCAAACCCAAATCCTCACAACTAGATCAATTAGTAACATCATGATAAATGGAAAAACATATTGAAGATGTCAATGATTTCATCTTGCTTGTTTCCCAACCAATGCTCATAGAAGCAGCAGCAGAGCGATCAACAACTCTCTGGATTAGGCAAGTGTGATAACCAGCATATGATCTCCTTCAAGTTGAAAAGAAAGGATATTGCTTTCAGGACGAAGGAGCACTTGATCCAAGCTGTGGTATTTTCTAACATCTATTATGCATGTGAAAAATTTGAACAGTGAATAAGGAAGACAGGAGAAAATCAATGCATTTGAACTATGGTGATAATACCATTTTGGGCAAGAAACAAGTCGATCTGTTTTAGAAGAAGTACATCCAGACATCTCCTTAGAGGCAAGTGTGGCCAGACCTGATCTCACATACTTTGCACATGTTATTGGGAGAAACCAGTTCCTGGAAAAGTACATCATGCGTGGTACAGTGGAGGAGCAGCGAAAAAGAGGATAGCCCTCACGGAGACTGATGGACCCAGGGGCTGCAACGATGGCTCAAACACAACAATGGGGAGGATGGCGCAGAACTGGGCAGTGTTCATGTTCTGTGGTGTATAGGGCCACAGTGGGTCAGAACCAACTTCATGGCACGTAACAGCAGTGGCAACAACCAGATTGGGGACTTAAGAAGTCATCACAAGCCAGGATCAGGAAACAGGAAACATGCGGTCATTTGCACATGGCACCCCTTCACCTCCATCAGCAGCCACATACATATCTCTTTTGTCCTGATTTGCAGTCATTTGACCCCTTAGCTTGTGCCTCCATGGTCCAGGCAGCCTGCTTCACCCTTCTCTGCTTCATAGTCTTTTTTTTGCTTCTGGTATATGCTATTTACTCAAAGGAAAAAAAAATCCACCTTTGCCCCAAAGGATGAAACAGAAGGATTAATAAGCTCAAGAGAGTCACAACCAAATGCAATCATGTTAACAGAAGTAGATACAGCTCTGGGTTTCCTAGAACTGCTGTGTTTGTGGAAGAGTTGCCCTTGGGCAATCCTGTGGCCCCTCCGCAATCCTGATATACTGCACTGCAGGGCTCTTGTGATGACGCAGAGCAGGCTCCAGGAGTACAGGTGCACCGATTGGAGGATATCGTTGATGAAGAAATGGCCCTCCAGCATGACAGGTTTCCAAGAGCTCAGGGTGCCTAAACATGAGGTTCACCTGTTTCATTGGAGCTGGGGCAGGCATCCCCTGCCCGAGGAGGCCGTGGGCTCCGGTTGCCCGGTGGGCCCATTTCCCAGCTTGGCCACGCGAAGTGCCCATGTTTCAGTTTCCGGAGCCAGCAGCTATGAGCCACAGCCTCAGAGTGTGCCATGGGGCGGAAGGAGGCAAACTTGGTGCGCTCGCTGTGCATGCCCTTGCCCTCGCAGGCAGCACACAGGGCATAGTTTGGGCAGACACTGCACATGTAGCGGGTCCCCACGACACGGCCATTGCAACCATCACAGATCACATTGGGATGCGCCAAGCTAGTAGGCACCTCCTGAGCACACATGGGGCGGTGCTCCCGCCGGCACTCCTTCTTCTCTTTGATGTAAATACGGAAGATGTCATCCTTCACATAGGACAATGCCATTGTCAGCTCCTCATCACTGGAAAAGGCAACCAAGTCTCCATCCTCATCGCGGTAGTACGCCTGGAAGCCTCCAGGCCGCAGCCGGGGGAACACTGCGGCCACCGGCTCAGCAGCGGCTCGCAGGACCGGGCTGCGCTGCGGCCTGGGCTTCGGCCTCTGGCTTGGCGCTGGCGCAGAAGCTGAAGCTGCGGATCTCATGGGCCTCTTCTTCCTTCCCCAGAAGGTAGGCCTCGACGGTGAGCGGCGCCATAGCTGTAACGGTCACGCTGAGTCGGAGCCGAACTGGACCCGCTTCACAGTCTGCAAATCTTGTAATGTTCCCTTCTCTCTGTTTCCTGTCTCCCTACCCCAACCACTGGTCCTGGCATGGCTCCACTGCCGTGTCCCATGGTATCTGTGCTGCAGTCTCTGCTCTTGGCCTCCTTCACTTTAGATGGAGCTCTGGAATGAGCTCCACTGGTGGCTCTTTCCTTGGTGATGTTAGGATTATCTCTGATTTGCTTCTGTGGAAGCCTAGTCGAATGGCAACTAAAACTGCCCAATCTCCTCAATGAGTTTTTCACACACTGTGCTTATGTGGCTAATTTATGTATTTGATAGGATTACAGAGACATGGACAAGAGAGCCCTGCTGTGAAATGTCCCTTCACCTTAACCATAATGTGGAAAGATCAGTGCCAACTTGATGATGAGCATCTGCAGAAAAAGTGTAGTTTCAAAACATTTGTTAATCCTACTTGTGAAACTACTGATTTGACAGTTTAGCTAAAAATCATAACATAGATTTCACACCCATGAACTTCGATGTACTTGCAATCGGAGAATTCAACCTCGCCTCTAGAATCCCTGATTTCAGAATATGAATACTGTGAAAAAAAATGCTTGTTATTACTGAACTAGATTTTAGTAGGCTATTATATTATATTATATAATAATATGCAATAGCAAATAATTTAAAAATAGTTTTTTCAATTACATGAAAAATAGTATAGCCCTTAAAATGATACTGAATGCACCTGCAAAACAAAGCTATGTTTAAGTTAAACTAGAACATGGTGCAGTCTTTTATACATTCACTTGAGATTTTATTATAGATCTATCATCAAACGAATTGATTCCTTGCCAAGTGTCACTAAGAGCATGCATTTGATTATCTAAATAAATTCTCAATTTTAACTTTATTTTTATTTGGTGTTTAACATCATAGATACTTTATGTCATCAATAATTACTACAACAATCTGTTATCCTCAATAACAGCAGATTGCCTTCTTTCTTTTGAAGAATATGAGTATTGGCATATCCTAAATGATATTAACAGATAAAATGATGGTCAAAATTCATCGCAGGTTTATTTATTTTATAAACCTGCCTGAATAATAGTGAAATGAAGCAAACTTGATTTTTAAATTAAAAGAATAAGAGTTGTTGCTATTGGGTGGAAACTCGTCCCCAAATGGGAAAATGTGTAAAACACCACATTTTCTACTAAAATAAACAGTACGTATCTCTGTGTCACAGAACATGTATAATTTATCTTCTAAATCTTCCTAACAAAATATTTTTCCAGCAAACTATTTGATTTAATAAAGACATTGTTTTCTCTGAAATAAAAGTCATCAAAAATTTAATATGTGTGTTGAAACTTGATTGTGCATGAGCATCATACTTGATAAAATAAGACAAAACAATTGAAACAAAACAAAAGTAAATCACTCTCCAATGTCAAAAATCTTGATAATCTAAAAGGAACATCACATAGCCCTCTCAAGGGAAACTTCCATATAGTCATATTAATTTTATTTTTCCTTAAATTTGGCAATTTGCAAAGAAATTAAGATAATTTTAGAAATTCCATTTCAAATCAAATATTTTCTATCTCTGAACATCGTTGATTAAATCCATTTCATTTTTAAAAGTTGTCTTCATATTGTGTCTGTCTTCATATTTCAAAAGGAAACATTATACAAATCAGGAGAGAACATGGTATTGCCCTCTGTTTGGCAAGCCCATGTAATTCTGTCCATTGGGCTAGAAACTTAATCAAAAGGTCTATGGAAAACCTTAGGCCTACGTCCTTTTTTATGGCCCCCTACTTGGAGTGTCAATCTATCCATATTCTGCTGCATAAAACCCTTTTCAAGTAGGCAAAGCAGGCATATTATTTTGAGGTGAAATGAGCCTGATTTAAGCCATGGTATTTACAATTGTCTCCCAGGCCTGGAGAGTTGGATAACGAATAAAGAAAACTGAAGACGAATCAATGCATTCAAATTAAGAAGTAGGTGAGGAACATTGAAAGTACCATCAATTGTCAAAAGAACAAACAAATGTGTCTTGAAACAAGTACAGTCAGGATGTTGCTTAGAAATAGGATGCTAGACTAGTGTCATACACTTTGGACACGTTCTCAGGGGAGAACACTCCCTAGATTGCTAGGTGTTGAAAGTTGATTTAATCAGGTTTTACTTTCGTGGAGAAAAACTAGCTAGCTTCCCTCAAGTGGTTTACCAGCACAGCAGAGGAGCCACGCACAAGACAGTGCACAAAGATAGTAAGCAGAGCAAAGATTAAATCGACAATGTACTCTTCCATCACAAAGTGGATCACCTCATGATTTAAGGAATCGGACAACATGTAGGGGTATAACATTGGATTTTAAAGGGGTCAGGTAGCAGTACCCCATTGGCTCACAACATACTTAACCTATTTTCCCATTGGTCCTATTCTTGTATCCTGATTGGTCTTCATTCCTTTGATTGGTCTTGTGCATAATCCATGGCTTGTTTACCTCATTATCATAGGGTGGTGTTAGTCAATAGATTATCTGGACATGACCACTGGAATGGATAATGTCAGTCAGTTTGGATCAGATAGTGTGGTGTAGGCATGAGTCATCCATACATGACAGGTGGAATGAATCAGTTGAGATATTTCAGGATAAATCCTTCAGCCCTCAGCGGTCATCCAGGCCGCTAGCTGACCATGACAAGGACATCAAGTTTGGTAAAGGAGAAGCTTATCAGAAAAAGAGGAAGATTCTCAACAAGGTGGGGTGACATACATCGCAACAATAGACTGACACATAACGACAACTGTGAGGATAGAAATAACTGGGTAGTGTTTTGTCCTGCTGCACATAATTTGAGAGTACCTACCAACTGCCTACCAAGTTATCAGTGAGGTTGATTAATTAAAGACCCTTCTGGAAGAAAACAAAAACAGAAAATGACCTTGGGCTCTTTCCAGCTCAATCCTCTGATTTTTCTAATCAGCAGTAGTGTCTTGTTTTGAGCAAGATAGGCGGGAAGTAATTATACCTGGAAAAAAAAATCCTCCTTGCCAATGCATCTATTCTGATTATAGCAACCGTAGGACAGGGTAGAACTGCCCCTGCGGGTTTCTGAGACTCGCTCTTTATGGGAGTTGAGTTTCTTCCAGGGAGTGGTTGGTTGTTTGGAAGCGCTAACCCTGTGAGTTTCATAACAAGGGCTCCTTCAAATCAAACAAAATTCACTGCCATTGAGTTGATGCCAACTCACAGTGACCCTTTAGGCCAGGTTAGAACTGGCCCAGTGAGTTTTCAAGACAAACTCTTTGTAGGAGTAGAAAGGTCCACCTTTCTATTGGAGAGGCTGGTGGTTTGGAACAGCCCCCTGTGCCACCAGGACCCCTCAGCTAGTCCAACAGACTTAGTACAATGTAGCCCTGGGCCCTGAATTCTGCCAATGGGAACCTCCCCACATTAGCTGGTTTTATGGAGGTCTCCTTGCTATGGCTTGTTCTTATGAAGTTTGATTCCTGGGCTGTTAAGGTGGGGAGGTTGGGGGCAATAGCAAGCTCCAAACCCATGTGACTTTTTGTTAGGGTACACAGATAAACTGCACACACACACACACACACACACACACACACCAGCAGCTGCAGCAGTAACAGGGTCCGTAGAGAGTTAGGCCACAAGTTTATTAACGCAGAACGCCCACTAGTGTGTTAAGATGGGGACCTTGTCTAGAGGGGAACGCTCCTAGTGATTATGCTATGTTCACAGGGCCAGGGCTGCTACTCTCCAGATAGTCAGGCAACCTTCTAGAGACTCTGTTTGTCCTTGGTCTCATACGGTATTTATTTCAGTTTTATCTTGGCTATTGCTCTGGGTCACCATGTCTCAGAATTATCTTTGAGTACAGTCCTGTGTCAAAATTTTACTGGGACCTGGTTTCAAGTTTAAGGTGTTTACCAAGCCAGTTCTCACAGGGTCCTTGGTTCATTCCCACAGCAAGCAGGGCAGTGGTCCTGTTCTGTCCCTGGATGTTCTCTACAGTGTAGCTGCTTCCTCTTTCAGGTAGGGGCCTCTTCCCCCGCCCCTGCACTCCAGACGTCATGCTATGCCTTTGTCCCCAGACCTAAAATCCAAGAGTCTTTCAGGTCATTGTGAGGCAAATATGAATATCTTATCTTTATATATCCTGCCTTTTCACTACCTCTGATCTACTGTTAAGGAAATATGTTATCTGCCCTTGACCTTATGTTGTGCTGCAGAGGCATGTATCTCCACCCCTCCTTAGTGTTATATCCATGCTATAGTCCCGCCTTTCCTCTTTTCCCATTTCTGTCTCGGTAATTATATGATTATTAAAGAGAAGAGCTGGAAACACAGGGAATACAGGACAGGTAAACTCCTCAGGCCAATACCAGGAGGGTAAGGGTAAGGTGGGGGAAGAAAATGGGAACCAATCACAATGATCTACCTATAACACCCTCCCAGGGGGATGGACAACAGACAGTGGGGTAAATGGAGACATCGGACAGTTCAAGACATGAAAAAATAATAATCATTTATAAATTATCATGTGTTCGTGAGGGAGGGAGAGGAAAATAAAAAGCTGAGGCCATGGACTCAAGCAGAAAGAAAACGCTTTGAAAATGATGGTGATAACATATGTACAAATGTGCTTAGACAATGGGTGTATGTATGGATTGTGATAAGAGTTGTATGAGCCCCCAATAAAATGATTTTTAAAATAATAAATAAATACAACCCCACCCGCCAAAATAAAAAAGCTTTCTCTTTCTGTTGTTTGAGAGTGAAGGAACGCCAGTTCACATATGTACTACCCAAAACCAAATCCAGACTCACTGCTGACAGACTAAAACAGTCCCTGTGGGTTTGGAAGGCTATCAATTTTTATGAGACAAGAATGTCTCATCTTTTTCTCCAAACATGGTTTTTAGAGACCATTTTATTAAGCCTTTATTGAAACAGAGACAAAACAAAGACAAGTGGGATGAAAGAAACCATCAGCATAAGGTCAAGATCACTCACTGTCATTAAATTAATGCTGACTCTTAGTGACCTCCTGTGGGTTTGCAAGACCCTCACCGTTGATGGGAGTAGAAAGCCAGCCGTTCTCCTGCGGAGCTGCTGGTGGTTTGGAGCTGTGGAGAGGACCATGGGGATCAGCGCCCAATGCATAACTGTTAGGTAGCTAGCTTAGGGACAGGGGTTGTCCCTCTCAGGCCTATAAGCCCCCCCACCGCACCCTCAGGGAGGCTGGAAAGAAATCAGGCAACCACTGAACACCTCTGAAGACTCCAAACTGAGCGTGTGCAAACACAAGCCCCCTAGGCCCAGGTAGAACCAATATCTTGGACACACCCACTTAAGTACGTCACACAGGTGGGCCTAACTCAGCCGATATGATCAACCCTCCCTCCCCAGACAGAGGTCAGCAGCAAGTGGAGGGAGGGTGAGGGTCGTCCTCCCCTGCTCGGGCGCACGTGCTCATTCCCGGCATCCTCGGGGTCCATAGCCCCTTGCACTACATGATCTTACTTCCTGGTCGTCTGCCATCTGCTTCCTGTTGTGCATGTGTAGGGGATCTTTTCCACGTGGTTGTTTGTGCCCAGTTGTGAACCTCAGTGTGACTTTTGCATGGCTTGGCACACTTTCCAGAACTGGTGGATACCCTCTTGAGATTGTAAAACCTGAAACTTGCCCTGTCCTTCGTAAAAACTCACCTGGATTACAAAACGTGCTTAGGTGTGAATTCTTTCAGCATGCAAAGCAAAGAACCCCATTATAGCCACTTCAGGCACCGAACATAGCCACTGCACTGAACATAACACTTCCATAAGGCCAAGACGGAATCCCATATTCCAGCCACGGGGGTAATTATAGATGAAGGAAGACTGAAAAATCATCACAACTGGTAGCAGATCAATTTATCACCATGGCAGACAGGACCAGGAATGGGATGCTGATGAAAACAGTGGACAGGATTGTTCCTAAGGCTTTGACCAGTCAGTCGACCACAGAATGGCTGGGACATAACTCATGACCATGCAGCCCTGAGTTATAGCCACTAATGTCACCACATTTAAATGACATACAGATATCATCAATAAATCATTAAGGACATGCCCAAATAAATTCTCCCATGCTCAGTGCAAAACCTGAGGGCAAAACTTCCATTTCCCTGACTGGCCCAGGAGTTGTAATCTACTTTCAAGCATGCTCTGCCTGAGGTTAATGGTCAGAAAGAAGTTAAAGGGGAATCTTAACTTATGCCAAGATTCAGAATGGAGTTAGGGTTCCCACTGTACACTGCCTCCTTAACAAGTCAGATGCACAAGTCAGATGCTTTAGAATTAAGGTCTAAAACCTGTTTACTAGGGCAGGACACAGGTAGAAGAGACATAATACTTTTTCGTTGTGCCTCTGCTACGTGAGAGAACTGAAGGTGGAGTTCAATCAGATGAATATCCAATATCCTCCATAAATGTGCTGTAATATATTATTCACAAAATTAACAGTGTGAAAGTGACCTCTTTGAACATATTTTAAAAGTTCTTAAATTTCTAAAGCTGGAGGGCAGATGTTTCAGGCCTTTGTCAGTAGTATGATAGATATTGATCCGAGCATTTTTTTGGAGATTTAGACTGATGACACCACCCATAGACTAAAAATAAAGGACAGACTTATTGCATAAAGATGCATCCTGGGGCAAGATAGCAGCTATCCAGTTGGCCCAAACATGGCTGTAGAGAGCAGAAAAAGGAGGTGGACGCTGGAGTTTTCTGGTGATTAGCAGGTAGGACTGGATTAAGATTCCTTATGTGTGTCTTGAACTTCCAGCTGGCAGCAAATGTAGAGAAGCACCCATCTTTTCTTAACAACTTTCTCAAATGTGGGTCAGAGGGAGAGAGGAATGAGGCTTAAAAGATGTCATGCATCAGACATTTTTAAAAAAAGAGTCAGATTTTTTTATTATAGCAGACTAAGCTGAAAACCTGTACCTTATTATAAAATTGAAAGATAAGGTTGAATTTCTCAGACTAGACACCTAGATCGGGATAGAGATGTCTGGTTAGATGTACTTGAGAACCTGAAAACTAAAGATTTTCCTGAACCTTCTTAACTTGCAAAAAATGACTCACTCTGTTTTCTTGAAAAATCGATTCTCATGCATACACTTTACTCAGAGATCATGAGAAGATTCCAAGGTACCGTATGCTGCTTGCTCTCCCGAGGGTCTCATCTCAGTTTCACAGGTGGCACGGAAGTCATAACAAGGATCAATTTTCGCCATTGTTCAGCTGGAAGCGGGACAGACAGACCTGTTATAGGAGGAAGGCATTTTACATCAAAGAACTTCAGCAATTTTCATTGCCAGGTCTTTGATTCTGACTCTGGAGCCTAGTGCCACGTTTCTATTGTTATGAAGTGCCATCCAGCCAGTTCAAGCCCACGGTGGCCATCCACACAATCGTTTGAGATACTGCCCAGTCCTTGCACCCTCCCAACTAGTCCCAGGCTTGAGCCCTCTTTGGAAGCCACTGTGTCAATTCATCTGCTTGAGGGCCCTTCTCTCTTTCACTGCCTCTCTACTTCACTAACTGCGATGTCCTTCTCCAGGGACTGGTCTCTCCTGAAATGTCCAAAGTAAGTCAAATGAAGCCTTGTCGCCTTCGCTTTTAAGGAGCACTCTGGTCACACTTCTTCTACGACGGACTGGTTTGTCCTTTTAGCAGTCCACGGTACTTTTAATATTCTTCTCCAAAACAGCAATTTCAATGCAAAAATTAAATGATCCTTCCATATTCAATGGCCGATTTTCAAACGCGTATCATGCAATTGAAAACATTATGGCTTGGGTAAGGTGCACCTTAGTGCTCAAAGTAACATTCTTGCTTTTCAATACTGTAAAGAGATCCCATGTAGCAAATTACTTAATGTTGTAGTGAGTTATAAATTGGGCTGATAACCACAAAGTCAGAAGTTCTACTCTACCAGTGGCTTCATGAAAGAAAGCCAAGGCTTTCTGCTCCCAAAAAGATTTATAGACTCAGAAAGTCAAAGGAATATTTCTACCTTGTCTTATGTTTGTGACAGGTATGTTTATTGGGCCAACTTGGCCAATAGGAAGATTTGCAATTAATCAGGTCACAGTTTGATCGGAGGGCAACGAGATAAATGGCTCTGCAAGACACACACACCCTTGTTCTCTGGTGCTGGAACGTGCTGGAACCTGTGTGCTGCTGCTGGAGCTAGTTCTCTTCCTCACCCTATGAACTCCACTACCTGTGAACCAGGCCACAGTGGATCTGGATCACGTCACTAGAGCTCGAGGATCTTTAGAATCCTGCTTTACCATGCTGATGCTGTGTACATCACTTGAGCATGAGGCTGGTGGATCCTGTTGCCTTGCATTGCTTGTGTTGGAGATCCCACCCAGGACAGGTTCGCTATAATCCTGAGTTACTGACTGTTGGTGGCCCACCCTGCTGCTTGCTGTCTGTGGGCAGACTCTACTTGCCTTGCCACAGGGAGGGCTCTGCTCTCTGTTTCCTTGATCTTGGACCTGGAAGCCCACATGAGTTGAAGGACTTCCAGTATATTAACTGTTCCACAGAAGTTGAGCTGAATTGAACCTTCTGTACCTCTGTGTGGACCAATTGGGTGTTATATTTCTTCTCACTGTATGAATCTATATATGTAATCAAAAGTGTCCTGGTTTTGTTTATCTAGAGAACCCTGCCTAACACAATATTGTTTGAGATTAAAGAAATATTTGGTTTAAACTTAAGCACTAGTTCTTATAAGACCTACTAGAAATCCTGAAGATTTCTTTATTATTATTGTCTTTATCAAAACTAGAACAGTTATCTTTAGAGGCTTTGTCTAAAATTTTTTTGCTATAGTTTGTCTTTTCTATATTCACTTATAAGTGACTATCAAAAATTCTCTTAACTCTAATGAGGGTTTGTGCCTTGGAGTAGAAAATGCAATTTAGTAGCACCAAGTATGATAGTTAGGTCAATTTATAAGAACCAGAAGCTCAGTGATTTGTTATCTAAGGCATATTAATTCTCCATGATATGACCTAGCTCAATGTAATCAAATCCATAATGGAATCTATGTTGAGTGGCAAATTCTAACTATGAAGAGTAGAGTCATTTACAATCCCCTTATTCAGGTCACGGCCCAGACATAATTGAAAAGACGTTTCCTTTGGGGTGTGGCCCATTTCCTGTTCTAGTAGGAACAGTAGAAAATTTGCTTGCTTTTTTCTGGGTTGGGTCCTACACCTGGCTCATCTAGCACTTGAAATCAGCAATGATAGCCCTTGTTCCACAACCTCTTTGGATCGGGCCTGAACCACTGTCAGATATCCTGTCAATGTACTTCCGTAGCTGTTAGATGATGTGCAGTAAAATTTTACTTGCATGTGATATCAGTGACACTCTTTTATAACTTCATTATTCTGTTTGGTCACATTTCTTTTGAATGGTTATAAATATTAATTTCTTCCAGTCAGATGGCCAAATACGTGTCTTCCAAATTTCCTGCCATAGATGAAGGATCACTTCCATTGCCTCATCAGCTCTTTGAAACATTTCAATTGTATTCCATCCATTCCTGGAACTTGGTTTTTGGCTAATATTTTCAGTGCAGCTTGAACCTCTACCTTTGGTTCTTATTCCTTTGTTCTTATTCATATGCTACTTCCTGAAATGTTGACTAGTACATTTTGGAATGGTGACAGAGCTTCCTGCATCAGAGCAAAGCTCAAACCACCAAAGTATGACAAACTGACAGAAGAGTGGTGAAACCTTATGTCCAAGAATTCCTTGTTCTCAGAGAAGTGTTGCTTCCACCCAGAGACACAGAGAATCCTCTCTAACTGCAGTTTCAGCTGGCTCATCACCATTTTGCTAGAAGATTATAAAGAGCATTAAATTACACACACACACAATTAAATGCTAGAAAGAAATTGAACATGATTAATTTATGTGTAATACTGTTGGCAAATCTTAGGCCAGAGAGGAATATAGATAATAACATTAGACGTAGTCAATACTTTTTTAGTTTAAGCTCTGAGAAAATCAATCTCAAACATCATCTGATTAGAGAAAATGTAAGTCTTCTAACCGGGAAAGTCATCGAGATGCACAATGTGATAGCTGAGGAGAGAATGTAGAATGGATAGCAAAGGATAAAGATGATGAATACCATTCATTACTGTAGTGAAACTGTGGCAACACTGCTCTTGTTATTCACATTAGTCCTCTTCTTATAATTTTTGTAGAAACTGTGTTCAATCCAAATCCTGGAGCTGTTCTTTCCTGATGGGATGGGTTAAATGGGAAACATAATCTGAACAGTTCAAGGCCTAGGATACAATAGACACTGCTGTCACATCTTGATCACGTCTTGGCTTAAGGCATGCATCCCTTCCCTTTGTTTTTGTGAGTTCTGATAAATAGCTCACAGTCTCCTGGTCCAAAATCATCTCTCCAAGAGAAGCTTGTAAGGTTTTGCTCTCTCAACTCCCATCCCAAGATAGTCATATATATTGACTACCTGATAGAGGGATTTAAAAGCTGGATCTCTTGTTTGCAAAGGTGGACAACTCTGATGGTATCTATGCTCCAGAGATATCTGCAGCATCAACATGTGGCTAAACTTTAGTGAAGTCTGAAACTTTGACTAGCTCTGCTTAATTCCTGAAGGCATTCACCTGGAGCATAATACCTCTGTCCTATAGCTCCTCCAGAGAGCAATGGCTGCTCAAGAACACATTTTCAGAGATTGGCTATCTTGTCATATACATCACAAACTAACATTTGACCTCTTCAAATTCCTGAGTGGCAGCTCTAATTGAGCAACTGTTGTGATTGTTGTTATTGTTCGGTGCCATTGGGTGAGGTGTGACCCCCAGTGACCGTGTGTATAACAAATGAAGCACTGAACCGCCCTGCACCATCCTCACAATTGTTCCTCTGCCTGAGGCAATCCATCTTGTTGAGGGAGTTCTTCTTTGCCCCCCCCACCGCCACCCCAACCCCCCCCATTTACCAAGCATGATATAATTTTCAAGAGACAGGTTTCTCCTGACAATATGTCCAAAGTATGTAAGATGACATCTTGCCATCTCCATTTAGCAGTCCATGGCACTTTCAATAGTCTTTTCCAACTTTGGAATTCAATATCATCAACTCTTCTTCCGGTCTTGCTTATTAAATATCCAACTCTCACATATGTACGAGGCAATGGAAAATACCATGGCTTGCATTATGGGACACTTTAGTCCTGAAAATTACATTCTCTTTTCTCAATACTCTAGTGATGTCTTATTTAGCAGATTTATACAATGCAATGTCTTGTCATTTCTTACTGCTGCTTCCTTGACTATTGATTATGAATCCAAGAAAGACAATATCCTTGACCACGTCAAAGTTTCCCTGTTAATCATGTAGTTATATATTGGTATATTTGTGAGGATTTTGATCTTCTCTACATTGAGTTGTACTCCATACTTAAGGCTAAAATCCTTGATCTTCATTAGCAAGTGCTTCAAATCCTTGTCATTTTTGACAATCAATTTTTGTCACCTGTATATCACAGGTTGTTAATAAACTTCCTCCAATTCTGATGCCATACTCTTCATCATATAAGCCAGTTTGCCTGATGATTTGCTCATCATACAGGTTGAATAAGTATGGTGAGAAGATATAACCTTGGCAAATGCCTTTCCTGATTTTAAATCATGCAGTATTCCTGTGTTATGTTTGCACAACTGCCTTTTGATCTGTACACTAGTTCCGCATGAGCACAATCAACTGCTCTGGAATTCTCATTCTTCTGAAGGTCATCCAAAGTCCATTATGGTCGCATAGTCAAGAGCATTTGCATAGTCAGTAAAACATAAGTGAGTATTCTTTGCTTTCAGTCAAGACCCATCTGCTATCAGCAATGAAATTGCTGATAATTGACTTCTCTAGCTAAGGACTTTTTGAAATAAATTATTTTATTCAAGGCTCTTACAGCTCTTATAATTATCTAGACATCAATTGGATCAAGCATATTTGTACACATGTCGCCATCATCGTTTTCAAAGTATTTTCTTTCTACTTGAGCCCTTGGTATCATCTCCTCTTTTTTACCTCCCTCTCCCCTCCTAGCCTGGTGAACCCTTGATAAATTAAACATTATTGTTTTCATATCCTGCATTGTCTGCTGTCTCCCATTCACCCACATTTCTGTTGTTTGTCCCCTGGTTGCGGGGGAGGTGTGTGTTATATGTCGATCCTTGTGATCCCCTTCTCCATTTTCCCCACCTCCCCCCTACTCTCATGGTATCACTACTCCCATTAGTGTTCCTGGGGGGGGGGGGTTATCTGTCCTGGATTCCATGTGGCATTCAAATGCATCATTAGTAAACTAGTTGGAAGTGCAGAGAATAGCAAAAGCCAAGATCCAAGGCTACTATAAGGCAAAGGTTGTTCATTTTAAAATACTGTTGCTATTCCAGACATAGTTTTATATGTCAGGGCTGATCAGAGTGAAGAAGGTCAATTTTCTCGCATCCACATTGGGAAAGCTGACTTAGTCATGCTCAACCAACTTTCACCAGCTCATCGCTTCTACAAAACTGCCATCTAAACAGGAGATAGCCCATGGACACTGTACAGCATTCATGGACTTTATATGATAGGTAATATAGGTTACAGAAATTTTTGATGAGAAATTATATTCAATGGCTCAAAATATAACACAAATAAATACTCTAGCATAATATTTATCAAATACTAATGTGTGTGTGTGTGTCTAGATACTCCTTATATTCTCTGTTTAATTTTTTCAAGGTTCCTGATCCACTTGAAAACGTATGTCTCTGAGGGATAGGAATTATTCTTTTTATTACTTAGTTGATTTCAATGTGATTATTTTTTCTTATATAATCAAAACTGTCAAATTCATTTTATAAATGCATAAATCAAGGTGTGATATGAGAACAATCAATGGAGGAAAACATACCTATATAGAGCAATAATAAGACTTCATCTGTACTTTCAAACATACTCTAGCTGGCAACAGAGTTATATTATAAATGGATATGTAACAATGAAAAATCAAACTATATATGTCTCTTTAAAATGTATATTACTTATCAAAAAAACAAGCTCACTAAAGAGATAACTGCATGAAAACAGATCATCTGAAAGACTTCCATTACTTGACGCCTCATTTCACAGAGTGTGTTTCATGGAATAAAATTTCACAAATTAATAAATGTTAGCAATGCCTACAGTCCCACCCACTTTTCTCTATAAGTAATTTGGATGGCAAAGAGATTCAGTGATTTAAGGAAACAATTAATTCTATGTAATCCTCTTGGATATTTATAATATTTATTACATAATATATTAGCATATGGTGTTTTATTTAAAAAAATATTTTAAACACTAGTTCAGTTTATTCTAAGTATCTGGTTACATCTCATTAGAGCTATGCTGGAAATATTTGGAGTAACCATTGAATTCTACATTTAAAAATTTTATTTCTTTCCCACCCGAAAATAACTTAATTTATTTTTCTTCCCTACAATTTTCTGATTAAATATTCCTCTTCACCAGCTTCTCATCAATCATGGAGTTATTGAAATCTTGGGAAGCTCTCTTCAGAATGAGAGCACATCACACAGTTATATTTGAAGTAAAGTTTTTTTTCTTTCTTTCATATTCTAACAATGAGAAATTGAGCTACTGAAAATATTTCTTAGAGGATTACTATAATTGGAGATTGACTCAAGGATAGTGTGTTTGGTAAGTTTGAGAATATTCTTATATCATTAAATATAATATTTCACAAATTTATTGAACAAAATTTATTCTGGTAAACCAATATATGATCATTAAATTAGCTTTGAATTTTCAAATGCTTAGAAACCCACACCTTAAATTTATTGTCTTGCATCTAATTTGCAGTCTGCTTTGAATCTGAGGGTAAGTGAAAAACTAGTTCTCTTATGATTTCAGTTCATACATGGGTTTATTGCCAGGAAAACATGTTTAAATTTGTCTCTGTGGTTAGTGTATTGCTGCAGACAAGTTATGTCTGTAATAAACCAAAAGTAAACTCAATACTATGGAGTCTATGCCAACTCACAGCGACCCGATAGAACAAGGTACAGCTGCTCCTGCTGAGTTTCCAACACAGTAGCTGTTTACTGGAATAGAAAGCCTCACCTTTCTCCTGTGCACTGCCTGGTTTTGAACTGACACTTTCCAGCTGGTAGCCCAAAGCATAACCAGCGATATATGTGCCTTAATTCCATTAAGGACCTTCAAAATAAATCCCATTAAAAAGAAATTTCCTAGAGCAGTTAAATCAAGGTAAATAAGTCCAATGTGAAGAATATGGTGCTTATTTGCGGGATTATAATGGGTTAATTATGATAGAGTTTCTCAACACACTCAGGATATCACCTTCATTGGTGAGGAAAAGCCAGGAAAAGTGGTTCCAATTTTTTGTCACCACCACAGCAGTGTACTTGTCTATTTGTGAAGGCCAGCAAAGGTTCTCTTACAAGAACACTATTGTAAAACTTTATATCCCATTTACTTTGCAGCCCTATTCTTGCTTCATCTGATTTCTTTCTTTTTGTCCTTATGTTTGTCAGGTTAGACTAGAGAAACACATTCATAGAGACACTCATATGTATAAAAAAGAGTGTTATATAAAAAGCAATTGAATATTGAGAAACTGTCCCAACCCAGTCCAGATCAAGTCCATAAATCCTATATTAGCCCATATGTCTGATACAAATCTGTAAATTCTTTTTAAGAGTAAGGAAGTCATGCAATGATGCTGAATGCAGGAAGATCATAGGCCAGTGAATGGAAAGTCTTGAGGAACCAGGGGCAGTGGAAACATCTCAGCTCTGGCACGGGTCTCTATGTGGCTCCTGTAGCCCCAGGGCTCTAGCATAGCTCCATGTGTTTTTGTCAGCAACCATGTCTCGCTTGGAGTGAGTGTGTGTCCCATCTCCAATGAGATATTTATCTCCTGACACCTCCAAATGAGGTCATCAAGATGTGACCTGACTGACAAGCTAAATTCCACCCCTTCACTCATAAATCTCAAATTGACAACAGATTATATAACTTCCAAAGTCTCCCAAATTCAAAGAGCATATGAAAAGAATGTGAATAAAAAAATGCCACTTCGATGTGATATTCAGATTAGGGAAAAACCACCTGCAGACTTGTATAGACCTAAATGGAGACTACGTCTAGAAACCTAGCTCCACATTTTATTTTTGCTCTATAAATGTGTATAAGATTTTATAGTGATACACTTGACTATGTGTGTTATAAAAGAGGAATTTTTGTGTTTGCCAATAAAATATATGTATAAATATTAATGTTAAATGTTATGAGTTTGCATAATAACCGCATGACCTTGCACCCTACCATTGTTCACAGAAAATCGAAACTGGATAAATTGTGTATGTCAGTAGCTCTTTTGTTTGTCAGCGTGTCGGTGTTGCTGCTGTCGACACCATGTTCTTATGTGACACTTGGGTGCTGTCAAAGATATCTGCATTTGTATACACATATTCCTAGATAAGATAGGCTGGACAAACAATGTGAGAAGAACATAACGGGATGAATGGTCCCGGAGGGACATGAGAGTGAGGAAGGTAGGGGAAGGGAGGAGATGTTGGCAAACCCAGGGACAAGGGAAAATTGAGTGGTTCAAAACCAGTGGAGGGAGGGGATGGGAGGACTGGTAGGGAGTAAACAAGGGCAAGGTAACTGAGAGGAATTACTGAAACCTGAATGAAGGCTGAACATGGTAGTGGGACAGGAGGAAAGCGTAAGGAAATAAAGGAAAGGAGTAGGAGGCAAGGGGCATACATAGAAGCCTAAATACAGACATGTACATATGTAAATATATTTATGATTATGGGGGAAATAGAGCTATATGCAAATATTTATAGGTTCAGTAGTAGGGTAGCAGGTGGACATTTGGCCTCCTCATGCACACTCCCTCAATACAATAGCACCTTGCTCAGCTAAAGGGTCATTCCATGATACCCACCTTCCCGACATGATCACTGAAGACAGACGTGTGCATAAGCAAACGTGGTGAAGAAGGCTGATGGTGCCTGGCTATTGAAAGATAGAGCGCCTGGGTACTTAAAGGCTTGAAAGTAAACAAGCTGCCATCTAGCCCAGAAGCAATAAAGCCCACATGGAAGCAGCACACCAATATGTGTGATCATGAAGGGCCGAGAGATCCAAGTCTCAAACAACAAAGGCGGGGGAAAATCATATCATCGTGAATGAGGGGAGTGCGTGATGGGGACCTAATGCCCATCTGTAGACAGCTGAACATCCCTTGCAGAGGGGTAGTGGGGAGGAGATGAGTCACTCAAGGTTCAGTGTAGCAACAATGAAACTCAAAACCTTCCTCTAGTTCTTGAACGCTTCCTCCCCCCGCCCAATTATCATGATTCCAATTCTGCCTTGCGGACCTGGTTAGACCAGAGGATGTACAGCGGTGCAGTAGGGATCTGGAGACAAAGGGAATCTAGGATGGATGAATCCCTCAGGACCATCTATGAGAGTGGTGGCACTGGGAGGGAAGGGGGTATAGAAAGGGGGAACCGATCTCGGGGTTCTACATGCAACCTCCCCTCTGGAGCATGGGCAACAGGAAAGTGGGTGAGGGGAGATGCCGGGCAGTGTAAGATAGGACAGAATAATAATTTATAAGTTATTAATGATTCGTGAGGGAGGGGGAGCGGGGAGGGAGAAGAAGGGGAAACAAGGAAAATGAGCTGATTCCAGGAACCCAAGTGGAAGGCAAATTTTGAGAATGATGAGGGCAACAAATGTATAAGGGTGCTTTACTCAATGGATGTATGTATAGATTGTGATAAGAGTTGTATGAGCCCCAATATAATGATTTATAAAAAAAGAAAAACAAAACAGAGCAAAAATAAAGAAGTACAAAAGATGAAAACACACACACACACACTGTTAGGTCTGTGAAAATCACATAAACATTGTTATCTATTTCACTAAAGCGCCAGCCTAAATACTTCTCTGGCTAACTCCTTTTTTTCTGATAGATTTGTTTAGACTTGGAGAACAACCACCAGCACAGTGCTCAATTCTTCCTTTAAATCTAGACAGGCAGCTACTCTTGACTCTCATGTACTTGCAAGAGTAGAATGTGGCCTTTGGTCATTCACATAGGTGGGGGGCAGAAAAACAATCTTCAAAGAAGCAGAGTGGCCACGAAGCTAAAGAAAATAAATGGTGAAAAGGATTAAGTGGTATGAAAAGGGATTTTGTACTGAAAGGTTGTAGTATCCCTTACATAGACTTGTTAAGCAGTAATAACAGCACACCCCCTTGGAGTTCCTAAAGAGCATCCTTAATGATCAAGTCTAGTATCTCAGGCACTCCTTAGGCAGAGTAGCAGCCTTCAGAGTTGTCAGTCAATAGAACATATACTCTTTAAGCACCAGAGAGAATGACTGACAATAAGGGTTTTTATTTCTCTCTCTCTCTCTCTCTCTCTTTCCATTGTGTGAGGGAAAATGCCATTCTTCTTCCTAGTGTTTGACTGAATCCTCATCCAATGTGGAATCCTAGAAGAAAGGAGCGAAAGAATAAGGGGCCCATTGAGGTTGTCATTTTTTTCTTATCTTCTGTATGTGATAAAGAAACTCCTTTGAATTTAAGCTGCCACTTTTTTATTTCCTCTTAGTCTCTTTTAAGCAGACTTACTTTTTGGTATAAACATAAAAAAATAAAGCATGAATTATGTAGAATTTCTTCCCAATAATTTACTTCCTTTTCATGGGATATGTAGAATTGATATTTTGTATCTTCTTCGAAACCTGCCTGTCTGTGCTGTGCACTGGGTTGCTGACTGTGAGCAGAGTAGTTTACACCCACCAGCGAATACATGGGAGAAAGATGAGTCAATCCACTCACATACAGGGTTAGAGCAGCGGTTCTCACCCTTCCTTATGCCGCCACCCTTTCATACAGTGTCGCAGGTGTGGTGACCACCTAACCATAACATTATTTTCGTTGCTACTTCATAACTGTAATTTTGCTACTGTTATGAATCGGGCGACCCCTAGAAAAGGGTCATTCCACCCCTACAGGGGTCGTGACCCACAGGTTGAGGACTTTAAGTAGGACCAGTTTGAGTAGCACTGACTCCAGGGCAGTCCGTTGAAGAGTCCGGTTTTGTCTTTGGGTCTCAGAGCCCTGGTGGTGCAGTGGTTACCCACTGAGCTGCAATTGGCATGGTCAGCCATTGAAACCACCAAAAATCCTGAGGGGAAGACTGAGCTTTCGACTCCCGATATCCGTTCCAGTCTCAGAAACCCACGGGGAGTCCCTGTGAATCAGCCATGACTCAGTGGCTATGAGTTCTTTGTTTTTTACTTGGTTGTGGTTTTGGAGAACTTCTAAATATGCCATCCCTTGTTACCCAAATAATTCTGTACCAATATATTTAATAATTCTGTACCAATATATTTCTATATAGTTGGCCTTCTGTATATGCGTTTTTCATCCTCCAATTCAACTAAACATGGATCTAAAATATTTGGAAAATATATATGCCTCCTAAAAAGCAATTAAGTTTTCCAAATAATCTTTCAAAGTTTAAGAGAAAGGGTAAAACTGCGGTTCTTATGCCATTTACCTTAAATTTAGAGAATTTGGGGAAACCCAAGGAGTCCTGGCAATACATTGTACATCTTGTCAGGAGAGGCCAGTCCTTAGAAAAGGACATCACTTTAGATAAGTAGCTGGACAGTGAAGGAGAGATGGCCCTCAGCACGATCGCTTGACACCGTGCCTGCAACTATAAGCTCAGCCATAGGAACACTGATGAGGATGGCAAAGGACCCAGCAGAGTTTCCTTCTGTTGTGCCCGAGGTGGCTGAGTCAGAGCCCACCCAATGGCACCTAACAACGCCCACAACAGCAACAAAAAGGAGTCCTGGGGTGTAATGGTTATGCTTTGTTCTGCTAACTGCAAGGTCAGCAATTCAAAACCACCAGCCGATCTGTGGGAGAAGGATGGGATTTCTTTTTTAAGATTTTATAGTTTATTAATTGTCTGGTGAAAATCCACATAGCCAGTGCAGACCAAGTCACTGTAGATGCTTTATTCTTTCTGTTATCCAATCTCCAGCTCACTTGTTTGCCAGCACCCACGCTGGCCTTCACAGTCCCCTGACCTTCTTCAGTCTGCTCTTGCGCTCCTTGCGTGGTTTTCTTGAGGTCTTTTTCTTCTCATACAGGCCATGTCTTGCAAGTCTGTGTTTAGGTTTACAGTTCTTGGCATGATCCAAAGAATCGTAAATCATGCCGAAGCCAGCAGTCTTGCCACCACCAACATGGGTTCTGAATCCAAATACAAAAATGACATCTGGTGTGGTCTTGTACATTTTGACTGGTTTTTCACGAATGTCTGTCTTAGGCACTGTTGCTTTCCCAGGATGAAGGGCATCAATGACCATTTGTTTTCGCTCAAGTAGTCGGTTGGTCATGAATGTCATGGTCCGGGTGGTTACCGTGTCATTCATGATGGCACAGAACGCTCAGACCGCCAGAGACGAAAAGCGGGATTTCTATTGTCATCAAGAGTAAACTCACAGTGGCAGTTCCGTCCTTTCCTACACGAGCACTAGGAGTTTGGAATCTACTCATTGGCAATGAGTTTGGTTTTATTCTGGAAGGATCCATGGTGGTGGAGTAGATTACACACTGTGCTGATAACCACAGGCCCATCATTCAAATCCACCAGTATTTCCATGGGAGAAAGATGAGGGGGTCTGCCTACATGAAGATTTATCCTGTATGGGTCACTATGTGTCTCAATTGCCTTGATGGAATTTTCTGGAAAAGATTATTTGATCTATATGGAGAATATATATAGATTATTACTAATCTTATGCCATTTTATATAAAGTACTCAAACATCCATGGATTTTGGTAGTGGTGGAAGCCCTTGAAATGATTCTGGAAGGATACAAGGGACAATAGGGCACATTTACAAATGAGAAGATTAAAGTTCTGAGGGATTGAGTAAATTTTCTAATATAAAACAGGTTTCACAAACGTCCCTTTTGATCTCTAATTAGAAATCGCATACGATATCCACTATCTCTTATTGTTATGTAAAAGGGTAACCTCACAGTGATCACAACACGAGATCACCGTACTTTAAAGAAAAATCAGAACTAATGCAATTGTTAGCAAGACTATGGAATCAGATCTGGAATTGCACGCAAACTCCACCTCCCCATCGCCCTGCAGAGCCCTTTGTTTTGAGTCATTCTGGACCCAAGCCTTTGTTTCAATACATAAAACATCACACTGGCATGTGATTGCATTGGCTCTACATGGTCTCAGAATGATTGTATTGCAGACTGTCCAGGGGGCCTTGGATAGTATCTTTTCATTAGAAGGATGAAACATCCACATGTAAGTAGAGCCCTTCCGCCAGTTTCTCTCAAAATGAGTTCATCTTTCTTCTTTTCTGCCACTGTAACCATTTCTTCACAGAAAGCCAGACTATTCTATTCTTTCTGTGTGGTGCAGACACATTCCACCACGCTGCTCTTTGGGGACTGGGAAACCCGCTCTGTAAGTCCTGATGTTGGTTTACTAAATCGTTGTGACCCTTGACTCAAAGATGTAACAAAAATCATGATGATAGTATAAGACCAGAAATAATTTTGTTCATTATAGACGAAGTTCCCTGAGTCATAGCTGACTCAAGAGCAACAAACAACGACCATGTGTTACTTGAGTCTTGTTTGACTTCCCTAATCATCAGTGCCATTCAAGCATATTTTAAAGTAGCACATTTATTTTTGCTGACTTCATATCATGTAGAAAAGCAATCCGGGAGCCGTGCTGAACACAGAGCCTGGAAAACGCCCGCCTCCTCTCGCAAAGGGACGAGCATCATGGGACTCCTCTGGCATGATGTGGGAAAGCAATGCTGCAGAGGATTTTGGATTTCTAACGAGTCTCTCATCTATAGAGTTTTAAAATATTTCAGACACATTAAATCTTCATTCCACATAAGATCCCTGGGAGGTAGGTCATTATTTTCCATCACATTTCAGCTACAGAAACCAGGGCACTGAGAGATAAAGTGATTTGTCCAAGGTTGCTAGTGAGGCCATCCAAAAAAAAGGTACAACATTTCTGAATTTCTGGTTTATAGTCCAGTAGACAATCTACTGTTTGTTGTTTGTTTTTTGAAGCTCTTAAATCAGATTAACTTTATTTAGACTTTGTGTTGCATTTTTGACAAGAAACAGGCACAGGATAGTAAATATGAAATGTGGAAATGCTTGTCTATTAACTTTCTATTTAAATAATTATCTTTCTAGATAATCATTAGCTGTTTAGCTAGAAATATTTATGTTTTAAGATGTTGTTATATAAAATTTTAAAGTATATCCCTTTATTTCTTTCATAATCCTCCCCAAAAAAGTTGCTAGTGAAGCAATATTATTTTTATTAAAATAAAGTATTACATTACCTTTGTAATATGGTAATAAGTTTAAGAATGCCAAGCTTTATGCAGTTTTTAAATTACTCTTTTCTTCTTTCCATAATGTTAATATTTCTATAATGCTAGCTCATAATTGAATATAAGACAAGAAAATATAGCTGATCTATGATTGATTCATTATGCATATTTGAATTAAAATTCCAGCAACTTGGTTTTTTTCCTTACTAAATTACTTTATATTCTAGTATATTTGGTTATATTTCAACTTCAATTGCTTATTTCTGATATGTGTCTCCTCTGTTTCATCGTATTCAAATTCCTTGCTGTAATATATAATGATAAGGGATATGCAATAACTATTCTTACAGTTTATGTAAAAAAAACAGCAACAAAAACAATAGCAGCAACAACACTAATACAGACATAGTCTGCATTTGCTTCAGCTCTTTCATGAACTTTATCTGCTCCAGGGTTAAGAGCATATCTCAGAATATTCTATGACATCTTTTAAACAATATTTTGCTTTCTTCATGTCTGATGTCCATGTTGCAGGTAAAGCAATGCAAGGAATAAAGTAGAAACGTTGAACAGAAAAAAATCAAAGGACAGCTAAAAAAGACAAAGTAAAATAGTAGAATAGTATACCTACTCTGACCCTCTTTCAGCATTGTTCCTTCCCCAGCACCCTCTCTGCTTCTGTGCTACTTTCAATTATTCATTATAATGGCCAAACAGGACTCACAGGCAATACTCACAATGATGGGAGTGTATTAAGTTAATAGTTACCAGTCAGGATCAGGAAGAAATAAGGAGGCAGCCATTGGTCTCCAGCAAGCCCTCTCCTCAGCCCACAGTCAAGTCATTCTGCAGTCTTCTGCCTCTCACACGAGTGGTGCCTTGGCTTCTATCTGTGGACAAGGCAGCCAACCTGTTACTTGGTCTCATAGTCCCATAGTCTTGGCACTGCTCCTCTAGCTCGGGCCACTGGTCTACAAACCCTTGTCTCTGTGCCTCTGTCGCTTCTGATAGAGATCTGGAACGTGAGCTTCTGATGGTCCTGGGCTTTCACTCTCTGCTCCTGATTTAAAGATGACTCATCTTCCTAGGCAAGGGAGTGGTAAGGAAAACAGACCAGCCCCTTCTTTTAATATTATAAATAAACTATTGTCATAGTCACATCCAGTAAGTTGGTAGGATTTATAAGGGCATGGGTAGAAGAGTCATATTAAGAATTTTAACTGCCTAGAACAATATAAAGAAGAATGCAGCATCAGGAGCAAAGAAAAGCCTATGAACAACCTGTCCTATACAGATGACACAATGTTGCTTGTTGAAAGCCAGGAGGAGGTGAAGCGCTAATGAATACCAAGGAGGGCAGTCTTCAAGATGGATTGCCACTCATTGTAGACAAAACCAAAATCTCCACAACTGGAGCAATAGATAACATGATGCGTACAGAGAAAAGACTGAAGTAGTCACATATTTCATCTTGCTGGAAGTAGCAGTTCACGAAATCAAGGGATTCATTTCATTGTGCAAATACGCTGCACAAAATCGCTTTAAAGTGTGGAAGAGTGAGAACGCCATCTAAAGGGCTAAGGTGCACCTGACGTAGATGATGGCATTTTAATCACCTCAAATGCCTGTGAAAGTCAGACATGGAATAAAGAAGACCACATAAAATCCATGCATCTGAATTCTGGTGCTGCTGTAGAATACTGGAAATACCCTGACTGCTAAGAGAATAGTTTTGTCTTGGAAGGAATACAGCCAGAATGCTCCTTGGAATCCAGGATGGCCAGGCGTCTTCTCATGTTCTTCAGTCAGACTACCAGGAGAGATGAGTCCTGGAGGGAGACTTCATGCTGGGCAATGTGGAGGAGTAGGTGGGGGGAGGGGTGAAAAAGACCCTGCACAAAACAGATAGACCTGGTGGATGCAACAATGGGCAAACTTGACAATGATTTTTTTAGACAATAATTTAAGAGTGGGGCAGGACCAGACAGTTTTTCTTTCTGCCATCCCCAGGGTTGCTGTGAGTTGGAACCGAACTCTTGGCCTCTAGCAGCAACGAAAGCAACAAGAAGATTTCCTCAATTGAGAGCACACTTCGGAGTAGAATTTGAGTCTCGTCTTTTTTTATTCTGTTTTTATTGCTAAATGAGTTTAATTGATCTGCCTGTTTGTTTCTAAGTTTTCAAACATTTCATATTGGTACACAAAATTGATGTCTCTATTTTGAGTTCCTTAAGTTTTGTTTTGATATGATCATGATCTCTCCTGTAAATGTACAACTATCCTTTCCTTTATATTTTTTATCAAAATATTCTTTTGATATTTGATATTACCTATTCTTGGATGCATGTGAATTTTAATTTCCATGTTCTTATTGCCAACGTGTGTTTCTATCGATGATGTATATTATAATCAAATACAAAGTTTTGTCATCTGTCTCCTTTATCTATTGAAGCCCCATCGAAGGCTATTTGGAAATTTCTCTATTTCTTTCCACCCTCCCATGTTTTATATCCCATAAGTCCACATTCTCTTAGCATTCCTCTCTGCCAATTCCATTTGTGTCTTTTACTATTCTTTTCCTCTGTGTGGTTTTCAATTAATTCCTGAGGAGTACTTGACATCCGGACAAGTTTATTTAGAAAACAAATTCATTATTAGCCGTTAAATGCATCTTCACATTTTTTTAAAATTCAGGCTATATAATTTTTTCGGTAGTTGAGAGTTTCCACTCTCAGTATCTGGGTGCATCAATTATCACTGAATTTTCCTTAATGAATCTCAGATTCAATTATGAGTAGCTTATGGTCAAATGATCCTTCATAGGGATCTTAGGCTCTATTTTATGAACTATGAAACAAAGATGCCAAACTATCTTTGGTGGAAATTGGGTGGGGTATCTCCTTCCACAACTCTGTACCAATGTTTGTAATTCCAAAGTATTTTTCTGCGGATTCAAGGACATTTTAAAATGGTTCCTAATGTGGTGTTATGTGATTATTGTACTTTAACACTTATTAGTGATCATGGAGGAAAGACCCTGAGTGAATGATGCCCAGAGTCTTTGAGATCAAAGTTCCTGGGAATTATGAGTGAGTTGTTTCTGTTTCTAAGCAGGAATTTATAAATGTAATCACTTCTGAGTTATAAACAGAGAAGATTAGACAGAGATACGCAAACACACACACAGGAGAAGGGGGAAAATGAAGATTATCTGTAAAGAAATGTCAAGGAGCGGAGGAATAATTAGGCCGTCAAGAAGGCCCACAAGGCCAGGTCCCTAATTTGAATTTTTAGCCTCAAGAACAGAAAGGGAACAATTTCTGTGCTTGAGAACTACACATTTGCGATATGTGTTCGTTGAAAAGGAAGAAGAAGCCTCTGCTGAGACACTGGACAAAGAAGGGACAGCATCAAGTCATGTGTTTATTGACTCGGGAAACACGTATGAAGATGTTTCCAAAAGTTTATGGGGAGAAAATGGAATTAAAAGTCATGAAATGTTCCCAAGTACTCTTTGAAGCCCGCTCTGACTGTGTTCCCTCTGCATGAAAGGAATTCTCAAAAGGCACAATGGAAACAAGCAAGTCATTTCATTATTCATAAAGAGATCACAGACAGTGAATATGGAAAATAAGTGGTCCCTTAAACTTTAAAGAGTAAATGATGAGAAATGATTGATGGTACACCATGGTACTGACTTTGAAAAAAAAAGCTGCTAAAATGTAAAGTTTTAGGAAGAAGTATCGAAAGAAATTTAAAACTCTGGTTGTTGAGATCTGGAATTTTTCTATAGCAAAGTAGTTAGGTAAATGTGTTATTGATAATGTACAGATCAGACACATACTGAAAGGGATTTATTTTCTATTATTCAGTATCACTAACAAACTACTTCACACCATCTAGTGATCTTCATTTGGCTCTCAGTACCACCTAAAACATTGATCCATGGTTAGACCCTACCTTACAGAAAGCTATAAGGTTCCTGACTTTTTTCATTACCTCCTAGATTCCCCCCAAACAAGCCCACAGTGTCAACCTTGGTGTTCCAAATAGAAAAACAGTAAATCAAAAAGATGAGAAAACCCCAGGGTGTAAACAGTTACAGTCTCAGAAAAACACAGGGGGTCTCTAGAAGTCAGCATTGACTCAATGGCAGTGAGTTGTGTCTTGGTTTTTTTTAATGGCAGGGATTTGCTTTCAATGTGGAGTGCTCTGAGATACTCAGTGACGGAGTTATGATTTCTGACTAAGGAATTAGGGGCTACAGTTGAGTACCTTTGGGGAAATGGAGTGTCATTTAGCCAGTAATAGGCAGCACAGAAGGAGTTTTCCAACATTGCTCAAGCAGGTCAAGAGACCATGTGGCTGAGAGGCCAAGAACCAGATCAAAGTGTGTTTTTAGAGATGGCTGAGAAGAGGTTGTTGTGACTAAATACGAATGCCCTGAGTATTTCTGATCCTGAATTCTAGCCTGTGATTTTCTCAGTACCCCACATAATCATGAGTATTGTCTATGAGTTCTGTGCAGTGAATTATAAAATTATGAAATTGCAGAGAAGCAGAGTGCTGTGAGAAAGACGGCTGGCTTCAGGACCGATAAGGAAAGCTGGTGGGTGGAAGCATGTCTGACCTTGGTCTCTTGGGATTCAGTCTTGCAGTGATGGTGAGTTTGATTTTGCTTCCCCCTTGTAAAATCATAAGCCAGACCTATTCTACTATGTAATTTACAATTTACCTGTTAGATAGTAATACCATTTATGTTGTTTTTTTATGCTGTTGAGTAGATTTTGACTTATAGTAATGCAGTAGGATAGAATAGAATTTCTCCACGAGGTTTCCTAGACTTAATATGCATAGGGAGAGATCACCTTATTTTCTCTCACGGGGCCATTGAATGGGTTTAATCTGCCAACCTTTCAGTCAGCAGCCAAGAGCTTTTAATTATTGCCACATAAAACTTGCTGATTCCTACTCTAAGTTATGATAATGTAAGGTTTCAGCAACTCAGTTTCTAGTGGAGAAAAATGAACTTTTAAATTAACCACAACTGATTTCCTATTATTTTATCACTAATTTAGAACTGGTCTGAGATTGCGATCTTCATAAAAATCATTTTAATTAAAAGTACTACACTGTTCACTAATTTGACTTAGAGTGCCTTATATAAGTTTTTTTTCAACTTATAGTGAACACATTCATAGGTGATTTCAACTTGTAGGGTTTCGGAAGCTTAGTGTGGTCTCATAGAGTAACCAAAATTTATTGGGTTTTATTTAAAAGTTATTGACAGAAGAACAAACAACTTGTTTCAGAAGAAGTACAACACCAGAGGTCTTTAGAAACATTGAGGACAAGATTTTGTCTCATATATTTTGAACATGTTATCAAAGAGTCCCTGACAAGGAACATCAGGCTAGGCTTAGTCAAGTACAAGGTCAGTGGAAAGGAAGAAGACCTCTAAGGAGATAGGTTGGCACAGTGGTTGTAATACTGTGATCAAGTATTGAAGACCATATGATGACCAGGGAGGGGCAGGACCAGGTAGTGTTCTGTTCCATGTACACAGGGTGACTATGAGTTAGGGTCAACTCAATGGCACCTAACAATAACACACACATGTGCACACACACATATAGCACATACACATATAGATACCACACCTATATGTATAAAATTATGCATACATTCTTATTCACCATAATATATTCACATACATACTTATATGTATATGAGGGGATGACCCTCAAAATGGAATCTGTTTTCCAAAGCAATTTTTTGATTTTTTTTTCTTTTTAAAAAAACAACCGTGTTATCTTCAAAGTACCTACATTTGTCAAATCTGTGATTTCATTCTTGAAAACATTTTTCAAATGCATCTGTTTAGATGGCTCACAGCACCTCCCTTGTTTTTCCTTTTCCCCTCTGCTATGTC
Organism: Tenrec ecaudatus; assembly: GCF_050624435.1. Taxonomy (NCBI): domain Eukaryota; kingdom Metazoa; phylum Chordata; class Mammalia; order Afrosoricida; family Tenrecidae; genus Tenrec; species Tenrec ecaudatus. The sequence continues at coordinate 193,608,905 of NC_134532.1, read as the reverse complement.
CTCAAATCACTGTCCTGAAGTCCCACGGAGAGAAATCAGGGGGCTCAGGTGTGTGGGGCAAGAGTGACATGCTGGTTTTGTTTTGTTTTGTTTTGCCAAAAACTTGCACCCTGAGATGATTATATGATAAGTTACATTGTCAGGGAGGCAAAACCAGCTCGATGTCTGCCACAAACTAGGTCTTTTTTGTCACACAATCTTATAGCAATTTTTTTCAGAATCTCTAAATAGAAAGCTTGATTAACAGTCTGACTTAATAGAATGAACTCCAAATGCATTGTGAGTACACATTCTCATCCGTTCAGGAAGTTGATGGATGTTTAGAATGAGGTTTGTCATCAAGAAACATTTTTCCTTTTTTGAAACAAGAAAACCACTCATACACTTGAGTTTTTCCCATAATACTCTCCTAGTAAGCTGTGTTCAACATCACAACAGTTTCTGCAACATTTTTCCTGCTCAGGAAACAAAATTTTCTTTATTTTTCTTTCTTTCTTTCACGCATTCCCCCACTACCACAAATTATGCAGTCGAGTTTCCCACATTTGGGGAAATTGCAGGGGTCAGCACATGGGGAGTGCAATGGATGAGCCTCGCCCTGGGAAAACCACCTTCGTGATCATGATATCTCCCTTGCCAGGTAAGTATCAGAAAACAAAATTTTACAGCAAACACTGCTCTCTTAGATTGGCCATCACAAAAATACAGGGTTTGAGTGACACTGTTTTCACAAAAAATTAACTGTGGCCAGACAGAAACTTCCCAAGTGACGTCACTGGGTGCACTAACTCAGAACGAGTTGCTTGATGCTCACCTGCTGGGAAAATGTGTGCTATGAAAACTCTGCTCCACCCAGTGCAATTTCAGTTTTTTAAATTTTTTTTACAGGGTGGTGGGTAGCCTCTTGTATATAGTGCTGACAAGCAAGCATTAGACTACTGATCTCAAGGTTGGTGGTTCAAACCTACCAGTTGCTCCATGTAACAAAAGATGAGGCTGGCTCCCTCCATAAATATTTACAATCTCATAAAACCTAGAGAAGGCCACTATGAATTGGAATCAACTAAATTACAATGGAATTTGGGAAAATATATGTATCTTTATATGTGTATGTGTATTATATTTATATATATTATATTTTTGTATATATGTATATATAAACAAGTGATTAATTTGTGGCTAGTCAATTTGACAATTCATGAATAATTCAGATTATCTTAACTGCTAAGGGCACATACATTATGTTGAGTGTTGGAAGTAATTTTCGGTGATGCTGAAACTAAACAAAGTATATCAAAAACCCCAATAATTCAGAGACTAACCCTAAAAGAATCAGCGATACATATGAAGTGATTGAGTTATTAGTGAAAGGATACATGCAGCACCTTACAGTCGTTAGTAATTCTAGGTGCTGCCGGTTAAGATAACCACCGTGATACCACGCAGATTAATTAGTGTCTCCTCGTTAGTATTTCTGTCTTCCCTAATCATCACTCCTTAGTTGTAGACTGAATACAACTATCTTCCCAGTACACCTCCTTATTATTAACTAGCATAGCAAATACCATGCATCTACAAACCGTGCCTCGCTCTCGGTCATAAACGTGGGGAAGCACACCCACCCCTGGAGGACAAACATGGAGAGTTCTGGTTTCACATTGGATTTCAGAGTTCCATCACTCGATGTTTGAGCAAACATTTAGAAAAGTAGAATTCTGCTTTGTATGGCATCATCTACCCACTTCACAAATAAAGAAGGACAGATAAGCAATATAAAATGATAAAATCAAACAGTTTAATTTTACTCTTTGAACTTGAAATTCTTATGCAGAGTCTTCTTGGCAAATTGGAATGAGTCACATGGAACACCCAACCAGGCTTAAACTTCAGATCAAGTTAAGACATGAAGTCATCGATTTGTTCTGTTGTTCCCATTTGCCTAACCAAAATTTAGATTTTAACTATGTAGTGCCATAAATTAACAGGAAAACCAAGAAGTCACAAATCTCAAAGCAAAATCGTCTTCTCATATGAAAGCTGACTGCTGCCCCAAGTGTTTAGAACACAGATGGGTTTTCCTCTTCTGAAAATGATGGGATTGGGAGAGAGCTTTCGAACCACTTGTGTGGGATTGCGGCATGTAGCAAGCACAATGACTTAAACTCCTGGGCAAGTACGTGGCCTAAATTATGGTCCGCAAGGCTCTTCTTTGTGGCTTTTAGTAATAAATCATGTAGGGAAAGGTAGAGGATAAAGCTAGACTCATGTTCTCTGAATGGCAATGCTTATGTTTTACTCCTGTGTTGAGAACATAAGGTAAAGTGTATGAGATATTAATTATCAAAATTATTACATTGTTTTATCTTAATTTTATATTATATAATTTTGCTATTTCAATGTCTACTATATTAATTTCACTAGGCCATATTGTTTTAATTTGCATATCTATTTTGCTTTCATTTCTTTAATTTCATATTGCTTTTTATATATCTCACCTTTTTAAAAGTTTTAGAGTTATAATTTCTTAGTTTGTAAGATTTTTTTACAGTAAAAAGGGTGAGGCATGTCCTATGGGCTTTATCCATGTCCTAAGGGTGCTATTAGTTCTTTATTCACAGAGAGCACAGTGGTTACGAGTTGAGTTGTTAACCATAAGCCCATCAGCTCAAAGCCATTAACCACTCCTCCAGAGGAAGACAGGGCTTTCTACTCCCTAAAGGTTAGTCTCAGAAATCCCCCAGGGAGGCCTACCCTGTTCTACAGGAGAGCTATGTATCCACATTGACTCCGTGACAGTAAGCTTTGTTTTGTTGTTTTGAGTTTTATACAGGAACACATCAGTGAACAAAACAGATAAGCTGTGTTCATGCAGCTTACATTTTTGTGGGAAGGAACAAATGCACAGCACAGACATAATAAATAACTAATATCATGCATTCGAAGGTGATAAGTCCTGAGAGAGGAAAATAGAGCACAACTGACAGGTGAAGATTTCTCAACGGAAGCATATTAAGTAGATTCGTGAGTGTTGGTTTTGATAAGGTTTTTCTTAACAAAGGCTTGAAAGTGGTGAGGTAGTAAGCCAAATGCAAATTCAGGATCAGATTGTTCCAGGCAGAAAGATCAATTAAAGCAAATACCCTCAGAAGGAATGTGCATTTCATGTTTAAGGAGCAGCTACAAGGTCAATGTGAGGAAGCTATTGAAGAAAGGAAATGTATCAAGAATGAAGTGGAAAGGGTGGCCAGGGTGCAAACATGACGGGTCTGGTGGGTCATTATAAGCATTTTGTTTTTTAATGAAAATAAAATGGAACTCTTGCAGAATATTGAGTTAGGGTATATCTACGCCACCCTTACCGTCAACACAAGGAAAGCCTCAGGGAGTGAGACAAGGATATGACTTTGAACTATATAGAAGTGGTCTAGACGTGCGGATGATCATGAGACAGAACAGGGGACAGCAAAAAAACAATGAGGTTGTCAGAGTTTGGACAGGCAGAGACGACCAGACTTCTGATGAGGTGAATGAGGGGCCCAAAGAAAGATAGGAATGAAGAAAAATGGCAAGACTTTTGTACTTGGCAGTTGGAAATGAGAATTGATATCGAGATAGAGAAGTTTTGGGCTACCAAAAAAACTCACTGCCCTTGAGACAGTTCTGACTCACAGCTAATCTTAGAGGGCGGGTAGAACCGCACCTGTGGGTTTCTGAGCTGTAGCTCTTTACGGGAGTAAAAAGCCTCCCCTTGCTTCTGAGGAGCAGCTGGTGGTTTCCAACTGCCCACCTTGCTTTTCATAGCACAATGCACTTCCCACTGTACCACCAGGACTAGCCTTCACCAAACCAACTGCCTCGAAGTGGATCCTGAGCCATCAAAACCATATCTGCTGGGCCTATGTGCCCGCGAGGGCTCTGAGACTGTAAACGTTTGTCAGACCAGACAGCTTCAACTTCTCCAGTCGAGTGGCTGGTGAGTTGGAAGTGCTACCTGAACAGGTAGTCCGCTGTGCCACCAGGATTCATTGAGCCTTCACCATCCAGGGAAAAGTTCAGAAAGTCACTGAGGATTTTTCTTCTTTCTGAGTCTGTATGTTTATGCACGGGGCTGTGATCCCTGAAGAGGACAGTTTGAAACCCACGAGCTCCTTCACAAGAGCTAAAGCTTTCCACTGAAGAGAAGACTTGTGCTCTCAGAAACTCTCAAGGGTGGCTCTCCCCTGTCCTATGGGGTTGGCATCGACTCAGTGGCAGTGAGTTTGGGTGTCAGTTTATATGTTAAAATTTTATGTTTTCCTTAATGATGGAACAAACCTGTTTGTCATTACTTTTGATATATATAAATTAACTGCACCTTCAATCTACTCATTAATTTATTTTAAAATCTGTGTTATTATGAATGTACCCTATGTTAGGTATAAGGCTTTGGGTGTCTCCAAAACTCAAACCAAACCCACCGCCCTCGAGTCAATGCTGTGACAATCCTCATAGCAACCCTGTAGGACAGGGGAGAACTGACCTGGGGAGTTTCTGAGACTAGTTTTCACGGCAGTAGAATGGCCCATCTTTCTCCTTCAGCGTGGCTGGTGGATGCAAACCGCAGCCCTTGAGGTTAACAGCCTAAGGTGTAACCATTGTCTGGGTCTAACTCATGACCAATGTACCTAATGTGCCACCTGGTTAACTGTTTGGGAAAATCTGTCATCGAATTGACTGTGGATCACAACACTCTTGTTTACAACCTATCATTAGAGATGATGGAAGAGTTGGCAGCATTTTGTTCTGGGTTGCCCTGAGTCAATATTACACTAAGAGCAGTAACTAAATGTGTCCGGCACTATATGATTGTCTTATTAAAGTCTGTTGAATTGGTTCTGACTCATGGTGACTGTGTACAACAACACTGCCATGTCCAGCCAGCCACCTTCACTACTGCTGCTAGGTTTGAGCCCATTGCTGCCACAGTGTCTCAGTCCATCTTGTTGAGGTTCTCCTCTTTTTCACTGCCCTTCCAATCTCCCAAGTGTGTCCTTCTCCGGAGACTCTTCTTCTGATGACAAGTGCCAAATCTGTGAGCTGAAGGCCTACAGTCCGTGCCTCTGAGGAGCACTCTAGCTGTCCTAGGTTAAAGACAGATTTGCCTGCTCTTTTGGCAGGTTAGTATTTTCGATATTCTCATCAACACGGTAATTCAAATGCATCGATGCTTCAATGCTACTTATCACAGCCAAACTTCCACGTACATATGAGGCAATTTAAAAAAGCATGCCGCCTTATTACTCAAAGTGGCATCTTTACTGCGAACATTTCCAATAAGATTTATTTGATCCCTTGATTGCTGCTTCCATGACCATTGATTGCTGGTCCAAGCAAGACGAAATCCTTGACAACTTCAACTCTTCTTCATTTATCATGATGCTACCTATTGGCCCAATACTGAGGATGGTTGTTTTCTGTACACTGTATTGCAAGACACACTGAATAGACTAACCTTCTACTGTTTTTCCTTTCAAACCATCTTATTAGGATCTAATCCAGACATCATTTCATTCCATAGTACAGTCATATCCAGCAATGCTATGCAATCACCACCACAATTGGTTTCATAGCACTCTCGTCTTTCTGTACTCCTTGATGGGAGCTTCCCCTTCACCCTCCTCTCCCCCCATGATACCCCACCCTTTTTCCTAGTTATTGTATCTAAAGATTCATCATAATCTTTATTAATAAGGGCTTCAAGCCTTCCTTGATTTCAAAAAATGAGCTTGTGTCATCTGCCTAATGAAGGTTGTAGGTTCATAGGCATTCCTCAAATTCTGATGGAATTGTCTTATTCACAGAGTTCACCTCTCAGATTATTTTCTTGGGGGGCATACTGAAATAAAATACAGAGACGTGATGCAAGCTACATGCATGCAATTTTTAAAATTGTAAGTGATGATACAAAAACCAGGCAGAGACACCACAAATAGAAAATACAACCAAAGTCTCTCCTAAGCACAGATGCAAATATTATCAACAGAATCTAGGTTAATGGGATCCAACAATGCTGTTGTTGTTGTGTGGCATTGAGTCGGTTCTGACTCATAGTGACCCTGGGTACACCAGAATCAAACAATGTACAATTATGACCTATCTTCACAATTATTCCCATGCCTGAGCCCATTGTTGTGGTAATTGTGTCAGTTCTTCTCCTTCAGGGTCTTCCTAGTTTTTGTGGTAATTACCTAATCTGGTATCAATTTGGGACTTGATTAGATTAAGAATGAAGGGGTGGAGTCTAGTCTGTCAATTTTACATTAAGACAATATCCAACCCAATCCAGATCAAGTCCACAAGTCTAATATTAGCCCATATGTCTGATACCAGTCGATAAAGTCCTCTTCAGACTCACGCAACACATACAATGATGCCAAATGCAGGAGGATCACTGGCCAGAGGGTAGACAATTTTGTGGATCCAGTGGTAGTAGAAGCATCTCAGTGCTGGCAGGGGTCTCCAGGTGACTTATCCAGCTCCAGAGCTCTAGTGTAGCTCCTTGTGTCTTGTCAACAGGAAGACAAAGCAGAGAGTCTATGTATATCTGGCCTCCAGTGTTCCATTTATCACTGTGGTGCCTCCAAAAATGAGGTCATCAAGCTGTGATCTGATTGTTAGGTTAGACTCCTCCCTTCCCAAGTTAACACCAGATTATGTAACTACCACAGAGTTGATTCTGATTTTCAGTGACTATATGTATGGTTTCTGAGGCTCTAAATACTTATGAGAGCAGGATAGTCTCACTTTCCTTCCTCAGTGCACTAATGAGTTCACACCATAGACCTTGCATTTAGCAGTCCCGTGCATACCCGGCAGAACCATTAGTTATCATCAAACATTATGCTTAATGTTTTTTCATTTTTTATTAAGAGATCAGTGGTGGAGTTCGTCATGATTCTTGTTGCCGGGGAAAGAGATCTTGATAATGCAGTTTATAGAGGCAAAGGGAGTGTGTCTATGGAAAAGGTGGAGATTGAATTAGACATTGAAAATTTCTCAGTAGTTCGATAACTGGTGAAAAGGGAGAGGACTGCCAAGAGAAGGGGATTAAATCAGAAAGAAGGAGCAAGGAATATTACACAAATGTTTTCGTCATAAGTTTCGGATTGCTCCTCTGATGGTGCTGAATACTGGCCTCTCTGCCTCCTCTGAGCCTGAACCAATAGATTTTCAAGTTCTCAGTGGTATTTAGAGGAGCCCTAGTGACACAGTAGTTAAGTGCTCAGCTGCCAACTCAACAGCTGCTGCCTGGAGGAGAATTGTGACGGTCTTCTTCCTTACAGATCACAGCCTTGGAAATGTTCTGTGAGAGTCTTCTCGGTCCACAGGATCCCTATGAGTCAGAAGCTGGCAATAGATTACCTCTATGACTTGGATGTAGAGTTTAGTAGGTTTGGGGAAAGAGTGTATTAAGATTTAAGTGAGTGAGTAACAATTTTTCCCAATGTGATAAATTCATTAATTTATTACACTACTACTAAAACTCGCTTTGACGTCTCGAAAACAATTCTGTTTTAATCAATATTGAAATGCAGATATAAAAGACTATGGGAATTATAAATTGATAAAATTGAGCACTTTGGGCCCCATATTGAGTCCAGATGGTCACAGTGTCTTTAATACATGTATCTATTTAGCATTAGCACACTTGTGTCTCACAATCTCCTAATTTATGTTTAATGATGGATGGATTCCAAATTACACAAGATGTTCCCCAACATGTTAAACTTCTGGCAAGTAAGTGAGCAGAGAGTGTGATATCTCTTCCCAGTATATTTTATAGTTTCAACATAAATGCTCACAGTTGATCTGAACTTCAGATCAAACTATTCTATTCCCTAAGAAAATACATAATGATAGGAAGTTACTATTCTCCCCAAAAGGGAAAATTTTATTCCAATATAAAATTTGCTACTTGTTAAAAATTCTAAATTTTATTTTAGACTGTGACTTAATGTTAAACTTTGGGGATTTATCAGTGAGGTCTAAGTTTTCTTTTTGCTGCTTTTTAAACATTTATTTAATTAATTATTTTATAAATCATTTTATTGGGGCTCAGAAAACTCTTATCACAACCCATACATACATTAAGTGATTATACATCCATTGCCCTCATCATTCTCAAAATTTGCCTTCCACTTGGGTTCCTGGAATTAGCTCATTTTCCTTTTTTTCCCGCCCCCTCCCCCACGCTGCCCCCTCCCCCATGAACCCTAAATAATTTATAAATGATTAGTCTATCCTGTCTTACACTGCCCAGCATCTCCCCTCACTCACTTTCCTGTTGCCCATGTCCCAGAGAGGAGGTTACATGTAGACCCCCAAGATCGGTTCTCCCTTTCTACACCCCCTTCCGTCCCAGTGTCGCCACTCCCACCGCTGGTATTGAGGGGGTCATCTGTCCTAGATTCCCTGTGTTTCCAGATCCCTACTGCACCACTGTGCATCCTCTGGTCTAACCAGGTCCTCCAGGTCCTAAAGGTAGAATTGGGATCATGATAGTTGGGGAAGGAAGTGTTCAAGAACTAGAGGAAGGTTTTGAGTTTCATTGTTGCCACACTGAACCCTGAGTGACTCTTCTCCCAACTACCCCTCTGCAAGGGATGTCCAGCTGTCTACAGATGGGCATTGGGTCCCCATCATGCACTCCCCTCATTTAACGATGATCTGATTTTTCACCGCCTTTGTTGTTTGAGACTTGGATCCCTCGGCCCTTCATGATCACACATGTTGGTGTGCTGCTTCCATGTGGGCTTTATTGCTTCTGGGCTAGATGGCCACTTGTTTACTTTCAAGTCTTTAAGTCCCAAGACGCTATATCTCTCAATAGTAGGGCACCATCAGCCTTCTTCACCACACTTACTCATGCACATATTCGTCTTCAGCATTTATGTGGGGAAGGTGATCACACAATGATGGTTTTTGGTCTTTGGTGTCTGCTACCTGATCCCTTCAACACCTCGTGTTCACTTAGGCTTGTGTGCTTCTTCTCTGTGGGCTTTGTTGCTTCTGAATTAAATGGTTGCTTGTTTGCTTTCAAGCCTAAGACCCCAGACACTATATCTTTTTGATAGCCGGGCACCATCAGCTTTTTCACCACGTTTGCTTATGCACACGTCTGTCTTCAGCAATCATGTCGGGAAGGTGGGTATCATGGAATGACTGTTTAGCTGAACAAGGTGCTATTGGATTGAGGGAGTATGCATGAAGAGGCCCAATGCCCACCTGCTACTCTACTACTGAACCTATAAATATATGCATATAGGTCTATTTCCCCCATAATCGTAAATATATATACATATATATACATTTGTACATATATGTATTTAGGCTTCTATGTATGCCCTTTGCCTCCAACTCCTTCCCTCTATTTCCTTACGCTTTCCTCCTGTCCCATTACCATGATCAGCCTTCATTCTGGTTTCAGTAATTCCTCTCAGTTACCTTGCCCTTGTTTACTCCCTACCAGTCTTCCCATCCCCTCCCTCCACTGGTTTTGAACCACTCATTTTTCCCTTGTCCCTGGGTTGGCCAACACCTCCTCCCTTCACCTACCTCCCACACTCTCATATCCCTCCAGGACCATTGGTCTCTTTATTTTCTTCTCACATTGTTTGTCCAGCCTATCTGGGTAGACCTGCAGATATAGTAACATGTGCATCAAAATTCAGATGGCTTTGACAGCACCAAAGTGGCACATAAGAACATGGCATCGACAACTTCAGATGTAGTTCTTTTAATCTTTTATAAATTATTTCAACTATATATAACTTACTTATCAGGTTTCCTATCTTCAATTTTCTTTTTTATTAAACTAGAAACTGGGTTTCTAATACTTTTTCTTTCAATGAATCTCAGTTTATTCAATCGACTCTGAGATATTTTATGGTTTTCAATTACACACACAGTGGGAGTACTAGTGGTACAACTGTTAAGCATCTGTAGTTACCTGGAAGATCAGTGGTTCAACTAATGCGGGGGATTAGACCAGCTATCCCCCCATCAAGCTGGGTTTAAAGTGAGGCGTGGGGATGAAAGGAAAAGAAAGAGCTATGTACAAAGCATGGGATCAGGAGGACTCCAATCTCATGGACTGAAGTCTCATGTATATTTGAAGCTTGGTTTTTATACTGTTCTTACACAAGGGAATTGGTTACAAAACAAACATCAAAGAACTTAAACATTCCTAAACTCTTATCTATGCAAATGTTACTTAACTAGTCACAGTTTCTTAACCTTTGAATAATAAAAGCAGTAGGTTCAAAGACAATCACAAGGATATGCAAGATTCAAGAGAGCCTCAAAGAGATCATAAATAACTGAGTTATCCCTCAATGCTTTTAGCAGCAAAGTCACAAAAAACAGTCATTTTGCAATGCTTTTGTTTGCAGAGACACAGAGGCACATGGGACTAAATAGTCACCCATTAGTAAACACCTTGATCAGCTGGATGCTTCCTACATTTAACCCTACACACGGGGTCTTCATGAGTTGGAATTGACTGAAGGTACAGAAGAGCATTACCATCCGGATGCTCCCCCCCTACCGCCACCACCCCCCCCCGCCCCGACCAAACCAAACATTTCTTGTATCTAATATTGAAGGTAACCCTAATGTCTATCCTTTCCATTGTTAGAACATTGTCCTTTCTTTTTCTGTACTTTTATGTTTTTAATTGATTTAATTGGTGTCCTGTTAAGATTAAACTATTTACTTACTACATGTTTCAATAGGTAAAGAATTAGTCCTAATACAAATGATGATAACTTTAACAATGACTGGTATTGACCCTTACATCAATTCAAACTATATATTTTTTTCAGAAATATGTTCCTTTCACTAGATTTCAAACCGGTATGAGGAATGGATATCAATATTCCTAAATAAAGAAATACTCAAATTCTGATATATTTTTTGTACAGCTTTCACTTGTCTGGACCAGGCCAACATATCAACACCATCAGAATAAATGAGGATGTGCACCTCAGAGCAGCAGATTACATAGAAGAATACACAGTCCTTGCACATGAGAACAACAAAAGGGTTGTTGAGAAGAAACTTACAGATCCTTTGAAAAGCAAGGTGAGACTTTCTACTCCCATGAAGATTTACAGTCCTGACAACAAACAGGGGCAGGTCTATGCTGTCCTATAAAGTCACTGTGCATCAGAATTGACTCAACAGTAATGATTTTTTAATTTTTGAAAGTCGTTTATTCCCATCCTTATTCCTTCTATCTATGTGAATTAGAGACATTTCCTAAGGACATTCCATCTTCATCTCCATATTTTAGTCAGAAAGTATTAAGCAGTGTACACAGCTAAAGAGGTTTTTTTTTCAGTCTCCTTTGTCGCACTGTGCAGATAAGGACTGTGTGTGTGTGTGTGTGTGTGTGCGTGTGCAGGTGCGCGCGCACGTTCATGAGCGCTACTAAGTTTTGGCCATAAAGAAGAAAACAAAAATGTGTGTGTACACTCTGGAAGATACTCTACAAGACAGGAAGTTTGTGCCATTTCCCCTCCTACTGCTTAAAATACAAGCAATATGGCTACTGCTAGAAGAGCACGTTTGAATTGTGAGGCAGTTTGAAAATGTGTCATCTAATAAGGATGAAATGTTTAGGAAAAGGGAGTTTTGTGTTGTTTTCATTTCATTAAATGGCTATATGTGGTCTCCTAACCCTGGTGCATAGTTGGGAGCAACTTGAGCTGCTAAATTGGAGTCAGAAATGTGAACTACAAAACACCCTGAGGGAGAGAAATGAGCTTTTCTGCTTTTACAGACTTACAGTCTCAATGTTTACTGAGAGGGGATGTTCTACTCTGTCCTATAGGGTTGCTGTGAGTTGAAACCAAATTGATGACATTGTTTTTAGTAGATTCCTTAACATTAACTTGTTTTAGTAAGCATAAACTAATAGGTTTTCAATGTCATCATACTCATGTTTCTATAAGGAAATATCTGCTAAATTAAATTTCTAATTCAAAGCACTGCATAATCAGTGACATAGCAGTTATGCATAGGGCTGGTAATTATAGAGTTAACAGTTCAAAACCACTAGCCACCCCAAGTGGGAAAGCTCACCTCTAGCTGTGGTACTTTGCCTTGTGACTTCAGACATCTGTTGGTTCCAAAAACAATTCCTCAGATTTTCATTTGATTCAACATGTTTTTATTGGGATGAAAGGAGTGACAATTTTCCAACATTTCACATGTAAAAGCCCAAACTGGAAGTTGAATCTATTCTTCAGTAATTCAAAGACAACATATTTTGTGTTTGTGGTTAAGTTCATGTGAATCAATAAAAAAATGATGAATAATTCCAATGTTTCAGAATGGAGGCATTTGTAGGAGAGTGACATGGCTTCAACATTGGAATCGCCCACTATGCTACCAAGTTTGGGCCCTGAAATATGACAATCACCCAAGTGACTTTTTTTTTTCTTTTTTAAAAATTTATTTTAACAATTTATTGGGGCTCATACAATTCTTTTCACAGTTCATACATATACATACATCAATTGTATAAAGCACATCTGTACAGTCTTTGCCCTAATCATTTTTTCTCTTTTCTTCTTTTACATTTTATTAGGGACTCATACAACTCTTACCACAATCCATACATATACATACATCAATTGTATAAAGCACATTCATACATTCCCTGCCCCAATCATTCTCAAGGCATTTGCTCTCCACTTAAGCCCCTTGCATCAGGTCCTCCCAAGTGACTTTTAAAGATACAAATGATTACTCTTTTCCCCTAGACCTGTGGAATACAATTTCCTTGGAGAGATGCCAGGAATACATACACTAACAATATATGCAGATATTTTCTATCAGCAAGTATATTAACTAGTAATGTTTATCTTCTTGAGTTGGCTACTCAAACAAGAAGGAGGAAGAATCCTGTACATATGAGGAGGTACCAAAAAAAAACGGATGTTATTTCCCCAATCTATGTATTTAAAATGTTTTACAACGCGAACTTATCACCTTCAAAATACTCTCCATTACACTTAATACATTTGTCAAGTCTGTGATTCCATTCTCAGAAACAGATGTAAAGCTCATCTGTTTGGATGGCGACAGCACCTCCTTTTTCCCTTCCCCTCTTCTATGCCATTGAGTTACTGTTCTTTCATGTCTCTCTTCATTCACAGAAACAAAGAGAAGGCACATGGAACATGGTCCAGTGTGTAGGCAAGAGAGGCATGCTGCTTTGTCAAAAAGTGGCACAATGCAATGGCTGCATGAGCACTGCGTTGCCATGGTGGCGAAACCAGTCCCCTGACTGACACATAGGCGTTTTTTGTCACACGCTGTTATTCAATATTTTCAGAACTTCTAAATAGGAAGCTTGATTAGCAGTCTGATCTGGTGGAATGAACTCCAAATATACTATAAGTCAAAGTTTTTGTCCATTTGGGAAGTTGATGGATGTTCAGAACGAGGTCTGTCATCAATTGACATTTCAGGACCAGCGGTGTGAGTGGCCATACTAGGAGGATGGAGGAAGGGTGGTCTGGAAAAAGGGAACCAATTACAAGGATCTTCATATGACCTTTTCCCTGGGAGACGAACAACAGAAAAGTGGTTGAAGGGAGACGTCAGACAGGGAAAGATGTGACAAAATAATATTTTATAAACTCTCGAGGGTTCATGAGGGAGGGGGGAGTAGGGAGGGAGGGGAAAATGAGGAGCTGATGCCAGGGGCTTAGGTGGAGAGCAAATATTTTGAGAATGATGATGGCAATGAATGTACAAATGTACTTTACACAATTGATGTATGTATGGATTGTGAAGAGTTGTATGAGCCCCTAATAAAATGCTAAAAAATAAATAAATATTCCACAAAATATAAAAATAGACATTTCACCTTTTTTGAAACTAGAAAACCACTCATACACCTGAGTTTTTCCCATCGCATTGTCCTTGTAAGCTGTGGTCAACATCGCAAGAGTTCCTGTGGCATTTTTCCTGAGCAGAAAACAAAATTTCACAGCTGCAAGGTGTTCTGTTAAATTGGCCATCACAAAATATGAGGTCCAAGAGAAATTGTTTTTAAGAAAAAAAAAATCCCTGTGACCAGATAGAACTTTCCCAGGTGATGCCACTAGGTGCACTGACTCAGAGTGAATTGCGTGATGCTCACCTAGTGGGAAATATGTGTACTAAGAAAGCTCTGCTGCACACAGTGCAATTCTATTTTTTGGTGGGGGGCAGCTCCTCACAGATGGAGAGAGACAAAAATTCTGAGCCGGAGACAATCTGAGAAACAGATCTTAAAGGCAAGAGTTCTAACACACCTGAAGCCCCAGGAAGCATCCTCAATGCCTCTGGCTGTGCTGTGACACCCTGCTACCTATGGGGAAAGAGTTTCCCCCAAGACACAAAGGCAGTGCCTGCTTAGAAGCAGCAGACATGCGGGTTTTGTGTGCTCCCTTGAAGCAGTCAGTTCCAGTCTTGAACGTTTCCACATTCACTGCCATGTGGCCTTCCACACTTTCCAGAGTTAGAGTATACTGTAGGAGACTGCAGTAACTGAAATTTCCCTTTGTTTTGTAAAAGTTACTTGGATTATAAAAGCTTTTTTGCTGTGTGAATTCTTTCAGTGTTGAGAAGCAAAACTGAGGTAAACCATCCCAGAAATCTAACATTCCCACTAGATGAAGTTGAGTAGCAAGGGATTCTGAGGAACGTGCTCCCAAGGGCCATGTGTAATACACAAAACAGAATTAGACCTACCTCTGCCAAATCTCTACTTTTGTTTCCCTACCTCTTCTTGCTAATTTGACACTTGTAGTACTCTTTAAATGTATCTTTGTTTCTGAGATACTGTCTATAAAGTCTAAAAGTATAATCACATTAAACTACGCCAACTCCACATGTGAATATAAATGGTCATCTTTTCACTCATTGGGTGGGGGAAGCAGAAGCTCTTGCCAAAAGAACACTCTAACAAACAAAGTCATATAAATAATAGGGAATTTTAAAAAAGATAGTTCTAATGACATTTAAGGCCTCAACTCTAGTTGGTTCATAATGCTCTGTTATCTTTCTACCCCTGAACTTTTTGTAAAATCTTCATATGTATATTGACCTTTTTGCAGAAATTATTTCCTGGCATATTTGTGTTGCTCACCATTAAAATATTATAACATATATTATTTTAGTGCAGGTAATAATAGAGAGCCAAACAAAACAAAACCCTATAAGATGTATGTCGAGGTATCGAAGGGATCAGGTATCAAAGAACAAAAAAATCATCTCATTGTGAATGAAAGGGAGCGCGGAGTGGGGACCCAAAGCCCATCTGAAGGCAACTTGACATCCCCTTTCAGAAGGGTTCCAAGGAGGAAAAAAGTCAGTCACAGTGCAGTCATTGTAGCAAAAATGAAACGTACAACTTTCCTCTAGTTCTTAAATACTTCCTCCCACCCCACTATCATGAACCCAATTCTACCTTACAAATCTGGCTAGACCAGAGGATGTACACTGGTACAGATAGGAACTGGAAACACAGGGAATCCAAGATGGATGATCCCTTCAGGACCAGTGGTGAGAGTAGCGATACCGGGATGGTGGAGGGTGGGTGGGGTGGAAAGGTGGAATCAATTACAGGGCTCTATATATGTCCTCCTCCCTGAGGGACTGGACAACAGGAAAGTAGGTGAAGGGAGACATTGCACAGTGTAAAATATAACAAAATAATTGATAAATTATCAAGGGTTCATGAGGGAGGAGAAAGGAGAGGGAGGGTATAAAAATGAGGAGCTAATGCCAGGGGCTTAAGTAGAGAGCAAATGTTTTGACAATGATGAGGGCAACAAATGTACAAATGTGCTTTACACAATTGATATAATGTGGGTTTTAATGGGACTTGTATGGGCCCCCAATAAAATGATTTTTTTTAATGAAATAAAATAATCACAGATTCAAAGTTCAGGATAGTTGAGAATCCTTCATGTTGTGTGTGAAAGAATTATTAGATCACCTGTAACAAAAATAAAAGATATAACAGAAATCCCAAATTGTAAACCATTAAGCTCCTGGCTTGCATCATATTTTATTCAAACGAATGGAAGAGAACATTTCAAACCAATGTTCTAGGTCTTTCTATGGAGGTACTTTTTCAACAATAAAGATTGTCTTTCCAAGGGAAAAAAAGATGTGTGTGTCTTCATACATTTATGTATGTGTGCATCCGTCAATATTTGCTATTACAGAACAGATGTGTTGGAGAGCAGGATGCATATGTTCAGCTGGTATGTTCTACAATTTTATTAAAATAGCAAAGCAAGCCAAACTTTAGTAAAATGAAAAAAAGACACACCTAAAAAATAAACAATGCATTAACAAATTAAATATATCACCTATAGAAGTCTTTCTTGGATTGTATTATATACCAGTTGTGCTTTTGTTATTTACTCATATTTCTCATTATTTATCAGTGGTTATTGTTATTAATATTGTTATTCTCACAGAGTTTGCATATATAGTTGATCACTAAATATAGTTGGCCTAGTGTTGTAGTTACATTTTATGCCAACCAGATGTACTTGAGTGGCCTACCAACTAGGTCACAGCCTTATGATACTTCTTGGGTTGTGTGGTCCTTGCATAAGATAGACTGAACAGAATTGCTACTTCTCTTTCTGCTGGATCGGTATTCTAGGACTGGCTTGTTGATCACCCTCAATTGATCACCTCAACTGGCTTGTTGATTACCCTCAATTCCCAGGGTCATCAAATAATAGCCAATCTTGCATTCATTCTGCTGACCTTGTATTCAGATCTGCATGCACCAGCCCGTGACCATCCTGCTCCGTCTTACAGCTTCCTGTTCATCAGTTTCTAAGCTACATGAGTCCAGAGACATTTACCTGCAGCTTTATTTGACCTACAATCTTGAAAGAGACTAGATTAATCCACCGCTCCAACTGTATAAGCCATCTCTTTCTATAACATACACATGTAAACCTCACTGGGTTTCCTTCTTTAGAAAACCCAATCTAATATCTAGATATTACCACCAATTACTTCCAAGTCCATTTGACTCCTAGAGACTTCATTTTCAGGAGTGCTGTAATTTGTTTTTAACTTTAAAAATGATTAAATATGAAAAGTATCTGTTCCCTATAGGATATTTTTTTATTAAACCACTGACTGTCTTCTGCCTAATAATATCATTCAAACAGGAGAGCAAGACTAACTGCTGTTTTAAACTTATCCTTATATTTTGTGGCTTCTGTGACCATTTTGTGGCCAGTTATTAATCCAACATTTCTGTCTTCAAAAACATACAGTATTCCTCAATAAGACTCCAGAAGAATATTAGACTCTGTGGTAGATTTGTTCATGTCCCTCAAAAATATGTGTCAACATGGGTAGACCAGGAATTCAGTACCAATGTGAGTATTCTATATGATGTAAATTCTAACCATCATAATGTTATGAGGACTAGATATATTGAGTTAGCTAATCTATTGTAAGTGAAACTAGGGTGCAATGCAATATTTTTAACGAGCCACATCTCTCAGGTAAAGTGCATTTTCCTGGTGCTGTGGCCTGTATTACCTTTGATCATAGAGGAGGTAAAAGAAAAGAGAAGGGAACAGAGAGGAAGGACCTCATTGCCACCAAGAAAGAAGAGATGGGAGCAAGACTCAATAGAGTGAAAACCTTCTAGAGCCAAAGGACTCAAGACATCTGCAGACCTCCAAGGACCTCTGTGCTCACAGATGTTTAAGGGAGATGAGAACCTTCCCTCAGAGTCAGTAGAGAGAGAAATTTCACTGTACAGCTGGCACTCTAAATGTGGGTTTCCAGCCTCCTGAACTGGGAGAGAATTAATTCTGTTTGTTAAAGCTGTCCCATGTTGGACTTTCAGTTATAGCAGACTTAGAAACCACGGCAAAGCTTTATTAATCAGCATATCCCATGATGGCAGGGGCTCTTGGAAAAACACAGGTTGAATAGGAATAAAAGCCATCCTCGGAATACTTTGTTCAGTAGGTCTGAGATTTCAGCCACGTTCTATGAGGAGACCAAGGGTCTTTGAGAACTACTTTCCAGCCATCTTTTGGATATCATCAATTAACTTCTCTCCTTTGCATTTTAAGTGGTACTAGTGAGAAGATAGTCTTCAAACTTGTCTTTTATGGGGCTTAATTCTCTCTTAAACCTCAATTGAGAGAAACCTGTAGAAAACATCACTGTACTTTAAAAGGATAACTCTAGAAATGTTTTCTACAAACTGTGGTAACGGAACAATGCCCACACCAGTTGCCATTCAGTCAACCTCAGTTCATAGCAACCCTGTAACTGATCTCCATATGGATTCTAGTGGCTTATTTTGTTGTCTTTCGTAAGTAGGTCATCAAGAATTTCTTTCAATATACCTCTATGGACATTCAAAATCTCAACTCTTTGTGTAGCAGCCATAGATGCTAAACCTCAGAGACTCCAAAATAATTAAACTGGAACTTTGGGCATCTATGAGATTTCAGGAAAAATACCCATATAATCTCATATCTTTATTAAGTTCTAATTTAAATTAAATTTTCTCCAATAAGATTTCCTGAAATAATAAATGATTAGATTAGTCCAGCCCAGTGCTTGGGGAGAAATGTTTGCTGATTATATATATTTTGGAATAAATGATAAAAAATTTTAATATAGGGGTGGAATCATTGATTCTCCAAATGTACTTTCATGAACTTTTCTCAAACTTACATCATATCTAAACAATTATTATGGGAAGTTTAACTCTGAAACTTAGATCTCCAATTTCTACAGTCTTTGGTTCATGTTCTCCTAAGTTAATGCAAGGTGGAATGAGGGAAGAAGTGAGTGAACGCAGTTTTGAAAACAGCTTTTCGTGCAGAGTGAATATATCTCATGTCAATTTGAACATCTGAAGTGTGTTTGGGGAAGTACTTGAGAAAATGATGGACTTTCCCTTTCTCTGAGGGTTACTTTTTGTTGTTATTTTACTGAATACTTTCTTGCTTGAGATTATATTAGACATTAATTCCTTTTTCTCTTTATCATTAAAGCTAACTTGATTTTTTAATGCTGTTTTGCTTTCGTCAATTATGCTTGTGATGGTTTACATTTATTTATTTTAGGTTTTATTTGTCTTATTTTCAATTTGCTTTGCTTTGTATTTATGCTTTTTATTTCATGTTCAGCATTGCTTGTCAGTTTTCTGGATTTTTCTTCCTTTTATTTCTCTTTATTGAGTCTCTGGTGTTCTTATTTTGCTGCCAGAGTAAAAATGAATGTGAAGCCAGTGTCTCATGTGGATTCACTCTGTTCCAAACAACATTTTTCTTTTATGTTTGTGTTTGTTACAAATTACCATGGTTTATAAACCCTTGCAGGCATTTCAAAGGGCTTCCTATCACTGAACATGAAAAATAAAAAGATGCACCAGTTTCACAGGGACAAATTCCCTCTTAGAAGTCACAGAGGATGTTCAAGCAAAGCAATAGATGACGGGCTGAATAACGTTTCCAACACCATGAGGTAAAATATGGTAGGTCTCAGAATGTCGCAGTGCTTAATCAGGCAATTTTCGGAGGGGAGAGAGCGCGGTGCAAAGCACGCTTGATGACATATTCTTGACTGAAGCAGAAGTCTGCTTACCACTGAAGACCATACCTTGTAAATAACTCAGGAAAACAGTGTCTACTTGTAAAAATTGTATCATGGTGCTAGAGTTTGACAGATCTCTTACCTAAAGTAATAAAGCATGCATTCAAGTATATTTAATTGACCATGTTTTCTCCTAAATACTATGCTGGCTCAAACTTGAGAAGAAGATTCAAGCCTAGGTCTATCTGAAGATCTTCTTAGATTACATCTTGCTGATTTTGGTGTGACCATCACTAGAAACCACTTTTGGCAAGAGAATAATTTACTTTAAAAAATAAAAGAAATCTTGTCCAGACCTCAACCAGCATTCAGGGCAATCTATCGATATGAAGTAGCTAACTAAGAGAAAGATCTATGAAGATGGCCCCCATTCCAGCTAAGTCTCCCCACTCCCTAGAAGAATGCACTGAAGATACAACCTGGGGAGAGTGGCAGGTCTGCACAGACCACATGGGAGCAAACTG
Source organism: Tenrec ecaudatus (assembly GCF_050624435.1). Classification (NCBI taxonomy): domain Eukaryota; kingdom Metazoa; phylum Chordata; class Mammalia; order Afrosoricida; family Tenrecidae; genus Tenrec; species Tenrec ecaudatus. Next base: position 193,588,740 of record NC_134532.1, on the reverse strand, counting down.
AGAGAGAGAGAGAGAGAAAGAGCGAAAGAGAGAGATCCTCATCCTGGCCCACCAAACCTCAAAGAGGACATTCCTGCTGAGAGCAACTAATGCACAGAGAGGTCCATGGAGTTGGCCCCACCAGGGGACAGGATGCCCCTTCGCTGACCCACAGTGCTAAGGGGGATTCACTGGAGACCCAGTGCAGGTATTGTGCCTAGTCTGACCCCACCCTCCACTCCACACACACATCCAGGTGAAACAAGAAGCAGCAAAGAGAGCAAAGCAATGAAGTGCCTGCGGAATCCCCCAAATAGATCTCAGGTGGGCAGGGTGTAGCCCTTCCCCAGATCTGATTGGAAAGCTATCAGAAGGGTCAGGAGACAGATCTGGAACATTTTATAGGATTTCTTTTTTCTTCTCTTTTTCTGTTGTCTATCCGTATCAGATCAGCAGGATAGCCAGTCCCAAAGAGAAAATAACAGGGCCAATGCCTCCAGAGGGTCATGGGAGAGTGGTGGGGATGGGGAAGAGGGGAGCCAACAAACCCAGGGACAGGGGAACATTAAGGGAACTAAATCAATGGAAGGGGGACATAGAATGCCTAGTGTGGTGGAATCAAGTGCAATGTAGCCGAGAGAAAGTATTGAGGGTGGAATGAAGGGCGACCATGATAGTGGCACAGGAGGAAAGTAAAAAGAAATAGAAGAAAGAGCTAGGAAGCAAAAGACATTCATAGAGGTACAAATACAGGCATGCACATATGTAAATATATAAATTCATTATTAGGGATCTAGGTTTATATACATATATTTAAATGTTAAGTATTAAGGGAGCAGGTAGACATTGGATTTCCACTCAAGTACTCCATAAACACAAGAACAGTTTGTTCTAATAACCTGGCATTCTGTGATGCTCACCTTCCTGACACAGTCTCTGATGTCAAAATGGGTGCATAACCAAATTTGATGGAAAAAGCTGATGATACCAATCATAAGGTGTCAACGGGATCAGGTGTCAGGCATCAAAAGACCAAAAGCAAACATATTGAGGCCAATGATGGGGTCAAAGAGGAGACCCATAGCCCATCTGTAGGATATTGGACATTACATCACAGAATAGTCACAAGGAAGGAATGTGTCAACGAGGTTGCAGCATAGCACCAAAAGAACACACAACATTCCTTTAGTAGTCTAGTTCTTTAATGCTTCCCCCCCCCACTATCATGACCCCAGTTATACCTTACAAATTTGGCTACACCGGAACATATACACTGGTACAGATGAAAGATCATCCTCTCAGGAGCAGTAATGGGAGTAGTGATACCATGAGGGTAGGGAAAAGGAAGCAGGAGGAGGGAGAAATGGTAAACCGATTACGATGATTGATGTATAACACACACATATCCAGCCCAGGGGGATGAACAACCAAAATGTGGGTGAAGGGAGACAGTGGATGGTGCAAGATATGAAAATTAAAATAATTTATAATTTAACAGGGGTCTATAAGGGTGCGCAGGTGGGGAGGGAGGGTGAATAAACGAACTAATACCAGCGATTCAAGCAGAAAGAAAATGTTTTGCAAAGGATGATGACAACATATGTACAAATGTGTTTGATATTTGATGTAAGGATTGTTATAAATGGCCCCCAATAAAATGAGTTATTAATTTAAAAAATAATAATAAAATACATGAAGATCCACAGATGACTTGACAGCTAAAATCTGGCCAAGAGAATGTATAGTCATAGATATTATTGCCGTGGAGAGAACTGGATCTTGTATCAGCATTGTTCTTCACTGCCCTTCCTTCATTTTTAGACTACAAGGCCCAGGTGGACATTGTGACTGGCTGAGCTGAAATTCTGATAGCGTGAGCTATCAACACAAGTTCTTTTCAGCTCCTCTTCGAAGAGATGAATCCTGTATGATGGAAACATCCTAAATAGAAGGAACCCCCGCTATAAGACAGTCAAAATGGCAAAGTGTGTATTTATATGTATAATATAGGTGTCCTGATAAACGCAGCCAATTTTATTTCATTTTTTAAATTGAATATTCATTCAAAAACAACATTGTTCTTTTGTGGATTATTATGCTTGGGGGATGCATATAGGTACATAAAGCCTAATAGCTTTATTTCTATAAGTCTATTTTATTTCATTAATCAAATATATTAGAATATATTTATTCTAAAATTGACGATACTTAGATTTTCAGTTCTGATTATTGCAGAAAATATTACAGTAGGCATGCTTTTATCTTCTTCCCCTCACTGTCTTTTGCAAGACTACCTCCAATGCATTTATCGGGGTGTAGAATGGCTGTGTTGTAGGTGAGCATAGGATCTCCGGTAGCATAAGCATTAGGCTCAGAACCTCAAGGTCAGTGGTTCAAAATCATCAGCTGTTCTGTTGGAGAAAGATGGGGATTTCACTCCTGTAAATATTTACATTTCCCCAGACCAACAGAGATAGTTCTGTTCTGTCCTACAGGGTTGCCGTGAGTTAGAATTGGCTCTAAGACAATGAGAGTTTGAGGTGAGCATAGACAGATTCTATTTACAGAATATTTGTACATGCTTTCTCTTGCACCTTGAATTTTATCCTTTCTCTTGTATGCTTCTAAAAATCTACTGAACAGACAATCAGAATTCCAATGATAGAGAGGGGTTTTCATGCTACATATTTTTCCACGAGTTAGTCATCCAGTGATTCTCTCAGTTAGTACATCCAGTAGCATTGCTTGGGAAGGTTCTCTCTGGTCACAATGAATTTTTTGTAAAAGCAGTTTTGCTCAAACCTCCTTTTTTGTGAAGGCCGATTTAAGAGAAGAGTGTGCGGCTGTGAAATTTTGCTTCCAGCTCAGGAAAAATGCTGCAGAAACTGTTGTGATGTTGAACACAGCTTACAAGGACAGCACTAGGGGAAAATTCAGGTGTATGAGTGGTTTTCTTGTTTCAAAAATTGTGAAATATTGATTGATAACAAACCTCTTTCCGGACATCTGTCAACCTCCCAAATGGATGAAAATGTTGACTCACAATGCATTTGAAGTTCCGTACACCAGATCAGACTGCTAATCAAGCTTTCTACTTAGAGGTTCTGGAAAGCTTGCATTACACTACTGTTGAGACCAAAAAAGGCCTGATTAGTGGTAGACAGAGGGCGATATTGCGACCATGACAATGCACCTGCTCATGAAGCCATCTCCGTATGCCATTTTGGGGGAGGGGATGGGCAAAAAACCAGCATGATCCTCTTGTCCCACACACTTTACTCACTTAACCTCGCTCCACGTGACTTCTTTTTGGTTCCGCAAATGAAGAGGAACATGAAAGGCAGTGATTTAATGATGTAGACGAGGTGAAGAAATAAATGAAGGAGAACCTGCTATCAGCAACCCAAACAGATTTGTTTAAAAAATGATCTGAGAATGGAATCACAGATTTGACAAATGTAGTCATTGAAATGGAGAGTACTTAAAAGGGATACTTTTTTAAAAAATTAAATACATAGGTTTGAAAAAATCCATTGTGTGTGTGTGTGTGTGTGTGTGTGTGTGTGTGTGTAAGCCCTCTTATACAAAGTGTGATGAATACATCAGATGGGCCTGGTTATCAGGAAGAAGAGCATCTAGGTAAAGACTTGTCTTAAAACAAGTGGCCATCTCAGTGAAGGGACAGCTTACTCCATACAGAAGAAGCGCATCGGCCTGTCTGGTTTAAGGATTGTAGATAATGAAATCCAATACAGGAGGAGCTTGCATTCTGTGCACCCAGTTTGAAGTAGGCTATGGATGACAGTGAAAGTCCCCAATCCACTCACAGGGTCCCTCTTTGGGGTATCCCCTCTGATGACTACTCGGACGTTAGCAGCCTTGCAATCAGAGAGAATGCATTGGAAGGTGAACTAATGTAGCTTGGTTAAAAATTAACACCTTATCATTTGTTCTTCCCGTTCACCCATTTTAAATGTGTTCTGTTGTCGTTGCTATTCGATGCCATCCGAGTCGCAGCTCATTTTGACAGTATGCACGACAGAAAGAAACAGGCATGGCCCTGCACCTTCCTCGCAGATGTCCCTACGTCCGGGCCCACCGCTGCACCCTCTGTGACAAGCTGGCCAGTCGAGGGTCTTCCTTTTATTATGTTTTTTTTGCTTTGTTCTATTTTTTTCTCTTATCTTTACAACTGAATTTATCTATATTTTATTTTGCTATTGTTATTTAGGTTTTGCCGGTTTGGTTGGTTGTTTTTGTCTGTTTGGTTTTTCTTTTTTGGTTTTTGTATGTTTTTCTGTATATGCAATCTAGTTAGGTAAATTGATAGGGACAGTACAACTGGATTGATAGTTTGTGAGGGTTACTGCCAGGGCAGTGGGGGGGGAATAGCGAGATAACAATGAGTACAGTGAAGAATAAAATAGTCCAAGAAGATGGTATGACTTTTTAATATGTTTAGGTTATTCAACTGTTTGATGTGGGGATTCCATGTCCAAGGACTTTAAAACAGTAAAGTAGAGGAAATAGATAGAATTGACTATCACTGGCTGCAATTTTTGAGTATCTCAGAAATTTCTTCAAAAGGAGATACAAACATACTGAATAAAAGTGATAGCTGGATTAAAAAATAAAAAGAGAGTACTCTCAGGAACATAGACTGACACACAGGCTGCAACAATTGGCTGTGACATACATCCAACAATGGGGACCCTGGGCACTGCATTTCTCTAGGCACGGAGCACCAAGCAGTGTTTCCTTCGGTTCTACATAGGGCCATTGCGAGTCAGATCCAACGCAAAGGCATACAACAATAAGAATGATGTTGTCGTATGACGGGGCTTTGAAAATTCATGGTAAAATCCCAATATATTTTATTTTCATGGGCTTTTAGAGGGCACTTCCTACTTGTTTGTGGAATTGTTCATTTTCCTTGGTTTTTAAAAAGTTTCGTTGAGATATAATTAACATCTCATGCAATTCACTAGTCCAATAATATTAAGAAGAATTGTGTCGTCATCACCAGAATCAACTTCCAAACATTTTCTTCCTTCTTGTACACATTGCTATTGACTCACCTTGACCTTATTTTATTAAACTTTTAATCATCCTATTATCTGCCTATGGTTATAAACTGGGCTGTGATCTAAACGATCAGCAATTTGAAACCACGAGCTGATCCACGGTAGAAAGATCCTGTGAACATTTAGATTTTTAGAAACTTACCCTGTCCTGTATGGGTCAATATGAGTTGGCATTGATCTATTGGCAGTAAGCTTTTGCTTCTTTTTTTATTATCTGCCATAATCATAGTTACTGGTAAAATATGTTATTAGGTTTGCTTAAATGCTGTGTAATACAGTCATCATTATGCAAAAATATTAATGCATGTAGCACCTGAAATCATCTGAGGTACCATGGAAATTGCATATATTATATATGTAACACATATCTGTATATATCATACATACTGAACATCTACACATAATAAATATATGTAAAATAATATCTATGTATATGAATATAAGGAGGCCAGAGATTATATGAGTTTGGCATTGGGCTCAACATCAAGGTCAGTAATTCAATTCAACAGTGACCCTACAGGACAAAGATGAGATAGTATATTCTCTTAGAGATTTAATGTTTCCTAAAGCTTCTATAGGGTGTCTATAAGACAAGTAGAAGTAATATATATATAGAAATAGATATATGTTTAAGAAAATATTTTCATACAGTACTGAGAGAAAACAAAATCTAAGGAAAGATCATATTGGGGAATTAATGTACTACTTTTCTGAAATAATGCTAAATGAATTTGAGGTAGGTTAATAAAACAACAATAAGGCCCATTTTGTGCTAGATAGAAAATGCGTCCCCTGAGAAAATTTGAAATGTTTACCTCCAAGTGAATACTATGAATTTATTTGAAATGCCTTGTTTAAATTTTATTTGTCTTTCCTTAAATAAATATTTCTGTGTCTCATATATTACTTTTAAAATTACTATACATATAGTTGATAATACTTGGGAAGTTATATGCGAAAAAATGTAAAAAGTAGATAAATAGTTCTACCTGTCCCCCAAAAAGAATATTCCTTTTCTCTGAAAAATTAATACATTATAGAAAAGCACAGTAAGTTGGTTGAAGAAAAATGAGAAAACAGAAATCAGGTTGTTGTGTTCTCTGAATATGACTTTTTAACCAAACCATTCCTGTCCTCATGGCATTGCCTTTTGTTGGAAAACCTCTTATGTAAAGATTGGAGTATCTCCTCCATGGGAGGTTGATACACTAGTAGCCGAGCATTCTGAGTCATTTCTTACAGAGGAGCCGGTTTAGAACAGAAACGGTCGGTCCAGCTGTTAACAGCAGGGTAGTGGTTTCGGAGCTGTACCAGGATCGAGGAGAAGAACAGCATGTTTTCACATTAATTTGGTCCATCACCTCAGTACTATAGTGATAATGGAACTCTCTCAAGGTGTGAATGAAGATCTCCAACTAAGTGAATGACAATGTTGCATAATACATCCGGTATGAAATCTATGCTTTTTACTAGATACATATTGAGTATCTCATACTTTAATAGCATTAAATCTACTGCTATTCTGGAGTTAGTGGGAAGAGCATGTTTTTTTCAAGTTGGATGAATCAAAGTTAGTGGAGTGCAGGGGACTAACTATTTCACAGTTCTTGATTTTTAAAAACAATCTTATCATAAAACACATATCATAAAATTCAATAGTTCAAACATATCAAGAAGATTGGTACAACCATGACCACAGTAAATTGTAGAATATTTTCTCCTTCTGTCTACTCATTCTTATTGATGCAATTCTATTTCTAATTGAGGAAGAAATATACACAATAAAATATTCTCCAATTCATCATGTTCTCCACATATAATTTAGTTCCATTGATTTTACTATTCATGTTGTACAACTATTATTGATATGCTTCCCCAAATTATTCCATGACCATGAACATATGAATCATAAATTTAGAAAATTGAATCAGATTTTCTAAGAGGTCTCATTGAGTTCCACTCACCCTTTGATTCTATATAGGTTTAATCATCAAAAATGTAAGACAGATATGGTTTAATCTTATTTTCAGAGTATACCATGAAGCTGAATTAGAGGATTATCCTATTTCAGTGCTTTGTCTACTGATGCTATGGTATTTAATTTGTTATTTCCACATTATAATATTGAAATTTATGTTCTACAATATGGTGAGGATACGTTTTTGACAGGATTTAGTAAAGATCAAATTACTAAATCAAGCTAGAGATATTCATTATACGCACAATATCAATGTAATTTTAAGGTATTAGTCATGAAAACTGAGTCTCAAAAATAGAATTTCCCAAGTCATATCTTCAAAAACAAAAGGTAACAAAATGGCCCTGATTCCAGTCCATTATGATTTGGCATGAATCCATTCTGATTTCCCTTATATCAGGAAAACCCTTAAACCTGCTATTTGGTTCTTCATCTCACAAAGGGGTGGATATTCCTATGTTGTTGTGAATCTCTGAATGAACAAGGTAAAGCTCTAACTAATCTGACATAAACCCACAAAGCAAACCCATTGATTTAATTCCAATTCATAGCAACCCTCTTTAGGTTTCTGAGCATATAACCTGAATTAGAATGGTGGTATTATTGAAAAATAAATATTTTCTGTCACTGCTACTGAGAAATTAATTTGGTTTTGTAACATACCAAACCTTTCCTGAGGAAAAGCTTATAATATATATGGTTCTGTTGTTGTTAGTTGTTTATTTTTAATATCAAAAGTCAGAGGAAAATCACCCTACTGAAATAATGCTGATTCTTTCATGTGACCATGAATCCTTCTTGGGTTACAAGAAGGTCAGGAGGTGGCTGCTGTAAATGTAACAGGGAAATGCAGTGGAAGTGGTAAGGTAACTTAAGGTAGATTAATCCTCAGATGGGCATCTTGAGTATCAAAGATCAAAACATGTTGCAAGCCCATGAATATAGCTCAGGGAATTTAAAGTGATAAAATATGTTAATGAGCACAGTGGTTCCAGCATGTTACTTTTTCTCCATAAAACTTATTTCCTAAGGAGTTGGAGGGGGCATACTTCGAGAGCAGAAAGTGATGTGAGAATAGGAAATGTTCAGACCCCATTCATGTGGGCAGAAGCTTAAGGCCGTTCTCTCTCTATCTTCGATGGGAGAAGATAGAGAAGGGGGAGCATATATAATAGAGAGCAGATACACATTCATTTATTGAATGGAGATCGTCTTAATTAGTATTCTCTCTTTTGCCTTTCTGGGTGCAATGACTACACAGAACTCACTGATAAAGTTCATGATTAAAAGGTCTGTTAAAGAAGTAAAGAAGTTGTAATTCAGTTTGAAAAGCTCAGGGTTGAGTTGTTTATCAGGACATGTTATGAAGTTCTTTGGGATCTGCTAATAGATGCCCAGAGGGGATTACCCATGTGCTGTAAGCTCAACTGAAGGTATTCAGTTCAAGCTCTGTAGGTCAGCAAACTCAGTTCCCTGAATGGAGTGCCTAGAGGTACCCGGCTCCAGTAAGCCTCCACCCAAAGGCACTAAGCTCCATATCCATTGCTCAGCTAGCCCAGCTCCCCCAATTTAGTGCCTAGATGCAACCCACTCTGCAAGTCAGCCTCCTGCAGAAAAACATTCACCTTTACCTGCTCTGTGGATTGGGAAGTTCATCGTTCTGTTGCATGCTCTGGCTTCTGGTTCTGCTACTGCTCCTCTGATGTTATAGCTGTCTTCTGGATTGAGGAGGTTCAAGGTACAGGGATCTCCAATCCAGAGGATGTGTTCCACTCTACTCTTGGCTCTCACTGATAATAAGATCTCTTCTCCTGCTTCTTAGAAGGTTCATTAGATATGTTTCAGGACAGCACTCCAGGGATTGCTATTCCCAGTAGCTAACAGATATATCTTTACAGTTTCTTCGCCAGACTCATGCTAGGAAAGTTCATTTGGTGAGAGTGAAAGGTTTCGGCTAGAAAGGGCACATTAAATAAGTCCCCGCCCTTATACTTATTGTGACATATCTTATTTTGGATCACTTCTCAAGGGCTTTTTCTGTCTATCCTAACTGAAATAATGTTCATGTAGCATCAATGACTACATTATACTAAAATGTAGGCAACAGGCAAAAATACAACACAAATATATAACAAAAAGGCTGTTCTGTGCAATGTACTTTTATTTTCCACAATGCATTTCATAATCTAGAAATCATTGTATCTATTGATTTCAAGTCATATTACATATGATCAGGTATACATATGCGTCTTTGTATATCAGGTATATACATGCTTCCTTGCATATACTAATCTTTCAAACTAGAAATCAAAGAAGGTTGCAACTTCATCTTTCATGGTGGATCATAAGAGAAACATGATTTATTTACTGGTGAAATAGGGGAATTAACTGAAAGTAGTTAGTAGATAATTTTTAAAAGAAATTAAAGTAAAATAGAAACTATAAAGATTGAATACAGATTCACAGTTTAAGATTTAGTCAACTTGTATTTCTTGGGAATTCCTGTGGCATTTTTTGACTCAACTCTGCTTTTGCTTGTATGTTTGTTTTTTTCCCATGGCTCTTAAACAAGCACTTACATGCTTTCCTTACCTGTATTTCTTCACCCTACCTTTCCATAAATTGGTGCCAAACTAATTGCTTTTCATCTTTAACTTCTAAAGAATATTATTTATAAACTCTCAAACTAAGTAAATAACTTCTTTAGCTGTTTCACAGTAATCTTATATTTTCTATTATTTACAATTATTAGCTTTCCTTAAAAAATGCAAAAGGGGCATAGGGGAAAAGCTACTCTATACATACATTCCTAGGGTGAGGTCCAGGTACTATGACAGGGACCAAACCCAACGCAGGCATACACATATGAGCCAACTCAAAAGGAGGGGAAAAAAAAGAAGAGGACAGCAGTAGTGGAGGAACAGGGCACTAACCCACCCGAGGAGAGAGTATTATTTATATCTCCACAAAAGAGGGAGAGAGGGACCAGCCTTCAACCCGGTACACCAAGACTTGAATGCAATATACCTGTAAGAAGCAAGGAAGCAACAAGATGTCTGCAGGGCTGGCCCCAATCCCATCTATGTGACCCCCCCCCCACTCCCCAAGAAGAATGCACTTCAGAGGACAGCACTGAAGCTGCAGCTCAGGGAGAGGGGCACTTCTGATAAGGAGTAAGTGAAGAGGGAAGGAGAGAAAGTGGAACACATTCTGGCCCACCAAGCCCTGAGGAAAATATTCTGGCTCAGAGCAGCCAGTGCACAGAGAGGACCATAGGGCCAACCCCACCAGGAGACATGACGTACTTCCCTGAACCATAGCACTAAGGGGGACAACACTGGAGATGCAGTGTGAGAATTGTGCCTGACCTGACCCCACCACAGCGGGGCGAAACACTAAGGACATGCAATGGAACAGCAGGGGCAGCAAAGGAACAAAGTCCCCGAGGAATATGAGAAAACAGACTTTGGGCCAGTATGTGGCACCCCATCAGACTCAACTGGAAAACATTCATAAAGGTCAAAAGACAGACCTGGGACTATTTATAGGCTTTTATTATTTTTTTTGCTATATTTTTTGTTGCTGCTGTTGTTGTTTGTTTTCTTTTGTTGTTATGGTTTGCTGTGTCTTAATTTTCATGTTTATTTTGTCTCTGCATATCTATCTAGATAAGACAGACAGGATAGACAATCTAGAGGAGGAAACAATGGGACCTACAGTTCCAGGGGGTACATGGGAGAGGGGAATGAGGGGGGAAAGAAGGGAGATGCCAACAAACCCAGGGACAAGGGAAAAATAATTATCTAAAATCAGTGATGAGGAGGGCATAGGATTCCTGGGGTGCTTGATCAAGGGCAATATAAGCCTAGAGGAATTACCGAAACCCGAATAAAGACCAAACATGACAGTGGGACAAGAGGAAAGTATAAAGAAATAGAGGAAAGAACTAGGAGGCAAAGACATAGAGGTCTAAAGACAGGAATGTACATATGCAAATATAGTTATATATAATGATAGAGGAATGTATCTAGGTACATATATATTTATATTGTTAAGCATTGAGGCAGCAGGTAGACATTGGGCTGAAGTACTCCCTCAACCCAAAAGCACTTTGTTCTACTAACCTGGTACTCTGTGATGGTCACCTTCCCTGACAGGATCACTGAAGACAAAATGTGTGCATAAGCAAATGTGGTGAAGAAAGCTGATGGTGCCCGACTATCATAAGATATAGCATCTGTGTTTTCAAAGGCTTGAAGATAAACAAGTGACCATCTAGCTGAGAAACAACAAAGCCCACATGGAAGAAGCACAGCAGCCTGTGTGATCATGAAGTGTTGATGGGATCAGGGATCAGGCATTAAAGGTCCTAAACAAAATAAAACAACAAAAAAATAAGATTGATATGAATAAAGGGAAGTCAGAGTGGAGACACAAAGTCCATGTATAGACAATTGGACATCCCCTTACAGAAAGGTCACAAGGAGGAGGCGAGGCAGTCAGGGTGCGGTGTAGCACTGATGAAACACACAACTTTCCTCTAGTTCTTTAATGATTCCTCTCCCCACGCTATCATGACACCAATTCTACCTTACAAATCCAGCTAGAAAAGAACATGTACACTGGCACAGATAAGAGCTCGAAACATGGGGAACCAGGACAGATAAACCCCTTCAGACCAATAATGGGAGTAGTGATACTAGGAGGGTAAGTGAAGGCAGAGGGATTAAGGGGAAACCAATCACAATGATTGCCATATGCACCCCTCCCAGGGGGAGGACAACAGAAAAGTGGGTGAAGGGAGACAGCAGTCTGTGTAAGACATGAAAAAAAATTATCAAGGGTTCAGGAGGGAGGTAGGATGGGGGTAGCAGGGAAAAAATGAGAAGCTGATACTAAGGCCTCAAGTAGAATGAATATGTTTTGAAAATGTTGATGGCAACATATACAAATGTGCTTCACAGCATGAATATATGTATAGATTGTGATAAGGGCTGTAAGAGCCCCCAATAAAGTGATTTTAAAATTTAGTTTCTTTTAATTCAATTAATCTGGACCTGCGTAACATCGGCAACCATTGTAGTTTGCTACACATAAAATAATTATTCAATAACTATATGTTGAATGGGTTAATTAAATTCTCTAAAACTTGAAATATAAAAATTAAGGCACTGGCAACTCTTTTATCAAATAGGAGAGTTACATCCTGCCCATCACTTAATACTACAAACAAAACAGCCCCTGGAGCACCATAAAACCCCAAAAGTATGGAAGTATTTATGTGAGTTTTATGCAAATATATTCATACATATATTATTTTGTCTTTTCAAAAATTATATAGAGTGTTAGTTTCTTAGGATTGCAGGCATATCCTAGGAGAAATTATATAGATTAAAGTGATTTTTTAAGTTCATTTTTCTACATGACTCTGAAGTTTGTGAGTCTCACCAGCAGGAAGCCACACAAAAAGAGTAAGGTGGGAGAGATGAAAGAGAATATCAAATCAATGTAAGAATAATGACAGAGTAAGCATGTGCAAAGCCTACACATATCAAACTTCCTAGGCAATGCGGTGGAAGGTGACAAAATAGCTTCTTTCATTCCTTACTTTTACAATAAAAAACAATCATAAGGGAATACTTAATTAATCAATATTTATTGAATTTACATATAAAATTATTTCAAAAAGGGAGAGGGGAAAGGCAATTAGAAGGAGTAGAGGTTATCCCAATAGGATTGCTCAAGTTAACCATCACCTATCTTTTCAGAGAAGTCTATTAAACAGTGACTTTAGCAAATCCTAAAATAACGAACCAAAACTGTACACAATACGTAAGAAAACAACAACTGTCTAGGCAATATCATATTTATTAGACATGTACCCAAAACAAAATGTACTGTCAAGTTGATTCTCAAGCATGGCTATCACCATTAGTTTTCAGAGACGGTAAATTTTTGTGGCTGCAGAAAACCTCATCTTCATCTGAGACGTGATGGAGGATTGGAAAAGTGTCTCATAGCCTGATACTTAACCCATAGAGGTACTAGGCTGCCATTGAAGAGAAAAGAATTATATGTGTGTGTGTGTATGTGTGAGGGATTGTTTTGTTGTTGGGTGTCATTGAGTTAGTTCTGATTCATAATGGCTCAGTGAACTACAGAACCACAGAACAAAACACAAAAAAAAGTGCCTAGGTTTGCAACTTTTTTATACTCAAAGCTATGTTTCAGTCCTTGTCACAGCTACCCTGTCAATCCCTCTTATAGAAGATCTTTATTTTGCTAAGCCTATAATTTATCAAGTATTTGTGTCTCCTAATAAAATTCCAAAAATACATTCAATGAACTTGTGTCCACCCTGTATGTAGCATGCTGGTTATACATATTCCAAGACAAATTTGTTCTTTTTTCTGGAAGTCCATGGAAAATTCAGTCTTCTTTGAAAACACCAGAATTAAAAGTCATCAATTCTTTCTGTCTTCTTTGTCTAGCTTTTTCTGGAATATGATTGAAAATATGATGGGTTGGGTCAAAGTGTGCATTAATTCTCAAAGAGATACCTTTCATTATTAACACTCCAAGGAGTTTTTTTTAGAGATTTGTCCAATTCAATATATTTGATATTTTAAACTTTGCATCCAAAGTCATTTATTAAGGACACAAGTAAAATCAATCTTTGACAGCTAATATTTTCATTATTTATCATGATGTTTACTGATCCAGTTTTGGTTTTCTTTACATTGAGGTGTCATCCATACTAAAGACTACTATGGTTTATTTTTCTCAGTTAGGGATTCAAATCATCTTCCCTTTCTATAATCAGGGCTGTGTCATTTGATTGCTAATGAGCCTTCCTCTACTGTAGATTACTGCATACTTCTCCATATTATTGAGTTTCTTGGATTATGTGTTCAGTTTGCAGATTGAATAAGTATCGTGAAAAACTGCATCATTGTTTTTAGGTGGCATTGAGTCCATTCAGACCCATGCACCACAGAAGAAAACACTGCCAAGTCCTGTGCCACCTTCACTGTTCTTCCTATGCTTCAGTCTATCTCATTGAGGACCTACCTCTTTTTCACCATCCCTCTGCTTTACCAAGCATGATGGCCTTCTTGAGGTATGGATCTCTTCTGAAAATATGACCAAAATATATAAAATGAAGCTTCACCATCCTTGCCTCCAAGAAGCACTGAAATTGTACTTCTTCCAAGATAAATTTGCTTGTCCTTTCGGCAGCCCATGATACTTTCAATAGTCTTCATCAGTATCAAACCTCATATGCATCCTTTCTTCTGCTGATTTTACTGGTCTTAAAACACATAGCATCCACTGTTTGAAGACTACCTCTTGGTCTATGGCCGTGTTTCAAATGACCACAAGTGAGAGTTCTAGAATTCCTGTTCTCCCAAATATCATTCATAATTTGTTTTGCTCTGCAGATTTAAATACTTTGAAAAGGTCTATAAAACATAGGCAACTATTCTTCAAGATTTCAATGATTTCTAAAAAAAATCTGTGGATGTAAGTTATACTATTCTTTGTTCCAAGTCATCTCAGAATCAACATAGAATTTCTAGAAGCCCTGTTGATATAATGCTGCAACCATTTTAAAATTACCATTAATGAAATTTTAAACACGTATGATATTAATGGTCCCTTTCTAAAATGTCTACTTTCTATTTGTTCTCTACTCAAAATTTGGGTGGGATATACTCAATCTTATAGTTTAGCAATCATAGATTTGTTTTTATAGTCTTAAGTTTCAACTCTGAAATTGCATGTGAGCAATTAATAATCTGTTCCACAGTTAGCACCTGGTCTGGCTTTAGTTGCCTATATAGACCTTCTCCATTGTTTTCCACAGATGTAATCAATTTGATTTCTATGTATTCCATCTGGAGAAGTCATTATGTTTTTGAAAAAAAGGTATTTTCTAGGAAGAAGTTTAAATTTCACTGAAAGCATTAGCCAAAAACAAGACTCCAGGAATTGATAGATTATCTATTGAAATATTTCAAAAAGGTGATGAAAGACTGGAAGGACTTATTCATCTGTGCCAGGAAATTCAGAAGACAACTAACTACTTGGCCAACTGACAGGTAGAGATTCATATTTCTACCCATTCCAAAGAAAGGGGACCTAACGGAATACACAAACTATTGAATACAATCAATGATATCACATAAAAGTAAAATTACCCCAAAGAATCTCCAAAAAGAGTTTTCGCAGTACATGGACAGAGATCTGCCAACAATTCAGGCTGGGTGCATATGAGGAAACAAGGGACATCATTGCTGATGTCAGATGGAACTTGACTGAAAGCAAAAAATACCAGAAAGAAGTTTACTCATGTTTTATCCACTAGGCCAAGGCATTCAACTACATGGATCATAAAAAAATATGGATAACCTTAAGAGGAATAGAAATTCCATAATATTTCATTGTGTTCAAGAGGAATTTGTACATGAACAAGAGGGAATTATACAAACAGGACAAGGGAATACTGTTTGGTTTGTAATCAGGAAAAGTATGCATTGGAGTGCCCATTGTAATCTCTCATCATACTTAATCAATAAGTATGCTGAGCAAATAATCAGAGAAGTTAAAATACATGAAGAAGAATTTGGTGTGAAATTGGGGGAAATTTTTTTAACCTGCAATATGTACAGCAGGGGTGCTCACAATTTTTCAGCATGGGAGCTACTTATAAAATGATCAAGTCAAAATGATCTACCAACTACAAAAATGCAAAACATAATTATTTTATTTATTTATTACATTTATTCATAAATTCATTAAGAATTCTTTACATGTACAGTGTATGTTTATCTACCTTGCATAACCTCATCAGCTCATATTGCACAACACAACACAATTGACTATGCACATTTTTTGTCATTACCTGAGTTTACTCTGATGACTTGCATTGAATGGAATGAGCCAGGGATGCATAATCCTGACAGTAGGTGCTGACAGCCAGCCTCAAGCACACTCCCAAATGATCATCAGTCATGGTGGAATGGTACTTGGACTTAATGATCTTTATGTGGGAAAAGGCTGACTCACAAAAATAAGTAGAGCCAAATAATGCAGTCAAGGAGGTAGCACATTTCTCATGTTTGGGCACTTTCCCTCTGTGAGTAAGTTCCAGAACTGTTCATGAGCTCTGAACTTCAGCTGAATGTCGACTTGTAGTGTCAAAATCTCCCATTCCACATGAAAGTGATACGTTTTTGTCTTCTTATTTGGTTCAGCTCCCCCACTGATTTTAATACTCTTTCTTATGTTTAAGAGAAAAAAAACAAGGTCTAAAAATTGGCTATAGTTTAGCTTATCAGTTTTGATGCACTTAGTACAATTGTCACTGCATGTGTTTGACACCAAAGATTGCATCTGCTCAATTGTGTTGTATATCAATTAAGTGACAGATTGATGATAGGCTTATATCTACTTTTTTATTACCATGTGATCTACTCACACTACATTTGCGATCAACTAGTAGATCTATATTAACCTATTGAGCACCCCTGATGTAGAGGACCCAGACTCACTTGCTGAAAGTGAGGGGCACTTGAAACACTTAAAGATGAAGATCAAAGATTGCAACCTTCTATATAGAGTACAACTCAATGTAAAGAAAACCAAAATTCTCACAATTGAACCAACAGGTAACATCACAATAAGTGGATGAAAGATTGATGTTCATCTTGTTTGCATTTACAATCATTGCTCATGGAAGCAGCAACCAAAAGATCCAAAGAGGCGATGTATTAGGCAAATCTGTTGCATGAGACCTGTTAGACTGTTAGAAAGAAGAGGGGTTACTTTGAGGATAAAACTCTGCCAAAGCCAACCCATGTTGTTTTCAATTGCCTCATTTGCATGTGAAATGCGGATATTGAATAAGGAATACTGCAGAAGAATAGATTCATTTGAATTGTGATGCTGGTGAAGAACATTGTGAGTGCCATCCACCACTAATAGAAAAATCAGATTTGTCTTGGAGGAAGTACATTCATAAAGCTCCTTTGAAAGCGTTGTCATGAAGCGAGCACTCTCTGCTGCAGGACACCTTGTGTGGGACAGTGGAGGGGCAGCAGGGACAGAGAGGATGCTCCAGCAGATGGGCTAACACCGTGACAGCTCTGTGCAGAAACATGGAGGTCTCTGTCCCATGACAGAACAAGAAGGAAACAAACCAGACCACCAATGGAGCAAAGTCACGAAGCCCCTGAGGGTTTTTAGCCTTTTTTTTTTTTCTTTCATTTTTGTTGCTGTTGTTGTTAGCTGCTTGTCTGCTGGTTGGTTGGTGTTTTGTCGTCATTGTGTCTGTTTTGTCTACCTATATAAGAGAGTCATGAGAAGAAAGCCTGAGGAGAAAGCAAGGGGACTGATGGTTCAGGGGAGTGGGCTCTGGGGGCCAGGGATGTTTTGGGAGAGGAGGAAGTGGAAGGAAGCGGGCAGTAAGAAAACAAGGTCATGGACAGGGGAAACAACTAGGAATCTAAAATTGAAAACAAGTTTCTGATAATGGTGGAGCAACTGTAATCTGGCTGTGAGGAATTACTGAGAAACAACCAAGCAATGAACATGCTAGTAGGACAGGAGGAAAGTAAAAGGAAATAGAGGATAGGACTAGGAAGCAAAACTATTTATAGAGGTATAAACATAGAAGTGTACATTTGTAAATATATTAATGCATAAAATTAGGGGTGATGTATGTATATGTATGGATTGTGATAAGAGTTTTTTTTCAAAGTTTAGAGCAATATTGTTGCTACTAAATGAAGACCACCCAACATGTTGCTGCAGTACATTGATGGGGAGCTGCCAGATATTCCAGCAATTGAAAACAGCATGGCTTGGGTCACGTGAACCTTAGTCCTCCAAGTAACCTCCCCGCTTTTCTACACTCTACAGAGGTCTTATGCAGCAGATTTACCCACTGTAACTCATCCTTTGATCTCTTCTTTTTTTTTAACAATTTATTGGGGCTCATACAATTCTTATCACAGTTCATACATATACATACATCAATTGTATAAAGCACATCTGTACAGTCTTTGCCCTAATCATTTTTTTCTCCTCTTTTCTTTTTTTGCATTTTATTAGGGACTCATACAACTCTTATCACAATCCATACATATACATACATCAATTGTATAAAGCACATCCATACATTCCCTGCTCCAATCATTCTCAAGGCATTTGCTCTCCACTTAAGGCCCTTGCATCAGGTCCTCCTTTTTGTCCCCCTCCCTCCCCTTTCCCCCCTCCCTCATGTGCCCTTGGTAATTTATACATCGTTATTTTGTCATATCTTGCCCTATCCGGAGTCTCCCTTCCCCCCTTCTCTGCTGTCCCTCTCCCAGGGAAGTGGTCACATGTGGATCCTTGTAATCAGTTCCCCCTTTCCAACCCACTCACCCTCCACTCTCCCAGCATCGTCCCTCACACTCTTGGTCCTGAAGGTATCATCCACCCTGGATTCCCTGTACCTCCAGCCCTCATATGTACCAGTGTACAGCCTCTGTCCCATCCAGCCCTGCAAGGTAGAATTCGGATCATGGTAGTTGGGGGGAGGAAGCATCCAGGATCTGGGGGAAAGCTGTGCTCTTCATCGGTACTACCTCGCACCCTGACTGACCCATCTCCTCTCCTAAACCCCTCTATGAGGGGATCTCCATTGGCCGACACTTGGGCCTTGGGTCTCCACTCTGCACTTCCCCCTTCATTTAATATGGGATATATATACATATACATATATACATATACACATACATGCACACACTTATATCTTTTTTTATTTTTTTGCATGATGCCTTATACCTGGTACCTTGGCACCTCGTGATCGCACTGGCCGGTGTGCTTCTTCCAGGTGGGCTTTTTTGCTTCTGAGCTAGATGGCCGCTTGTTCACCTTCAAGCCTTTAAGACCCCAGACACTATCTCTTTTGATAGCCGGGCACCATCAGCTTTCTTCACCACATTTGCTTATGCACCCATTTGTCTTCAGCGATCCTATCATGCAGGTGTGCAGTCAATGATATGATTTTTTGTTCTTTGATGCCTGATAACTGATCCCTTCGGGGCCACTCAATCACACAGGCTGGTGTGTTCTTCCATGTGGACTTTGTTGCTTCTGAGCTAGATGGCCGCTTGTTTATCTTCAAGCCTTTAAGACCCCAGCCACTATCTCTTTTGATAGCCGGGCACCATCAGCTTTCTTCACCACATTTACTTGTTCACACACTTTGGCTCCAGCCGTTGTGTCGGGAGAGTGAGCATCATAGAGTTCCAATTTAATAAAAGAAGGTATTCATGCATTGAGGGAGTGTTTGAGTAGAGGCCCAAGGTCCTTCCGCCACCTTAATACTTGACCTATAAATATAGACACATAGATCTATTTCCCCATCCTCCTATATATATTTGCATGTACATGTCTTTGTCTAGACCTCCATGAATGCCCTTTGACTCCTAGCTCTTTCCTCCATCTCCCTTGACTTTCCTCCTGCCCTACTACCATGCTTCGTCGCCACCTGGGTTAGAGTATACCTCTTCTCTAAGCAACCTTACCCTTGATCATTTCCCACCAGGCCTGCCACTCCCCCTTCTCTACCATTTGGGGTCCCATGTTTTTCCCTTGTCCCTGGGTTTGTTAACACCACTTCTTTACCCCCCCTATTCCCCCACCCCAAGTCCCCCCGAAACTGTCGGTCCCGTTGTTTTTCCTCCAGATAGTTCATCCAGCCTGTCCTATTCAGACAGACCTGTGGAGACACTAACATGCACGAAAACAAGTGGAGAGGTCTGGGAGGCTGGCCCCAGCACCATAAATTAAGTGGATTCCTGCCCCTCCCCCGAAAAGAATTTGTTCCAAAGGACAACATTGACTCTCCAGCTCCGGGAGATGAACATATCTGATCAGAGCACACGGGAGAAGATGAAGGGGCAGGAAGAGAGAGTGGAGCACAGCCTTGCCCACCAGGCCGTGATGATGATGTTCCTGAGTAGAGCAGCCAGTCCACAGAGAGAACAAGATGGCTAGTCCCACTATGAGAAATGATGCCAATCAGTGACTAAGGGCGATACAGGGGACTGCACCGGAGACATAGTGTGGGAATTGCACCTGACCTGATCCCACCACACCGAGGCAAATCACTGGGGGAGTGCAGCAGAACAGCAAGGGAATGGAGTGGCAAGGTCCCCAGGGAATGCTGAAAGTGGACTTTGGGGCCAGGGCATGGTGCCCCAACAGACTGGACTGGAAAAACGCTCCTAAGGCCAGCAAACGATCCCTGAACTAACTACAAGCTTTTCTCTTGTGAACTGTTTTGTTCTGTTCTTTGTCAGTGGTTTGTTTTTGTTGTTTTGTTGTCTGGTTGCATACTGTTGCTTTGTTTTCCTCTGTCTTGTTTTCGTGCATGTTAGTGATAAGAGTTTTATGAGCCCCTAATAAAATGTTTTTAAAAATTAGGGGTATTAGCCTATGTACATATACTTATAGAGCAACACATTGAGACAGTGGACATACTCTGGACCTCTACTTAAGTATTACCTAATACAACACTTTGTTCTAGTAATGCGGCACTGGGTGTTGCACACCACCCAGACTGGATCACTGAACACAAAATAAATAGGTGAATAAACAAATGTGGTGGAGAAAGCAGATTGTGTCCAGCTATTAAAATATATAGCTTCTGGGGTCTTAAAAGGTTGAAGCCAAACAAGAGGCCATCTAGCAGGGAAGTAAGAAAGCCTACGTGGAAGAAGCACACCAGCCTGTGTGATCATGAGGTGTTGAGGGGAACAGATATCAGAAGTTCAAAAATAAACAGTCTAATGGAGGTGATGAAGAGGGATCAAGGTGAAGACCCAGAGCCCATCTGTGGATAATTTGACTTTCCCACACAGAGGGGATGCATGGAAGAGAAAATGTATGCAGGGACCAGTTTAGGGTAGAAGAAATACAACACTCCTCTGTTTTTTTAATAGTTCTTTTCCCTACTATTATGATCTCAGTCTTATCTCACGATTCCTTCACTCGACCGGTGTACATACTACTTCACGGACAAGAGTTTTCAATGTATGGAATTCAGGAATGAAAACCTCCATCAGTATCAGTAATGGGAGTAATGATTCCAGGAAGGTAGAGGAAAGGAAACAATGATGGCAGAATATCCCTTCTCGACGGGGACAACTACCAGGACAGCAGATGAAAGGACAGAATGGATGGTGTGAGATATAATATGTTAAGAACTTGCAGGGTTTTCAGGGTGGGGGAGAGAGAGGGGGAAAAAAGAGGAGCTGATATCAAAGGACTCAAGAAGTAAAATGTTTAGAAACTGTTGATGCCAGCAATTGTACATGTCCACCTGATGTAATGGATGTATGGATTGTTATAATCTATGTAAGAGCCCCAATAAAATGATT
Source organism: Tenrec ecaudatus (assembly GCF_050624435.1). Lineage (NCBI taxonomy): Eukaryota > Metazoa > Chordata > Mammalia > Afrosoricida > Tenrecidae > Tenrec > Tenrec ecaudatus. Next base: position 193,567,264 of record NC_134532.1, on the reverse strand, counting down.
AATTTTTTAAATTGTGTCAGAAGCCCACGGAGTATTTATACTCTATCCTATGGCATCGCTATGCATCAGGGCTCGTCTGCTGTTTGTAGCACTGATTCTAGTGCTATAAAGCAGATATTTATTGATTGTAATGTAAGAGATAAATGTATTTTAGCCATAATTTCCTCTTTTTTCCTTTTATTATTTACCTTCATTATTCCCTTCATTATTCCACACTATATACATATTAGAAATTTCTAAAGGCTAATCATCCTATAATCCACCCCCCACACACACTCAAAAAAGACTTGAAACATTATGTGACATAGATTCATCAGCAAACATGGTATCTGAGATACTTTCTCTTTTTTTTTTTTAAACATTTTATTAGGGACTCATACAACTCTTATCACAGTCCATACATACATCAATTGTGTAAAGCACATCTGTATATTCTTTGCCCTTATCATTTTCAAAGCATTTGCTTTCCACTTAAGCCCTTTGCATCAGGTCCTCTTTTCCCCCCCTTCCTCCCCACTGCCCCCTCCCTCATGACCCCTTGATAATTTATAAATTATTTTTTCATCATATCTTGCCCTGTCCGACCTCTCCCCTCACCCCCTTTTCTGTTGGCCGTCCCCCAGGGAGGAGGTCACATGTAGATCCTTGTAATCGGTTCTCTCTTTCTAACCCACTCACCCTCTACCCTCCCAGTATCGCCCCCTCACACCCCTGGTCCTGAAGGTATCATCCTCCCTGAATTCCCTGTGCCTCCAGCTCCTATCTGCACCAGTGTACATCCTCTGGTCTAGCCAGACTTTCAAGGTAAAATTTGGATCATGATAGTTGGGGGGGAGGAAGTTTTTAGGAACTGGAGGAAAGCTGTATTCTTCATCGGTGCTACATCGCACCCTGACTGACTCATCTCCTCCCCTAGACCCCTCTGCAAGGGGATCTCCAGTGACTAACAAATGGGCCTTGGGTCTCCACTCTGTATTCTTTCCTATGCTTATCTTTATCGCCATCTTTCTGTTTTTCTTTCTATTTTTCTTTAATTTCTAGTGTTCAGAGAGACCTAAAGTTTTAAACTAACTCCATCTTTGTTTCAATATTGGAGGGAAGCATTCTCCACTGGTTGATCTGTTTTTTGTTTGTTTGTTTGTTTGTTTTGCATCCCTACAATGCCATGGCCTTCCCACAGTTTCTGACCTAAATAAACTCACATAAATCAGACTACATCTGTACTCCATAGGGTTTTCAGTAGTTGAATTTTCAAAAGCAGTTCACCAGTCCTCTCTCTGAGGTTCCGCTCGGCCAATTTAAGCTATCACTGTTTTTGTTAACAACCAAATATTTGTTAACAACCAAATATCTCCCAAGAGGTTATTTTCATTTCTTCTCTTGCTTTAGTGATCAAGGAAGTCTGCTGTCTGAGAATGAACGGAATATTTCATGTGTCCTATATTAAATCTTGACCACTTGGGTCAATGTAATTTACTAAATTAAAAAAAAAAAACTGGTCCAACATATTTCACCCAAATCTCTGAGAGTTTCTGTCATGCTTTGGGCTAATCTAGGTAGTAATTATCTGTTAGTTTGCAACATTTTGTCAGTTATTGCCTCAGGAAAATGTCAGAAGGACCAATTATCATATTAAAATATACTCTTAATTGTACATACCATATCTCAGTCTGAAAATTACTTACTTTACTCCTTTTTGAAATAAACATTATTATTCTTATACAAATAAGGAGTCTCGGTGGTGGTGTGGGTTATGAGCTGGGCTGCTAACCAGAACATAAGCAGTTCAAAACCACCTGCTACTCTGAGGGCAAAAGATGAGGCTTTCTATTTCTGTAAGGAGTTCCAGTCTCAGAAATCTAGAGGGGCTGATCGACTCTGTCCTATAAAGGCAGATGACTCAGTGGTGTTTAATTTATTTTTCATCTTAAACAAAGGAGCTCTGGTGGTGCTTTGAGTAAAACATTGGTCTACAAACTACAAATTCAACTGTTCCAACCCATCTGTTGTTTGTGGGAGAAGGATCAGACTTTATGTCTCCATAAAGATTTATAGTCTTAAACACCCTACAGATGGTTGCTATGAGTCTAAATCCACTTGGTCTCATTGAGCTTGTTTTCTTAGATTTAATTTTAAGTTATCTTATAAAAATCCAATTTGAAATTTTCTGAGAGATAATATAAGATATTTGTCACCCACCGCCATCTGGTACCAAGCAAACAGAAGAGTGTAGCAGTGAAGAGCAGGGAACTTCCTCTTCCTGCAAATGCTGGGAAGGAAATCCAAACTCACTGCTATTAAGTCCATTACAATTCATATAAATCAGGAAAAGTAACACTGCCTCTTTGGGTCTTTGAGATTAATTTCTTTCACAGGAACAGAAAGCCTCATCTTGCAGTGAGGCTGGTGGCTTAGAACTGCTGCTCTTATCCATTGTGGTCCAGTACCTAATATACTATACCACAAAAACTTGTAGAAAGGAAATGAGATTTATTAACTCTAATTGTCTTTGATAGGTTAGTTAAATTGATATTTCACTTTACTTTTGCTATCTAGCAACTATCCCCAATATTTTGAAGCTTAAAATAATATTTATGTCATTCAGCTGTCAGGTCTGTGGTTTCTTCATATTGTCGATCTGATTTATGACATTGCTGTAGATCTCTGGTAAGTCATCTCACGCATTCATGACCAATCAATAGCTTGACTATGTGATGTGAGAAGGCCTCACTTACATGACTGACACTTTCTAGGCTGGTGAATCACCCTCGATAGGTCATCTGAGTTATTTAGTCTCCCGTCTTTTCGTAGGCTGGCACCTCTGTGCCTGAAGGGTAGTCTCGAGAGGCCCAAGCACCATGTGAACTTGTCATTAAGCTCTACTTATGTCACATTTGCAAACATCTCATTGGCTAAAGCCTGACGCAGGGTGAAGTACAGGCATCAAAAATGAAGAATGAATCTTTACCCCTTGATGCAAAGGTCATTGAACTTCGTTATCAAAAGGACAGCCATAAAGACAATGTCATAATTTATGAATACTCTCATTTCTTACATGACTATTTGATGTTAGTGCCATATTGTGTGGAATAGAAAACTTTCAGTGCTGTTCTACTGCTTTTCTGTCTTCCTTGAGAAACTCTCAGAGCATGTTCTTAATTACCACAGTTCCATTTCAAGATCTATCTCCAGACATATGCTCCTCCTTACGTTTCTTTGTAGATTTTTGAGACTATTAAGAAAAAATTATATTTGGTTTAATGATTCTATGTTATTGCATTCACATGAAAGTGTCTCTAGAGTTGAAGACACTATAAATACAATAAATTGAATTTATTTTCAAATTTATAAACCATACCTATACACTTGAGTGTAAGCCAACTCAACTATCAGCCGAGGCACCTAATTTTATCACAAAAACTTCATTAAAACTGTGCTGAAAAACACGACTTATACTCAAGTATAGATGGTACTTGAAGATCAGTGAATCAATATCCAACTTCTCATTTCTTTCTTAGTCTACTGTGTTAGACCGGGTTGACTACAGAAGCAAATCCAGAGACACTCATATATGTGTGAGAGAGATTTATATCAAAGGGAAATTGTATATTGAGAAAACACCCCATCCCTGTCCAGATATAGTCCTTAAGTCCAATATTAGCCCATATGTCTGATGCTAGCCTATAAACTCCTCTTCAGACTCACGCAGCACATGTAATGTTGAATGCAGTAAGATCACAGGCTGGTGGATGAAAATTCTTTTGGATCCAATAGTGGCGGAAGCATCTCAGAGTTGGCACAGGTCTCCTATGGCTCCTCCAGCTTTCTGAGTGTGTCTCCTCAACAAGAAGTGAAGCAGAGGGAGACAAAAAGAGGAAGTTCCGAAAATCCTCATGAGACAAAAAGAGGACGTTCCCAGAATCCTCATGAGAAGGCCACGCCCACAAAGAAGCATCATCGGGCTGTGACCTGATTGACAGGCCAGACTCCACACGTAGAACTATTCAACAAGTTGACATGGAATTATGCAACTACCACAATCACTGTTTCGTGTACTGTGCTTGTACTTAAACTACTGTGAACTTCATAAACCAATTACAGACACTCCTTCACCACTCAATCCCTTAGCTCCCAGGACTTCTTATAGCTACTTTTTTTTTTTTAATTTTAACAATTTATTGGGGCTCATACAATTCTTTTCACAGTTCATATATATACATACATCAATTGTATAAAGCACATCTGTACAGTCTTTGCCCTAATCATTTTTTTCTCTTTTCTTCTTTTACATTTTATTAGGGACTCATACAACTCTTACCACAATCCATACATATACATACATCAATTGTATATTTGTATAGCCTTTTCTTAGTCAGGTTACAGGTACAGTAAATTATAAAACTGTAAGTATCCATTGACCATGCTTCCTTGTCTTTATCTCTTGTTGCAAAATATATTATGCTAATGTTCCAGAGTCAACAATGAGCATCATCGTAGTGACTTTCTGGGAATTACTGGGAATATCTTGGAATTACTGAAAACAAGTTGAGATTCATGTCTACAGACTCTAACATTTTTTCTGAACCTCAGAACACTCATTCACACAATAAGGGTACACCAAGTGCAGACCTTTATTCTCCATTCTGAAATTTGTCTTTAATTTTATAGTACTTTCCTTGACCTTTGAATATATCATTTTCCCTACATAGCAAGTCAGAGTAGGCTTTCTCTGGTTACTTTTTATCAATTCTGTTAAAGCACAAATGCAAGCTTACTTTTCATTGCTTATTTGATCTAAGGTTACTCAGAAAAAACAATTATTGTATCAGGTGTTTGACTAATATTAGGGTGATATACCTGATGAGATCTAAAATTAACTCTAAAAGATTATGTTTGCCAGTAACAGCTTCATTTTTCTGCAATCCAGATACAATGTTGTAATTTATTGGGATACACTCACATGCTTTACACAGAAAAATGTTATGTTACACAGTAAATTTTTCATATACAGATGGTACCCATTCATTTTTTATATCTCAAATTGATTGTTCAATATTTTTCCAATTATATTTCTCCAGTCTTTTTTTTTGAACCTCAATTTAACATTTTTGTCTGGAATGATACTACTTGGCTAACAATAAGTGTACCTTCTTAGATTTATATAGGTTATATTTAAAATCTCATTATTAACTTGTAAGAACTCACTTCATATCATAAAATTTAAAAAGTATAACTGAAGCATTTTGTCCCAAATAAGAGAGCCCTCAGCCTCACCTAGATTAACTCAAGCCTTTACTAAACAATGCAAGTTATTACAAAAGCTATGGAATCAAACTTCATGGTTTCCATCAAAGTTTCCAAAATTTCTTGATCACCATCCTTAATATAAATTTTGCTGCTTTCTTCCCCTGATTTCTACTGAAGCCTGTTCACTTTGGGTGACCCTGCTGACTTTTAAAATGTTGACCCTGCTGACCTTTACTATGTTAGCCATATGGCTTCCAGTATCACTGAACCACACAAACCATCATTATAAGACAGACAAACAGACTAATAATGGGACGAAGATTAGATAAGCTAAGTATAGCCATAATTGAAGTGTTCTACTTAAACATAGTTTTTAAAGTGAGGTTGTGTTATCCAATTCATATAAACACATCTTGAGAGAATTGCTGAATCCCTTGATCCAATAAGAGCCCTTTTGAAAAGAATTTGGAAAATCCACAAAAAGAATAATCTGATATTATATATTATTTCTACACTTGTGCTTACATTGTTAGATATTGATGGTTCGAAAACATTGAAATATAAGAAGAATTCAACAAGATTTTTGACAAATGGAATTTAAATATTAAAACAAACAATATGATTTATCAAAATTAACTCTGTTATTCTAAACACTTTTGTAATCCATGATACCAGTGATTTAGTTCAATGCTAAAGTGTCTAGAGTGTTGAGAATCATGTTATTGTAGTATTTTTTATATTATTATCTGACAAAAAATTTGTGCTCTTTAAAGAAATAAGAAAGAAACCAAAAGAAATCAGAAGGAACCAGAGCAAGACTATGTGATAGACTCCTAATGGTTTTTAATTGAAACTCTTGAAAGATTGACCTTTTCGATGAAAAAATGATCAGGAATGTTGTCAAGATGGAGAAATACCCTTGGCATTGTCTTTGGACTTCAGAAAGACAAAGACTGGGTAAAATGTAGGTCAGTTTCCCATCTCTGGTCTGTGCTACACATGCCACTCAAATTTGTTTTCCTTACTGTTAAAAGTTTGGGATAACTTTCCTTAGGATTCTTTTTAGGTAGCAGCTTAATATCCAGCCCATAATACCACAGGGACCTTTCCTGTATTTTAGTTAAAAGATGTAAAGTTAGAGCTCTTGCTTCTTGGTTTGGAGTGGAGAGGTTTCCTGAACAAATTTCATGATAAAAAATAAAAGTCAGAAAATGTATGTCTCCTACGATATTGTATAAATATCTATTTTGCAAATATTGATTTTAGGAAGAAGTCACTTGAGATGGAAATGGAAATTGTGACAAAAAAATATATTATACCAAATATATTATTGTGTTGAACACATAAATAAAGTTGTAACATACAATTTGATGGAATAGAAAAATAATGGTAAATATAGTTCATATTTTTCTGAATATATATAGGCATATGCATACATGCACACATATGTGCTTATTTGATAGCTATTTTGGTACAATGGTATATTTTCTGCTCTGGAAATAGGCAGAGAAATCCAAATTTTCTAAAGAATAGTTGGTTTACCCTGCTTTGATGGGCTACATAAATTGCCTTGATTCTTGGTAAAATATTTTCCTTAGATATCTTGATGATGACATTTTTTTCATTGTTTCAAACTGCACATCATTTTTAACCTTTCCTTAAAAACTTGCTCTTTCCATTTTTTGTGTGTGCTTTTTAAAAATCATTTTATTAGGGCCTCATGCAACTCTTATCACAATCCATACATACATCAATTCTGTAAAGCACATATGTACATTCATTATCCTCATCACTTTCAAAATATTTGCTCTCCACTTAAGCCCCTGGCATCCGGTCCTCATTTTCCCCCTCCCTCCAAAGTCCCCCTCCCTCATGAACCTTTGATAATTTATAAATTATTATTTTGTCATCTCTTGCCTTGTCCGACATCTCCCTTCACCAACTATTCTGTTGTCCGTCCACAGGAAGGAGGTCACAGGTAGTTCCTTGAAATTAGTTCCCCCTTTTGAACCCACCCTCCCTCTATCCTCCTAGTACCGCCACTCACACCACTGGCTCTGAAGGAGTCATCCTCCCCAGATTCCCTGTGTTTCCAGTTCCTATCTGTACCAATGTATATCTTCTGGTCTATTCAGACTTTCTAGGTAGAATTGGGATCAGGAGAGAGTCAGGGCGGAGGAAGCATTAAGGAACTAGAGGAAAGCTGTATTTTTTGTTGTTGTTACATCACATCCTGACTGGCTCATCTCCTTCCTGGAACCCTTCTTCTGTAAGGGGATTTTTAGTGGACGACAAATGTGCTTTGGGTTTCCACTCCACACTCCCCCCCTTATTCACTATGGTAAGATTTTTTGTTCTGATGATGCCTCATACCTGATCCCTTCAACACCTCGTGATCACACAGGTTGGTGTGTTCTTCCATGTGGGCATTGTTGATTCTGAGCTAGATGGTTGCTTGCTTACCTTCAAGCCTTTAAGACCACAGAAGCTATATCTTTTGATAGCTGGGAACCATCAGCTTTCTTCGCCACATTTGCTTATGCACCCATTTGTCTTCGGCAATTGTGTCATAGAGGTGAGCACACAATGATATGATTTTTTGTGTTTTGATGTCTGATAACTGACCTCATCAGCACATTGTGATCACTCAGGCTGTTGTGCTTATTCCATGTGGGCTTTGTTGCTTCTGAGTTAGATGGTCATTTGTTTACATTCAGGCCTTTAAGACCCCAGATGCTATATCTTTTGATAGCCAGGCACCATGAGCATTCTTCACCACATTTGCTTATTTACACACTTTGTCTTCAGCAGTTGTGTGGGGAAGGTGAGCATCATAGATTGACAATTTAATAGAAGAAAGTATTCTTGCATTGAAGGGGTACCTGAGTGGAGGCCCAGTGTCATTCTGCTACCTGAATACTAAACATGTGAATATATGCACATAGATCTATTTCTCCATCCTCATATATAAATATATTTGCATATGTACATGTCTTGATCTAGACCTCTCTAAATGCCCTTTGCCTCCTAGCTCTTTCCTCTATTTCCATCGACTATACTCCTGTCCCAATATCATGCTTAGTCCCCACCATGGTTTCAGCAATTCCTCTTGGTTAAATTACCCTTGATCATGCCCTACCAGGCCTCCCACACCCTCCTCACCACCAATTTGGATCGTTTGTTCTTCCCTTGTCCCTGGCTTTATTAACACCACTAGCTTTTCTTCCCCCGACCTCCTCCTCTCCCGTGTCCCCCAGGAAATGTTGGTCCCATTGTTTTCTCCTCCAGATTGTTCATCCAGCGTATCTTATTTAGACTAACCTGCAGAGATAATAACATGCACAAAAACAAGACAGAGCAAAACCAAGCAACAATATACAACAAAACAACAAAAAGAAAAACCAATGGGGAAAAAAAACAAGAAAGAAAACTTGTAATTAGCTCAAAGATTGTTTGTTGGCCTTTAGGAGTGTTTTCCAGTCCAGTGTGTTGGGGCACCACACCCTGGCACCAAAGTCCACCTTCAGCTTTCCCTGGGGACCTCACTGCTCCATTCTCTTGCCGCCCCATTGCACCCCCTTAGTGTTTTGCCTCGGTGTGGCGGAATCAGATTGGGTACAATTCTGGTGTTGTCCCCTCTAAATCTATGGGTCAGTGAGGGGCATCATGTCTCATAGTGGGGCCAGCCATGTGATCCTCTCTGTGGTCTGGCTGCTCTAATTGGGACCATCATCTTCACGGCCTGGTGGGCCAGGATGTGCTCCACTCTCTCCTTCTCCCCCTTCATCAGTGTGCACTGATCAGATATGTCCCTCTCCATGAACTGCAGATTCAATGCTGTCCTTTGAAATAAACTTTTCTGGGTGGAGTGGCAAGTGCCCACTTAGTAGTTGGGATTGGGACCGGGACCCCAGACCTCTCCACTGGTTCCACACTAAACGTGAACATGTTGCACTCACATCTTAGAGCACTGGGTTGAAGTTTGGTCCCTCTTTTCCTGTGGAGATATAAACAATACCCTCCCCTTGGAGGACATTAGATTATAAAATATGCATAATATTTCATATATATATATTTGAAAGGACTTCAAAAATCATAGAAAATGGAATAAAAATAATGGAAAATTTCCACATACTTTTCCAAACTTCTCCATCTATCTTGATCGATAGTTTGGCTGGGTAAAGTGTTCTTGGGTTTGCATTGTTTTCCTTCAATTTTTGGAATATGTTACGCCACTCGCTCCTCTTCGTCATAGTTTCTGCTGATAGGTCTGAGCATATTCTTATGTGAGAAACTTTATATGTGATTGCTTGTTTTTCCCTAGCTGTTCTCATGATTTTCTACTTTTCCTCAAATTTGGATAGTTTAACTATTATATGCCTTGGTGACTGCTTTGTGGAATTAAAGCTAGTTGGTGTTCTTTCAGCCTCCTGAATGGTTGCCTGGTTTTCATTCATTAAGCTATGGAAGTTTTCCTCCAAGAGTTCTCTCATTATTGTTGCAGATGACTTATTTGTTGTCTTCAACTGGTAAGCCAATAATTCTAATGTTGTTCCACTTCATAGCATCAGACAAAGCTCTTAAGTTTTCTTCAGCTTCTCTGATGATCTTATTAGATTTTTGTTCGTATTTGTTAAAGTCTGCTTGGCTGTCCTCCAAGTCACTGATGCGGTTCTCTGCTTCCTCCAGTTGATTCTCAAGGTCTGTGTTTCTGCCACTGGCTTTTGTTTTCGCCTCCCTAAGCTGCTGTATTTCCCTTTGGTTTATGCCCTTTATCTCCTCTATCATTTCATCCTTTTTCTGTATTGTTTCCCTCATATCCTGTATGACTCCAAACAGCATTCTGAAAATTTCTTTCTGTGGCAGCTCAATGTCTGCTTCTTTTATGCATGTCGTTATGTTCAGGACATCTTCTGCCATTGCCTTTTGTTTCTCCTGTTTTTTGCGTTGAGGTCGTTGGGGCTGATGGCTATTTGCATTGCTTGTTTTAGAGGAGCCAGGTGCCATTCTCCAGGAAGTTGAAGAGCACTCTATGGAAGACTTGTATGAACGCTTCTTTAAACTGCCTACTGCTAATTTCACTATGGAATTAACATACCACTTTATTTTCCCATGGTTTCCCTCTCAGGGGAGTGCCCCAGAAGGCTAGTGGGTTGCCTGCTTTGGTGTTGTGGAGGTTGGGCAAGGGTTCCTGCAGCAGTTTGAAATATTGATGGGTGTTGGCTGAGCTGCCTTAGGGCCCCAGGCACACAGACAGGAATTCCCAAGTAAGAATTTGGGAAGATTATCCCTGATAGAAGTCAGCAGGGCATTCCCCCACCTTGGGCTAGCTACACAGTGTGGGGCACACCTAGTTGGGTGTGGCACAGGCATAAATGCCCTAGGCTAAGGGGATTTGTCTGGAGATCAGCAGTGGAGTGTGAGAGAACACGAAAGAGACATAGAGGAGAAAAAAAATTTTTAAAGTAAGAATTGTGCAGGAATATAGTGAAGAGAGGGAAACAAAAGCAACAATGTAGTTGAGTCCCAATCCCTGCCCATGGAGCAGAAAGGGTTTAGTCCCCACCCCAGAAGGAGGAGGTAGCGGTAAGCTGTTGCTATATTGAGAAAAAGCACCTGAACAGCCCTCCAAAACCATGGGGGGGGGGGCTAGAGAAAATGAAAGTAACAATGTAGCTGAACTCTGATCCCCAACCCAGACAGGAGGCAGCAAACTGTGGCTGTTTTGAGACCAAGCCCCTCAATGGGCTCCAAATTGTCCCAACTGTGGCAGAGACAGTGGCGGGGCCAAGGTCAAGCCCCAGCCGACCTCCACTGAGGTAAGCCAAAAGCACCCAGCCCCTCAAAACTCCGTGGGTCTGTGCCTACTTATCTTTATGATGCTTCTCCTGCATTCCAGCAGTGTTGACTTTCCCTCTAAACAACTCTCCTGGGCTGAACTCTGCATAATCCCTCTGCTATGTGTCACTCTGTCGCCATCTTCCCAGAAGTCTCATTTTGCTTTGTCAATATTTGTACTCAAGCTTTCTACGTAAACATGTGCTTCCAGTATTCAAAATGATGCATTAAAGGGGATTCAAAGATATAGGACAAACCTATGACTCCTCACTCAGATCATGATTGCTCACTTGCTGCAAACTTTCTTTCTATATATTCCCTTCATTTCCTTTAGCTATATTTAATTATGTGTAATCCTTCAACATATTGTGATTTTCAAAGTCATAATTTTTCACATTTGCTGATTTTTGCCACCAAATATGTCTTCCTGTTTCCTTTATCCCTCCAGGTAAATTATTAGGAGAATGGTAATTCTCCCTTTCAGCCAATATGAATCTTATCTGAATTCAATTACATATTTAAGTTTAATACTCATATTCATCATCTGCATAACACCCTGCATTTTTAAATATGAATATGTATTTATTTGTCTATTTTCCTAGAAGATATAAAATTTCAGTAAATTCTGAGTCTATATTTTGAATTCCCAACATCTTACATAAAGCCTAATTCAGAGTGAGTGTTCAATATATATTTTAAATAAGTGAACTCATAAGGAAAAAATTGGCCAACATAAATGGTATTAGAAAAAATGAGCAAACAAAAGCTACAGTTCGGGAATTTTCTAATTTATAAGTCAGTATTCTTTAAGAACCCATGATTAAATGATGATAGCATTCCATATTACTGTTTAATATGATAAGGAGCCCTGGTGTTAGGATAAATGCTGAGCTGCCAACCAGGAAGTTGGGGGTTAAAACCCACCAGACATCCTGGGCAGATAGCTGAGACTAAAGACTCACAACCTCAGTGCACTGTACAGACTCACTATCAGTTGTAATGGGCTTGATTTCAGTGGGATTTTCATTTTATTTTGTTTTTCTTTTAGTATAGTGAAGGGTTTCCCTTAATCCAGAGATATAGCCTTTATGCCTAGAAAGTAGGGGGTGAATTTTAACTTTAGAATTTTTAATAAATGATTTATTGAACCACTTGGATCACACCTAAAATTTCATTATAAGGAAGGCTTTTTTGGATAGGCTCCTAAAATCTTATGGTTTCTGCCTAACCGTGTCAGAAAGATGGGCTAGAAGCTGAATTCAACTATATGGGCAGTCGACCAATAAGGCTTGACCGAAACTTTCATGATCTTCATTCACTAGCAAAACTGCAAGTTAATTTTCCACCTGTGAAATCTTAGACAATAATGAGTCCTGTGGACATAAAATTTCTCACATTTGGAATATGCCCAAATCTCTGAATTTCCTTCTGTGACTCTGTTTAAATTGTATTTAAAAGGAGTAATGAGAGCAATTGTGAGGATGACACAGGATCTGCCCAGGCTTTTTTCGGTTGTCCATAGAATTCCTCTGAGTCAAAACCAGAAAGACAGTGCCTCACAACAGCAATGACTACATGAGAACAGCACAGGTCAGTGAGTTCTATGAATATGTTTAGTACATTGTCAAGTCAAGCATAGTTATGGAAACCTCAAACCAGAATGTGGCTTCAAAAGTGGCAGATGTCTTACATGGATTCTTCTTTTAACATATTAAGGAGCCCACAACATCTTGTAGTTAGATTCAGAAGTCTTGAGCAAATTTGGCAGTCTGGAGATACATATTTAATCCTTGTTTAGATAATTTCAGGTATTTCTTAAGTATGCTTTTAAAAAAATTCTCAGTTCCATTTTGGATTGGGGATTAATTTTATTTACCAGATTGAAAAACATAGTAGGAATAACATTTAAAGGACCTGAATACGTCAGTGGTGTAATCTGAGAAATTCTGAAAATATTCTTGGATGAAAATATTCTAAAAAAATAATGTTTCCTGTGGGTGTAGAAGGAGGGAGAAAGGAGATAGAGAGGATCTGGTATCAAGGAATTCAAGAAGAAAGAAAACTGATTGTGATAGCAGTGGTAAAATACCGCTGGATATGATTGAACTATGGAATGCTATGCTATCTGTAAGAGCTCCCAATAAAATGATCCATTTTTAAAAAGTAAAAAAGGAAATATATTATATTAATTTCTAAGAAAATTGTTGTTGTTAAATGCCATCTAGTCAGTTCTGACTCATGGTGACTTCCTGCACAATAGAAAGAAAACATTGCATGGTCCTGGGCCATCCTTGTAGTTTGTGGTATGCCAGAGCCCTTCATTGCAGCCACGGTGCCAATCCATCTCCCTGAGGACCCTGTTCCGCTTGGCTATACCTCCACTGGTGTCCTTCTCCAGGAACTGTTCTCTCCTGACAAGATGTACAAGGTAAATGTATGTAAGATGAAATCTTGCCATTCTTGCCTCCAAGGAGTTCTCTGGCCTTAATTCTACCAAAAAGATGAGATTGTCCTTTTAGCGGTCCATGGTATGTTCAATATCCTTCTCCAGCACCACAATTCAAATGCATCAATTCTTCTACTATCTTCCTTATTCAGTGCCTACCCTTCACATGCATGTGAGGCAATGCAGAATACCATGGCAAAATACCATGGTCAGGTGCACCCTAGTCCTCAAAGTAACATTCTTGCTTTTCAATTCTCTAAAGATATCATATACAGCAGATTTGCCTAATGAAATCCATCATTTCATTGTTAGACGGCTGCCTCCATTAGCTTTAATTGTGGATCCAAGAATGACAAAATCCTTGGAAGCTTCAAGCTTTTCTTCATTTATTATGATGCTACACTTGTGTCTAGTTGTGAGGATTTGGGTCTTCTTAACATTCAGTGTTAATCCACACTGAAGGCCCAAATCCTTTATCTTTATCAGCAAGTGCTTCAAGTGCTCCTCATTTCCCAAAACAAGGTATGTTATCTGCATTCTGCAGGTTGGTAATAAGTCTTTCTCTAATCTTGACTCCATCTTCCTCTTCATATAACCCAGCTTCTCTGATGCTTTGCTCTGGATACAGATTGAAGAAATATAGTGAGTGATTGGAAACTTGATGCCACCTTTCCTGGTTTTAAGCCCTGTGGTATTCCCTTGCTTGTACAACTGCCTCTTGATCCATGTACCAATTCCTCATGAGCACATTGAAGTGTCCTGAAGTTTTTTTCAAGGCTATCCATAGCTTCTTAGGAAAGCTATTTTTCCACAGGAAAAATAATTTCTGGAATTGAGTGAAATGCTACACAATTTTTAAGAATAAATCCTTTAGACTACATTAGGAGAAATATGTGTCATAAATCTGTGGGACAAAAATGTGGCAATCTGCTTTTATAAAGGTTACTGTCTTAAAAAGCCTGTGAGGCAGGTTCACTCTTTTCTAGAGTCACAGTGAATCAAAACATACTCCGTGACCATTTGGTTTACCCATGTCAAAGGAGCGTTTTTTTATATCCAGTATTATTCCATCAGTTCAATGAAAGAAAATACGCTTGGCAGAATGGTGATAGAACATGGAGTATGGGCATGGTGGCTTTTAGAGCTTGACTCACTTATTAGCGAAGGGTACCAAACTCAGAAATTACCTCATTCATAAAATGACAATAGCAATAGTATGATACCAAAAGTAATATCCTCACTTCCATTTCATCAAGTCCCACTTGCAGCAACTTAAAAATAAGACAAGAGGATTCAAAAAATCCTGGGAACATTGTGATAAAGAAGATGCCATTGTTTCATGGATTATTCTTTATGTCAGTACATACAACACAGTAAATAATAAAACCACTTCCATAAACACATAAACAAGACCTAATTGTTAGCCCTATTCTATAGTGAAAAGTCACACCCCGTTAGAGTAAAATGAAGGAAATTTATTGAGAATGAAGAGAATAGTGTGAATCTGGAAGCTGTCCAGAATCCAAAGAGCATCAGCAACAACAATATTATGATTGACGGGAAAGAAATTGAAAGGTTACAGGTATGACTTCCCCAAATGATTCTTCCCTCCCCTTTGGGAATGGTTGATAACACCTATGTTGGGTTACATGGTTAGAATATATAATTGCAAGAATAGGTGTTGTGTACATTAATACAAAATGGTCAGAGTCAACATGGGCAGAGAGTAAAATAGCAACCAGGGAAAAAAATAGGTTATAAGCAAAAGACACATGCCTGTAAAAGAGCCTCGGGCTTAACAAAATAGCGAAGCAGCAAAAACAGGAAGCTGTGGACAAGGTGGATTGACACAGTTGTTGCAGAAATGAGCTCAAGCATAGCAGCATTTGGAGGATGGCGCAGGACTGAAGGTGTTTTCATTGATTTTACACAAGGTCGCAATGAAGGGCACCTACCCAAAGGCACCTAACAACAACTCAATCCCAAATAAATGGATTGATGAGCCCCATCTTTCAGGTGGGTTCATTAACTCAAATCTCAGCTTTCTTCCCTGCCTCTAAAAGAAATGTAAAGTACTTATAAGGAGGAGAAGGGGAAGGGACATGAGGAAGAGGAGAAAGAGAAATAGGAGGAAGAATAGAAAGCAGATGAAATTGGCTGTGTGTGTGGGTGGAGGGGCCAGGCGAAGTGGGGAAAGGGAAGGGCAGGTATAGAAGACAGAGAAGAAGCAGAATAACAACAATTTCAATATTTTGTTCTCAGACTAAATGAGATTCCCAAGGAAAATTGAAATGGGCCCACAGAAGTTAGCTATAATGTTTCTTAAATCTGGTATCAATTATGATATTTTATTTGCTTTTATGCTGGCTCAAAGCTAAGCATACTGGCTCTGTTATAGTAAACTCAAAGGTGCTCTGCCATGTAGTTGATGCTGATTAATGGGACTGTAGGACAGGATAGAACTGCTTCTGTGAGTTTCTGAGACTGTCAGCCTTTTTTTTTTTAAATAGGTTTATCGGGACATAATCTATATATCATACAATGTAATCATTAATTCATTTACAATAGGTTTTCAAAGTACTGGTTTAAAGGGATAAAAAGAATTCCATTGGGATTGTTCAACTCAGCTCTCCAGATCATTAATCCCAGTCACATTGTTTAGAACCCTTGTTTAACTTTTTTTCAGTAAAATAATATAATAGTCTCAGCTATAAGAAGAAAAATTAATCACCCTTCCACTCAGTGATAAAATGAAATAAAACCATGAGACTTGGGATACAAAGGATCCTCATATACTGTGACCCTGCTCTCCATTTGGGTGAGGATATAAAGTGATAAATATAGACAATTGTGGAGATTTCTATTAGGAGGAGATTCACAATGTTGTGGAAAGAGTCTCCCTGGTTTGCAAGAACTTTCAGTATGGCCTTGGACTCCAGAGCATGCCCCACACAACGGATATCAAACTTATGCAAGCTCTATCAATTTTGAGCTCCAATCATTAGATTTAGAAAAACATATGCAAAATATTCTCTGAAAAATCAATTATACAGCAGAATAATACTGATATTGAAATATTAATAAATGTCCCAGGAGACTTTTCAGTTACTTTTGCTCCAAATATAGTAAATTTCTCCTCATGTATTATACATTGTTTAAATTTGTGTAACATAAATAATACATAACTAAGTAATTTATTTATAGGAAATACACTTTTTGTTCACCTTTTCTAGTTCCCCACCACATTGATATTCATATTCTTCAGGTAAGCTAATCACCTCTGTCAGCTGAATATTGGACAATGTGCATAAAATAGGAAACCATTAAGATGACTCAGATGAACTTCTGATAAATATTAAGAAACATTAAAAGGGTGAAGATGAAAGAAAAGGTAAAAGGGTCATGATAGATTCTTCTTGTTATATAATCCCATGTACTATTGAAAAAATAGTCTTGCATAATTTTGAATTTGGCTCAATGATAGCACCCCAATCGTTAAAAAAAATTAAGTTTTTAATCTTCTGCAGAAAAATCTTTTCCATATGCAAAATGATTTTGAGACATAAACTCATTCTCTAATCTTAAAAACTCAAAACTAACAGCCATGGAGTCTATTTGGACTGATTGACCTGATGTATAAAAAGTCAAAGTAGTGGCTTTTGGGGGGAGAAAATCTCTTGGAATTGTTTGTTTATGCTTTTCCCAATCTAATGACTGATGCTAAAAAATGTGAGTGTGTGTAAGTCTGATATCATGTGCTGTGGGACATTCTGTGACCTCTGAGAGCCACAATTGAGAGTTCTGGCAACAACCTTAAGAATTTCAACAACCTCAAGAGTTAGGAAGTGGTATATTAAAAAACATTTTTTTTCGAATGACGAGACTCATTAGCCTGGTGTGTTCTAGACAGAGTCCAGAATTCGTCAGATTAATCAATAGTACCAAAAATGAATCTAAGCATTATGAGTTATAAATTAATACAGTAGCATAAGCTTGCTTCTGTTTAATTTCTGGGAGTTAAAAATAAAGCAAATGTGTCCAAATTCTATTTAATCCCAATGCAATAAAAATGCTTTGCTGTTTTGAGCATGGTTACCATTTTTCTATGAAGAATTATGAAACAAAATCAGAAATAAATTTTTGTTTTATTTATAATTATCTTTCTCCCTTTTAAAAAAGATGTCCTGTTGGTATTAGGATTCCATATAAGATATAGAAAATGGAAGGGCTAGCAAAAGCATTCATTCCAAAATCTGTTTCTTCTCTGTATCTTTGGTTTAGGTGGACACCAATCAAAAAAATAAGCATGTACTACGGTGTCCATAGTTTCCCTTCTGGAATTCTCTTCATTTTCCTTATCTGGTTGCAGCCAACCCTGAGGCTCTCAACATAAAACTATTATGGCATTATGAAAATGTATCTATCAGTAAACAATGAAGCTTTATCAAACAATTTTAGGATAAAGCTAGAAAAATATACAAATTTTAATTCAATGTGTTAATTTTGTTTAAAAGTTTATACTTAATTTTCAGAAAAACTGAATGTTGATTTTTATGTCAATATACAAAATAAGAAGTAAGGCATAAGGTTGTCACATGACAGACACATCAAACAGGCCTAAAGCAATCCTCACAAAAATTATTAAAATTTATTTTAATCATTATATTATACCAAATATATTGCATTATTAATTTAATAAATTGTTCTTAAAATTCCTAAATTCCAAAACCAAAATCTGGAATACTTAATATATTTTAACAGTCTCCAAATTGAATCTTATGTAAAGCTTTTAGTCAATAAGACTCTCCCTGTGGACATTTCAAACACATTTTTTCCTCAATAGTTATGCATTATCAAGTATGGACTTTAAAATTGGCTTATTGGAATAATTCTCAGTGACCATTTGTGAAGAAAGTTTTGGTCCTACAATGGTAATTTATTTCTAGACTACTGATTTGCCTTTATTATGAGCCTCTTGCCAGAATGGTGATTGACATTTTTTCCTGGAGCCTGTTGGTTCTCCTGTGACAGTGTAACAGAATCAGCCATATCCTTTTCCAGCTTTTGTTGCTCATGAAATTCTTACTTCTTAGATGAGGAAAGCCTTTCTTGATCTCTCAGAGTAGAGCAGAAGTAACTTACTGAAAATTTGAAATACATTGAAGAAATTACTATGGTTAACTAAATAATTTCACAATTTTCCCACGTTCACTAAATGACGATAAACAGGATGTTCCTGTGGACAGTAATATTTCAAGGTGCAATTCTTGATCATTTTCACTGTGACAAACATATCCAAAGTTTATTGAGGAAAAATAATTATTTGAGTGAAAGGGAGTTAAGGACATTGATTACAGGAACCTATAGCTAACAGCTTTATATTATTTATTTTCTCCTTTCTTTTCTCTTCTTCCTTCTTCCTCTGCATATGCTACATGGTTTTCTTTCCTCTTCACTGTAGGAAACAGGATTGTTTCTCCCATGTTGTCTCCCCAAATATATTCCAAACTTAGCTGCTTGCCACATATGGTATATGACTGTGCACTTGGAGTTCAACGAAAATAAGTCAGAGGTTATTCTTCCTAAGGACTATCAGCCATCTAGAGCAATCAGATTGTATTTGACCCACCCTAAGTGGGGCCCACTCCCTTCTGATAAGGTTAGTAGTCGATTGTTTCCTTGAACGAGAACCTAGGAAGGTCAAGCTCACTCAAATATGACCAAGGTTAGGCCTCTATCATGAATCTAGGGCCCGCCCTTGTCACAGGTATATCCATAGTCCCTCCCCTTCCTATTTTGTGTACCCACCTAGCTCATCCCCTTCCTGTTATGCTTATGTTCATTGTATATTCACCTCCTATTGCTTCTATTGCCTATTGTACAACCCCTTCCTGTGACGTATGTCTTTACCTGTAATTAGGAGGCATGCACACCCCAAATATATATAAACTTGGTTAACAATAAATCACTCTCTCCTTCACTCATCCTGATAAAAACTGTATTACTCTTTCAATAATGGCTCCTGCTTTTTGGTATCAACAGACTGCTGCAAGGCTTCTGAGGCTTTGCTTGGTTAGTCAAACTTTCTGCAGCAAGACCCGAGGCTGGGTTTTTGAAAGTTTGGTCTCCTGCTGTGGGGCTGATATTTCTTTCTAAGATTTTCTTTGCTAGGCCAGGCTTTGCTTTGGCACCCTATTGGATGAAGCTTGGATCAAGCTTATTTTTCTATTTCCCTGCCTGGAAGCATTTGGTAATGGAAACCCTTTACTGTTGAATTTTGAGCGACAAACTAGCCCAATGGGTTCCTTTCCTACAGCAGGGGCAAAGTCCAGGTTCTTTTAAACCTGAACTCGTTGGTCCTGGCTCATGCTCTGGTGCAGACAGCAACTTGTGCTTTGCAGCCAGGCTGATTTTCCTGGGTTCTTTGCACTCTCTTTGAAGATGACCTATCTTTCTGCAACAAAAGCAATTTCCTTTATGGCCAGTGCACTTTGCTAAAATAGCTGCCATGAGGTCGGCCTTATATTCATCTGTCTCTATATTCCTGCATAGTCTAAAATAATCTAACAGTGTTCCCTGCTTCCTATAAGGACACAAGGCATTTTTACAGTATTTATTAGAGAAATCAAAAGATAGCTTATGAACGAAGTCTTTTACTGCATATACTTTTTTATACACTTGAAAACAGAATCTTCTAATCAAGACACAAAGTCAACATAGGATTCATCAGTCAGCTGCCTTATAGCTGTGTAACTTAGCCTTCTCTCCCTGATGGAATTATCTTTTCCCAGGCCAGTAGCAACCTCACATACCTGTGCTAATGCCTGTTCAGTAAACTGTAGTTGTGACTCAACTGTGATATAATTCTCATCCCCTAGCAATTTTTGGAGCCCTGTATGTATCCCATTCTCAGCATTCTTATGAGCTTGTCCATGTGCTGTTTCATCCCACCATATCAGATATTGTAAAAATTCTGAAAGATAAAGACATACGTTTGCTCTCAGACTCTGCCAAAGTTCTTATGCTAATTACAAGACAAGAGTCTGGGTCATAGTCAGTGAGAGCCTGCTTGAGATCTTTTAGCAACTCATAGGGGAAGTCACTGTGAAATCCTTGTGGGTGTTTCATTAAGGCTGTCTGTTAATAACTCTAATAGGGTAAGACATTCTGATCTCTAAGTCTCCTTCTGCAATCGCTCTTTCTACCCTTGAAAGTAAAGGTGCTTCTCTATACTTTGTGTGTTTGCTTCTATTTTCTGAGCTGGTCCTCTCTACCGGTGTACCTTGAAGTTCCACTTCCCAAACTTCATCTTCTATGTTAGCTCTCTTAATCTGTATTTCTTTGGAGCTAATATCTCTACCGCCACCCCTGGCTTGCTTTCTTGTTTTATAATCTCTGGTCTTTTCTACACTAAATTCCAGCAGGGGAGCAGATGTTTTTAGTATAATTTCCCTTTCTGATTCAGGCTTGGTTTTCTCAGCTTTGTCTAAAACCTTTACATCTGTCTGATACACAATCTGCTTGCCTTCCACCTGATTTAAGTTTGGGTATCTCAGAGTCTTCTCACTACTCTGCTGGTTTTGTCTCTTGACTTTCTTTATGTTGGACAGCAAGGGAGTTTCATGGCATTGTTTGATAGTCTCTCTTTGTGACTTGGAATCGTTTCCTCTTGTGTTTAATCACCTTTAGACTTTTGGAGGCTGCATTCCTGAGGGCATAAAGGCATTGGCCATGAGGTTTCCTTTAGAATCAGAGGCCTTAGATAGCAAATCAATACCTAATTCATACCTATTTAAAGAAACTTTGGCTTGCGTTTCTAGAGTTGAATAGCTCACACAGCCTTCTCATTAGATTGGTAATCCTTATTCTCTTCCTCCTGCAAAGGTTCTAAAACCATCTTAACTTGAGTTCACAGAGACCATGTCTCCATTGGGATATTCTCCCCATCTCTGGATGGTTTTTTTTTTTTTAAGTTTACGAAGATTTCCTCCCAGGTCTCTAGATCTAAAATTCCTTCCTCTTGGAACTATGGATTATATTTCACTACTTTTAGAAAACGTTGCATCTTTTTCTTCGTTACTTTCACGCCCTGTCTTTTCAGTAGGTGGATGAGCGTATTACAATGTTTAACGTATACTTTTACCTTGACTCATTGTCCTTTTAAAAATACTCATTCATTATTTCAACTACTTATCTGCAAATCCCTGCACCAGATGTTCACTTCACACAGTTTCCCGATTTACTCTACATTCCAGTGGGGCAATACAATTGTTACACTGGGTATATCTCAAAAGAGTTCTTTTCATACTGTCATGCGATGGGTGCCTTTTGTAGTGGAGACCAGCCTCCACACTTCACCTCTATATATTTGCCTGCAAACACACATATTGTATGTGTATGTAGTATATGGTTTGTGTGTGCTTATGTATAAGAAGTTTTTAAAGTTAAAGAAAAAATTTTTACTTTTTATACTCCATTTTATACAAAATCTCAAGAAGTGATGAATTCCTTTACTTTTTATTTCTATAACCTATTTAAATGAATAATGGAAGCTCTACCATATATTTTTAGATCTTTAAATAGGTGTATATGTAGATAAAAAGATATATGTTTTCAGTGTAACTTCCAGTTTAAGACAACCCATGATGATCAATGAACCACAAGACAAAGCAGGTGGACTATTTCAGAAAAATTAGCCACTGATATTCTGCATAATAGCACCACCATATTGTCTGATATAGTGCTAGAAGATGAGCTTTTCAGATTGCAAGAAAATTAAAATACACCATGAAAGAGCTGATTCTTCAACGTGGAATTGATCTTAACTTAGTACATGGAGCAAAGTTTCTGGATCCTTCATTTATTGATGGGACAAAACTTGTAATTGGGGGAGTGGTGCAGAACAGAGGCAAATAGCCACAAATAACTAGAATGAACAAGTTACGAAGTATGAATCTAAGAAAGTGTGGATTTTCGAATCTGGAATTGTATGCAAAAATAGATCAGAATAAAGACAAAGTAATGATAACTTGAGGAATGAAGTGCACATCTAGGTCACTATGTCCCTCCAAATTGTGTGTGCAATTCCTAATCTCTTGTGGGTAGAAATCAGTCACACACCCAATTTACTAACTGAAGTGTTTGCAGTCTAGACCTACTCAGATATGCCTGGGTAGACAAGGATGAAAATCTGCTTCTTGAAGTGTGTAGCCAATGGAGCATTTCTACTTTACATGTAGAATTACCAATAGATGAAATGGATAGTACAGCAATGAACAACATATGGACAGACTGAATGTAATGTGATGTAAGGTAATTGTTTTCTCTATTGCAATCTACTTTTGTTAGAAATATTTGAGTAGGTTCCAACTAATAATGACCCTCTATAAAACAAAATAAAACACTGTTCCATTCTCTTAATTGTTATATTTGAGGTTTATTTTGGCAGCCACTATATCAAACTTGTTTGTCAATGGTTGTCCTCTTTTTCACTGTCCCTCTAGTTTAGTAAGCCTAATGCTTTTTCCATACTCTCCCTGATAGCATGTATGGGAGTATTTTGTCTCCAAACTATGGGAGACCAAATCTTAACCATCCTTGCCTCTAAGGAACATCCTTATTGTGCTTCTTCCAAGACATCTCTGTTCTTTTGGCAGCCCATGGTACTTCCAGTATTCTTCACTAGCACCATAATTCAAATGCATCGATTTCTTCTTCAGTCCTCATTATTCAATGTTCAATTTTCACATCCTATAAGGCAATTGAAAATACAATGGCTTAAAGCAGAAGCACCTTAGTTCTTAAAGTAACCTACTCTCTTTTCAACACCCTTTAAATTAACCTGCTTCTTCAATAAGCATTGATAATTGATGTAAGTGAGATGAAATCCTTTACAGTGTCCATCTTTTCCCTGTTTATCCTTAGCCAGTGCTTCCAGTCCTCCTCACTTTCAGCAAGCAAGGTTGTGTCATCTGCATGTCCAGTCCTGATGTTACATTCATCCTCATATAATCTAGCTCCTTGATATTTGCTCATCAAATAGATTAAATAAGAATGGTGTGAGCACACAGCCCAAAGGCATACCTCTGTTCATTTTAAACCATGCAATATGTCCTTCTGTTTCCACAGTGCCTCTTTATGCATGTACAATTCCAAAGGTGCACAATGAAGCATTCAAGGTTCCTATATTTTGTTGTTATCCACACAGTCTAATTCCTTGGTGTAATGTATGAGTCACAAAGAAAACTAGTTCTGCTATACTCTATTTTCAGCTAAGATTTATCTGACATCAGCAATCGTGTCCCTTTTCCATGTCTTCTTCTAAATATGGCACTTAATGCCAATCTATTGCTGAAATTGTTCTTGGGTAAGCAACAAAAATTACTTTCATGTTATATAATTGATGTGGTTCAATAGCTTGAACATTCTGTTGGGTCACCTTTTGTTTGAATGGGTACAAAGATTGATACCTTCTAATCAATTGGCCAAGTACCTGTCCTACAAATTTCTTGGCATACTAAATGGGTCCTTCTCGTGAGTTTTTCATCAGCATTTTGAAACATTTCATTTGGTAACACATCTATCTGGTGCCCTGTTTTTGGCTAGTGCATTTCAGTGCAGCTTGAACTTACTGTAGCACCATGAGTTCTTGCTCATATGCTACTTCTTGAAATGGTTGAACATTGACTAGTTCTTTTTGTACAGTAACTCAGTGTACTCTTTCCAGTTTCTTTTGATGCCTCCTACATCATTCAATGATTTTCCCATATAATTTTTCAATACTGCAATTTAGACTTCATTTTTTTTCTTTAGTTCATTTAGTTTACTATATGAAGTATGTTCTTACTTTTTGGCTTGCTAGTATTTGTTTTTAACACACTTCTCTGTAATATTTTACTTTGTCTTCTCAAACTGCCCTTTGAAACTTTGGGTTCACCTCTTTGACTTCATTATTTCTTCCATTTGTCTTAATTACTCTACTATTAAGTGCACATTTCAGAGTCTCATCTGATACACACTTGGATCTTTTCTTTCTGTTTTGTCTTTTAAGTGACCCTTTGCTTTCTTCATATATAATATTCTTGATTTCATCTCATAGCGTTTCAGGTTTTCTGTTGTTAGGGTCCAATGTATATTATCTATCCTTGAGATGTTCTCAGAATTCAAGTGGGATAAACTTAAGGTCATATTTGGTTTAAGTGGACTTGGTTTAATTTTCATTAGCTTCAACGTGAACTTACATGTGAGCAGTTGATAGTCTGTTCTACACTCAGTCCCTGACTAGTTTTAGCTTTTGATATTGTGCTTCTCCATCATCCTTTCTGACAGATGTAGCCAATATGATTTCTGTATATTTTTTTCTGAAGAATTTCATGTGGATATTTTTCCTTTATGCTGTTGATTAAAAGTATTTCTATGCAGAAATCTTAATCTTCCAAAATTCTTCCATGAAATCTCCATCTTTGTTTCTGTCACCAAGTCCTTTTTTTCCCAATTACAGATCCTGCCTCTTTGTTTCCAAATTTTGAACTCAAATCGCCTATAGTTATCAATGCATCTTGATTGCATATTTGATCAATTTTAAACTGAAGATGATGGTAGAATATTTAATTTTTTCATCATTAGCTTTAGTAGGTCCATAAATTTGAATAATAGTTGCACTCATTGGATTTCCTTTCATGTGGGTAATCACAGAGAGCATTGTACTTCAAGACAAATCTTATGATTGAATTGCCTTTTGTCCCAGTTGTTGTGATAGTTAGGCTTATTGAGCGAACCTGGCCAATGGGAACCTGTGGGATTAATCAGGTCCCAGTTTGATTGGAGGGAAAAGAGATAAATGGCTCTGAAGGGGCCCCTCTCTCTTGTTTTGGTGACTGGAGCATGCTTTAGCATGTGTGCTATTGCTACAGCTTGTTCTCTGGATCAACCTCTGAGCTACACCACCTGAGGTCCAGGCCAACCCATGGATCTGTTGCAAGGCTCCTTCAAGACTAGACTCAACACACTGCTGGTGAGTACACTGTTGTACAACACTTGAGCTTGAGGCTGATGAATTCTGTCACCTTGCGTTGCTTGTGTTCCACATCCCATAAGGACCTACTTCACCAAGCTCCCTGAGCTACGGACTGTTGGTGACCTGCCCTGTGGTCAGACTCTGCCTGCATTGCCCCAGGGAGGACTCTGCTGTCTGCTTCCTTGACCTTGACTGGCAGTCCACGAGAGTTGAAGGGCTTTACGTATATTAACTGTTCCATGGACGTGCGTTGAACTGAGCCCTCTTTACTGCTGTGTGGACTAATTGGCTGTTGTATGCCTTTTCACTCTATAAATCTATCTATCTATCTATCTATCTATCTATCTATCTATCTATCTATCTATCTATCTATCTACATCTACCTATATCATCTATATCTATCTAATCACAAGTGTCCTGGTCTTGTTTCTCTAAAGAACCCTACCTAACACAGATGTTTCATTCCCAACATAGCAAACCAAAGGATTTCCTCATTTGGAATAGCCAGTGTCTGTCCATATCAGCTTACCTACCCTCTGACTGCTGATTCACAGCAACCACCTCTTGGTTTTCAAGACTTTAACTCTTGATAAGAGTAGCAAACCCAGTCCTCCGCTCAGCTGCTGCTGGTTTTGAACTGCCAACCAGTATAATCTCAGTCCAATGCTGAACCACTACATGACTTAGAAAGTCAACTTTTATGTGTTCATTTTCATTTATGACACTTTCCAATTTTCTTAGAGTCATACATTTCAGGTTCTGATTATTAGTACATTTTGGTACTATTTCTTCTGATTTTGAATCATTAGGAATTTAATATTCAAAATCTTTACTCCTACATGCTTTATTCCATTCATATCATTATTGTCCACTCAACTTTGAGATGGCAGAACTTCCTCAGCCAAATTTTGAGCACCTTCTGATAATTCTGCTGCTTCTAGAGTGGGGGAGATGCATATTTAGAGATTGAAATCATACTAAAGAAAGAATAGCAAAAACATTTCCCGGGTATTCCTGACAAATAAAGACACAAAAAGAGGAAAGTGGCAGGCATTATTTTTTTTTCTATTTGTACTTCTTTCTCATCTCTTCCTTATTTCTGAGATTTAAGCTTGGTCAATTGTTGCCCTTATGATTACATCTGGCTCATTTTACTAAGAAGTGCATAGTATTATTATTTGTCTTCTCTAAGGAAGTCTAATGACATAGTAGTTAATCACTGGGCTGTTAGCTGGAAGGTCATCAGTTCAAAACCACCAACTACTTGACAGGAGAAAGACAAAGCTTTGTAGTCTGGCAAAGACTTAAGCTCTTGGAAACCCACAGGGGCAATTCTACTGTATTCTATATGGTTGCTATGAATCAGAATTGAATCGATGACAATGATGCTTCAGTTTAATAGACCTATTCATTGTTTGGATTCAAATCAGCCACAGGGGTGAGTTCAGTTTGGAGCCAGAAGAATGTCTTAGGGTCATAGTTTCAGTTTGACCAGTCTCTTATGGGATCATTAAACCTTGTACTTTGTATGACTTTGAGTTTTGCTTCACATTTTTCTCCATTTTGGTGGAGGAGTGGTTTGTGTGGTCCTTGGCAGTGGAAACCAGGCACCATCCAGTTATCTGGGCTGTGTATCTTGGATGCTGAGGTTGCTGTGGTCCATTAGTATGGGTGCTAATTATCTCTTTGAAACTTTGAGGATGGGGAGAAACCAGTGATTGCACCATAGATAATCTCTCATAGCTTTGGAGGTCTCGGGCCACATTCACCAAAGTACAGTATACAACATTGCCTTTATGGACCATGTTATGTCAATTAATCTAGGTGTCACCCAGGAATTAATGGATATTTTAAAGAGGGAGTTCGACAAGCGAGTACAAATAACCCATGGGGTCTTAATACAGTCAGTAGATTCTCAGTACAAATGGATCTGGGCATCTTGCTTTTTTGCTGTTTATTGACAATGGTCTTTGAAGCAGATTTCAAAAACTTGTAGGGAAAATGAAACCTGACTAAAATTCTGTCAATTCTCTGTGAAAGCACAAAAATTGAGGCATTTAAACTGAATAAAATGCTGGCCCCAAACTGAATCTAGGTTGTAGCTTAACCACTGTCTACTTATCTAGAAGAAACTATTAACTTTGCATATATTTAGCTCTGTAATTGATATTTTGTTTTTCTTCACAGCCCTAGTAGTGCAGTGGGTTATGTATCAGTCTACTAACCACAGGCTGGCAATTCAAAACCACCAGCCACTCTCAGGGAGAAAGTTGAGGCTTTCTATTCTCATAAAGTGTTATCGTCTCATACACCAACAGGAGAGTTTCACACTGGAATCTAATTAATGGCAGTGACGCTGTTCATTATTGTTTTGTTGTTGTTTTTAAGCTAAGGAAGGATGCTGCTGGAACATCCTCGAGTTGTCTAAACACAAAAGTGTTATCTGAAATCTGCATCAGCAGAAATCAGAGAGTTGACGCAAGAAGCTATTTGTATGGAATGTTCTCTCAACAGGAAAATCTTACCATTGCCTTGTCAACCCAGTAAATCCGCATTTGGCCATATGATTATTCAATTATTTCAGTTAACCAATACTAAGAAGCCCACAAATGCTTTGTAAACCAGTTAGCAAAATAGCCCCAACCCCACTTCCTATGAACCATACCAACCTTCCCTAATTTGCATTTTGCCAAAAGAAAATCATACATAAGTCCCGGGCTAACTCTTGGAGTGCTTGGTTTCAATTTACAAAATGAATGCCTCCCTAGTTTGAACCGTTTTCAAACCCACATATCTCTTTACTTTTATTTTTAGTGTGTACATCCTATTATACAATAAAAAACAAAGGGTCAGAGAAAGTCAATTGTGAACTCTTCATCAAAATTTAATAGAAATACAGAAACCAGTTTTTAGTTAAAAACTAGCAAAGTATAAAACTGACACATGTACTTAAGAAGAGACATGAAAAAAAAAAGAAAAAGCAATAAATATACACCATCCAACTGTTCAGTTGTAAGTATTTAAAACAAGACTTTCCCCAGAGTACAGATTAAAACAAATTGGGAGTTTGCAGCTATTTATAGTTGGAATCATGTTCTAAGCCTCATAAAATGTGTATTTCAAAAATTTAGTGTGCATTTTATTATACACTGACCATGCATCTAGATTATTCATGTCCTACAGACAACTTGCAGCCGGGCACCTACTAGGTACAAGTTCTAAGAACCACTTTTCATTAAATACATCAAAATACCTTTCAAGACATTCACTTTTTGGGGGTTTTCAGTAAGAAAGGTGGGCAGATCAGGAGTTGGGGATTCAATATGACAAGATATTTCTTATTTTTAAAAGTTTTTTAGTGATACTTAAATATAGGGCTTTTAAAATCATATAGCAATCTGAATGTGTGTACAAGTTTCAAATAAAGCAAATTGATTAAACATACTCTACACATCACCCATATATTCAAAATTCATTCTTTTTATACCACTTGATATCTCATGGAGATTTAGAATCAGAGTTTCTCTCATGAGTTTTCTATACAGTAGCATTTAGTAAATGAAAATTTCACATTTTTTTCTATAGGGAGTTTTTCAAACTATTAAAATCCAGTGTGAAAGTTTTGACTCACAAGCACCTGCATGACTAATAAAAACCACCACACTGCTTCTTGCATGACTAAGATTGTAAAATGTCCTAGACACTCAGGAGCTAATGTGAATATTGTACTTCTTGGCATTCCTGAAGCACTGTATTGCAGCAGCTTAAGAGAGCCATTGCCATGGAATAGTCTAGGGAGATTAAGAGACTCACTCTCCTCAGAGTGACTCTACAGAAGGATTCCAGCCCAAGTACATTTTTATGGGTGCACACAACCTCATATTTCTTCTGACGGGGTTAATAGTATCTTTCAAACATATTATTTACAAGAGAAGAATGCTTTTCCTCAAGACTTGATTTAGGATGTAAAAATATGGGGACAAGTCACGTTTCCACGTGGCTTTGCACTGGGCAATGATATTCATTTGATTCTTCAATTACACTCCAGGGAAAGGCCATTGGCGTAATAGACAATCTGTGCTTTGCTATCCTGTAGTTCTTATTTTGTGCTTTCTTTTTTTCTGGTCTTTGTTTTGTCTCTTTTTGTTTCCCCATTCTTGTTTGCTTGGCTTCCCAGTATATGAGCACCTTCAAGACACTCAGTTACCTATGAAAGTGTAACAAATAGCTCTTAATATGAAAAAACTTAAGAAATTACACAAACTAAAAACCACATCAAGTGTTAATCTTCAAGTTCACCCAAGGTTTTCTCTTCCTTTGATCCTAAAGAGGATTCAAGTTTTCTTTGTTCATCTTCTCCCCTTTGCCAAGCCATTCCTAGGATCAGTGTTGTGAGTTGAGGTAGTTATATAATCTGGTGTCAACTTGTGAAGGGAAGGAGTTTAGCCTGTCAATCAGATAGCAGATTGATGACCTCATTGGGAGGTGTCACAGAGATAAATAGCTTACTGAAGGCCAGATACCTTCTCTCCCTATAAAACATTCCTGAGAGCTAGCCTGATGGAGCTATGCTGATGCAGCCAGAACCCTAGAGCTGGAGGAGTCACATGGAGACCCATGCCAATGCTGAGATATTTCTACCACCATTGGATCCACAGTACTTTAAACCCACACTCCTGTGATCTTTCTGTGTTCGGGCTCATTGCATGTGTTTCATGAATCTGAAGAAGAATTTATAGATTTGTCTTGGACATATGCGCTAATATTGGACTTATAGACTCAATCAGGACTGGGTCAGGATGCTTTCTCAATAGTCAATTGCTCTTGTATAAAAAGCTCCTTCTTATACACAGATGCATGTCTCTCACACATGATTTGTTTCTCTAGTCAACACAGGATAACACATTGTGGTTCTGAGAGAGGGGAACTAGAGAAACAAATCATGAAATGGAAAGTCGATGCTTGTTTGATTTTGCCTCATGATAGTTTTTCTTCTTTGGCTAGACAGAGGTCAGATATGGCCATGCGGTTTAATGGGTTGCTTTCGGGAAAGAATGTGGGAAGCTAGACTTTTGATTATTTTGTTTGGTTTTTATCTTTGGTTATTCCTCTTTGAAATTGGAAAAGTTAAAGGTATTAATACATTTTTTGAGCTCAGGGATAGAAATCACCCGTTGACTTTCTCAGAGACCATGTTGCTTAGTGAAAATGGCTGTCAGAAGTTCAAAATGGCTGACAGAAAGCCCAGACTGGCTTGATTCAACCATAGAACTAAGGCCATAATTCGTATCATTTCAATAGTTTAGATAAGGATTAAAATAAGATAGAGAAGGATTGAATTTGACCGCTTTAAGAATTGAGTTTAGATTTGATTCTACTTTGTTTATATTGATTTTTTGTTTCTTGTTATTGATATAATAATTGATAGAAATGATTATTGGAAAGTATGGATATAGAGAGCTTATAAGCCTACTTGTCTTCAGCCATTAAAATTGGGATCACTATATGGGTTTAGGACAGACCTGCAAAGAAGGCTCTGAAAAGATAAGCCCTACCCAGTTTCTTGAGTGCTCAGGACATTTGAATATTAAGAGACTTTCCTAGGGGGCTGTTGACAGATTGGAAGGTAGGGGAGGAAGTCTTTGCATTTTTGAATTTTGAACTAGTGAGTTTGTCATAAGCTGGAAAAAACTTGGAACCATAGGGAGCCTGTGGGCAGGCTGAAATGCTTGCTAGGTGACCACTTGGATATACTTGAGTGGAAGTGAGAGAAATGAAGCAATAAAGAGATAGCAATAAAATGAGTCTGCCCACTGACACCTGTGGATCTGGTTTACAGGAACTACAGGAGAAGCTGAGAGTGGATTATTGACTGTTATGCAGTTCATGATCCGGAACAAGGCAGCTAGGCTTGTTGAGAATTTTCGACAGCGCTCATGGTCAAAAGGCAATGCAGTCAGTGGGTACCCTGGTGAAGCTAAGTGAGCTAGCCCGCATTGAACTGACCAGAACTCAACCAGATGAAAAGATATTTGAGCCTGTGAACTGGTGCCTATTGCTGCTGACATTATGGATGGCCTGTCCTGATTTAACTTTGCTTATGCATGCGGACTTTGCTCATTATTGTCCCTGATGGGTTTATTTGTCCTGAATTCCCTGTGTTTCAAGCTCTTATCTTTACCAGTGTACATGCTCTGAGCTAGCTAGATTGGTAGGGTAGCATTGGGATCATGATAGTGGGGAGGGGTGGGGTAGATGAGGAAGCATCAAAGAATGAGAGGAAAATTCTGTTTTTCTTTGGTGCTATACTGCACCCTGACTGGATTGTCTCTTCCTTGTGATGCTTCTGAAAGGGAATGTCCACTTTTCTGCAGATGGGCTTTGGGTCTCCACTCCTCCCTCCACTTCATTCACATCTATATGATTTTTTTGTTTTGAGTCTTTGATGCCTCATACCTTATACCATTGATACCTTATGATTGCACAGGCTGGTGTACTTCCTCCATGTGTGCTTTGCTGTTTCTCAGCTAGATGTCCTCTTGTTTATCTTCAAGCCTTTAAGACCACAGATGCTATATCCTTTGACAGCCAGGCACCATCAACTTTCTTTACCACATTTGCTTGTGCACCCATTTTGTCTTCAGCTATCGTGTTAGGGAAGGTGACCATTACATAAAGTCATTTTATTAGAAAAAAGTTTTCTTGCATTGAGGGAGGATGTAAGTGGAAGCCCAATGTCTATCTGTTGCCATAATATTAATAAATAAATATATTTATATAGATCTATTTCCATATCATTATATATAAATGTGTTTACATATGTACATGCCTGTATTTAGGCTTCTATAAATGTCTCTTGTCTCCTGCTTCTTTACTCTGCTTCCTTTTACTTTCCTCTTGCCTCATTATCATGTTCAACCTTCATTCGGCTTTCATTAATTCCTCTGTCACATTGAACTTGATCAAGCTCTACCAGACATCCTATGCTCTCCTCACCATTGATTTTAGATCATTTGTTGTTCCCTTGTCCCTGGGTTTGTTGGAATCTCCCACTTTCTTTTTGCTACCTGCCCCTGTCCCGTGTCCTCCTGGAAGGAACCATTGGTCCATTTGTTTATCTCCTCTGAATTGTTTATCCTGCTTATCTTATCTAGCTAGACATTCAGAGACAGCAATAAGCACAAAACCAAGACAAAGCAAAAGATAACAAAAGAAAAGAGAAAATAAAAGAACAATAACAAAAACCAAGGGAAAAAAAAGCCTATAAATAGTTTCAGGTCCATCGGCTGAACATTATATGTGTTTTTCCGTTGAGTATGATGGGGTACCATGCCCTGGCCCCAAAGTCTATTTTTTTAATTCTTTGGGGACTTCGAGGCTTTGCTCCCCCTTGGTGCTCTGTTGCATTCCCTTAGAGTTTTGTCCTGGTGTGATGGTGTCAATTCTCACACTGTGTCTCCACTCTTGTCCCCATAGCACTATGGTTCAGGACGTCATATTTTGTGGTGTTGCTGACTCTATGGTCCTCTCTATGCATTGACTGCTCTAAGCCATAATATACTATATACACTCATGTATAAGTCATGTTTTTCAGCACATTTTTAATGCAGTTTTTTTGTGGTAAAATTAGGTGCCTTGGCTGATATTCTGGTCGGCTTATACTCAAATATATATGGTAATCCTGAGGGTTTCATGGGCCAGGATGTGTTCTCCTCTCTCTCTTTCCCTCTTCATTTGTCCCTGATCAGAAGTATCCCTCTCCTGGAGCTGCAACTTCATTGCTGTCCTCTTCAGTGCATTATTCTATTGGGGGACAGGAGGTGGTTGGAGAGGGTGTCAGTCCACATAGTTGGGATTGGGGCGGACCCACAGACCTCTCTGTTTGTTCGCTGCTTCATGCAGGTATGTTGCATTCACGTTTTGGTGCACTGGGTTGAAATCTGGTCCCTCTCTCCCTCCCTATCTCCATGGTGTTCCCAGATTCAGCTGCCTACCCAGTCTCCATCTGGTCCCACCTCAAAGCTCTTACACACATATGGATGTCTCTGGTTTTGCTTCTCCAGTCAACCCAGGTTAACACAGTAGTTAATTTGGGGGAGGACAAATGCTTAAGGATTCTGTATGTCAGGATCGTCACCAATTTTAGGAAGATTTTGAAAAGAGAGGGGGTCTGAAGAGCAATGCCACATGGAACTTTTTTAAGAAGTACAACTATGTTCTATTTTAGTGTTTTGACTAAAATTATGGGGTGGGAATGTTACAGATTTTAAAAGAATCTAAAAGGAAAAAGAAATGAGCCATTGTGTAGGTAATTTTAGTCACTGATTTACAATGTATTGGGGACGAAGATTGTCTATGAGGGACATTGTCTGAGGGTTTTTTTAGGTAGTCCTGCTAAAATCCCAAATCCAAATGCATTAGAACTGAATATATGTAAAGATCAAGTCTAGTAATATATATAAATCAAAGAAACAAAGAATTTCTTTGTACAGAAAAATGGTGAATATGGAAAGCCTTAGAAAGGACAGGTTCCAATTAGAATATTTAAATTTAACTATTTTATTAAGGAATTAGAAAAACATAATTTAAGCCTCCATTCAATTGAAGGTGGTTAGTGTGGAAATTTGACTTCACAGAAATGAGAAGCAAAGGTAGCTGTTGTCCCACGTCATGGAGCCCGGAAAGCATGATCTGATCTCTGTGTCACACAGCATCAATATTCCAAATGATATGTTGGAAAGGTTTCATATTCATGATGAAAAACAAATAAAATAGTGAAAACCCCAAATTTCTCAGGTGGCCATATTTATTCTTTACAATGTCTTCAGATGCTTTTTTTTTTCCAACAATGAGCATAGAACAATGTAAGTTCACAAAACCTAGCAAACTCTCTAGTCCAAGAAGTAGAAGGCATTTTGTAACATTCAGAGTGTAGAAATAAGTATCAGGTTATTTCTGAAGGTTTATTTTTACAAATGTTCTTTCCTGGGGCTCCAAGAGAGTTTGCTCTTTAGCCTCAAGTAGCCTGAAATTGCCTCAGGATAGAGATGCCTTCCCTGCCATCCTTTCATTATCCTGCCTCTAGGCAGTGTTAGGAGGAAAAGATAACTTCTTAGTTTGTTATAGCTTGTAGAAACTTTGCCTGTCTGGTTGTGTAAAGAAAGGCACTTAGGATTTATTTATATGTTGCTTCATAATTTTTACTGTATCACACTGGGAAATGGAAAAGTCAAACAATTCATTCTGAGAGGGCTTCAAAAAGTTCCTGAAAAAAAACATTACCTTTTAATTCCACTTTCTTTGAATTAACGGATACCCAGAAAGTCAGCTATACAAACCTGTTCAATAAAGGAAAGATGTGACTGTTGGCTTCCTTAAAATTTAGAGCTTGGAAACTGAATGGAGAAGTTTGATTCCACTTTATGGATGTCTGTGAGTTAGAATATAATCTACAACCTCACTCTGGCCTCTGCATAAATGGCACCTGAGCAAACTTTAAATTTCAATTGAAAACATGTTTTACAAGATCTCTCATTAAAAAAAAATCATTTTATTGGGGGCTCATACATATATCCATTGTATATCAGACACATTTATACATTTGTTGTCCTCATCATTCTCAAAACATTTGCTTTATACTTAAGCCCTTGGTATCAGCTCTTCATTCTTTGCCCTCCCTCTCCGTTCCCTCCTCCCTCATGAACCCTTGATAATTTATAAATTAATATTTTGTCATGCCTTACAATGTCCAAAGGTGTTGAAAAGCTAGGATGTTACTCTGACATATAAGGTATAACTGACAAGACATTTTCCGTTGCTTCATAGACATGTGAAAGTTGGAGGTTGAATAAGGAAGATGCGAGAAAAATAGATGCATTTGAACTCTGGTGTTTGTTAAGAATGTTCCAGGAACCAAGGACTGCCAGAAGAACAAGGGGATCTGCCTTGTAAGGAGTACATCCAAAATGCTCCTTACAGGCAAAGATGATCAAACCGTGTTTCACAGACTTTGGACATGTTATCAGGATTGACCCGTCCCAGTAAAAGGACATCATGCTTGGGAAAGTGGAGGGGCAGCAAAGGAGGAGCTGGCCCATGAAAATATGAATGGACATAGAGACTCAACAATGGGCTCACACATAAGAACATCATGAAGATGGCAGAGGGCAAGGAAGTGTTTCTTTTTAAAAAATCATTTTATTGGGGCTCCTACAACCCATATCACAATCCATCCATCCATTGTGTCAAGCACATTTGTACATTTGTTGCCATCATCATTCTCAAAACATTTTCTTTCTACTTAAGGCCTTGGTATCAGCTCCTCATTTTCCCCTCCCTGCCCTTCCCCTCCCTCATGTACCCTTGATAATTTACAAATTATTATTTTGTCATGTCTTATGCTGTCCGATGGCACCCAGGAAGTGTTTTATTTTGCTGTATGCGACATCACTATGAGTCGACACAACCTACTCGACAGTACCTTATGACATTATTTTATTATTCGGTTCTACTAAAATCAAACCATGGCTTAGTGACTATGGCACAGGTGACACTTATAGAAATATTATAAAAATAATATTTTCACATGATTATATGAGGATGAAGGAAGCAGAAATTCAATTCGGGAAATGTCAAGAGACTTGTGTGTTGTTAGGTGCTGTTAAGTCAGTTCTGACCACTACTGTCTGTCAGTTTGTGGCACTTCAGTGGCTTGAGTGTTGCTGGGATGCTGGAAGCTATGTCACTGACATTTCTAATTCCAGCAAGGTCATCCAGGTGAACAGGCTCCATTGGAGTTTCCAGACTAAGAATAGATAATTAAGAAGGAATCAGCTTCACACTTTGCAGGAAGTAGCTGGTGAAAAATATTTTTCAAAAAATGGTCAGAAATGTGTAGATTTAATGTATGCATGTATCTGCTATGTCATAACATTCTTACATAATTTAGACATTTCCAACTATTATATTTATCTCCAGTTATTCACATAGGCTTCTTGTTCACAAAAATGTTATTTAATATTCTTTGCCACCAACTTATTAATTCAAATGCATTAATTCTACTTTGGTACAAAGATCATATTTTATCCAAATTATGATATATTTTGATTTCATGGCTACTTCTTCCATGGCAGTTGATTGAAGATCTGAGTGAAATGAAACCCTGGACACTTGAGTATATTTTTATTTAACAAGATGCTTGTCATTGATCCAGTTGTGAGGATTGCTATCTATTGCACGTTGAGGTGAAATACATACTGCAAGCTGTATTCTTTGACTTTCAGCTAAGTGCTTCAAACGTTCACGTTCAGCAATCAAGGCTATGCGATTTTTATATTAAAGGTTTTTATGAACTTCCTCTAATCCTGATATCATATGCTTCTTCACATTATCCTAGTTCCTGAATTATTTGTTTTGCATACAAATATCAAAAGTATGGTGAAAGCATACAATCGAACCTTGCCGCATACTTTTATTATAAGGAGTGCCTCTTGGTCTATGTATAGTTTCCACACAAGAACAAACAAGTGTAGAGGAAATTCTATTTTTTAAAATGCTATACATAATTTGCTATGGTCCGCACAGTAGAGTTAGTAATCCACAGATTCCTAACTATAGTTAGTAATCCACAGATAACCATTCCTTTGATATTCTCTACATTCAGTTAAGATTTCTTTGACATCATAATGGCATTAGTATGCTAGATTTTACTTTTAATTTTGTTATGTTCTGCTACTAGTTAATTATAATATTGGCATGACTGAATTTATTTCATATTTGTTCTTTCATTTTTTTCTCTTAGAATGTGTTTTATTTTTATAATTTTTAGAATCTTAAGTGCTAAATATATGTAGTAAATATTTAAGCTCTTGTAAATTCACTGTTTGTTACTTACAGAGATAATGTCAAAGAATATACCTGAAATCATCCTTTCTCACTTAATTAATATTGAAACTGTCTTGAGTGTAATTATGATGCTGAAAGTTATGCCACCAGTATTTAATATGCTAACAGGTCGGTCAATGTGGGCAAATTTTAGCAGTGCTTCCAGACTAAGAAAACAGAGGCTTTAAAATCTACTTCCAAAAATCTTCCAGGGACATGCTATGGATGGTAACAGAAAATTGCTTGGTGTTGTGCTTAAGTATGATCCTACTAAATTGAAAAGTACTTAAAATCTCAAAATACCCTGCCATTCTACAATGGTTTTAGGTGTACCAACAGTCATGAAGAGGGTATAAAAGAAGAGCCTATTCTTTTGTACATGGTCTCAGCATCAGTTACAGCTGACTCAATGAGGACTAACTATAAGAACCCTTTTCTCATATAGTCTAGTCTATTAGTAGAAATTACATAGTCACTTGGTTTAACTTAAGTCTGTATTTATATCTCTAGAAATGAAAAAAGCTTGGCTAATAATATGTAATACTATTATACTTTTGGGGGATTTGGAAGTTTTGTCTTATTCATCATACTTTAAAATTTTTATTTAAAAGGGGTTCTTATCTCAATCCATACATATATCCATTGTGTCAAACACATCTGTACATATGTTGTCATCATCTTTTCCAAAACATGTTCTTTCTACTTGAGCCCTTGGTATCAGCTTCTCATCCCGCCCTCTCCCTCCACCATGTCACTGTAATAATTTACAATTTTTTTTCTCATGACTTACACTTACCGCTGTCTACTTTCACCCAATTTTCTGCTGTCCATCCCCTGGAAGGGGGGGGTCATACATATGTTATTGTGATTGGCTCCCCCCTTACTTCCCCCACTTCCCTTACCTTCCAAGTATTGTTGTCATATAATGTCAGGGAAATAGATCTAGGTATATATATTTATTTATGAAGTATTATGGCAACAGATGGACATTTTACCTCCACTCAAGTACTTCCTCAATGTAGGAACATGACAGGATTGCTGAAGAAAAAATGGGTACATAAGAAAATGTGGTGAAGGAAGATGATGCTGTCTGGCTATGGAAAGATATAGTGTCTGAGGTTTTAAAAGCTTGAAGATAAACAAGTGGCCATTTAGCTGAGAAACAACAAAGCCCACCACCCTGTGTGATCATGAGGTGTTGATGTGATCAGGGATCATGCATCAAAGACCAAAACAAAACAAACAAACAAACAAAAATTATATCAATGGGAATGAGGGGGAGGGCAGAGTGGAGACCCAAAGCCCACCACCTGCCAGAAGAGCCACAAGGAAAAACGAAGGCAGTCAGTGTGCAGTATAGTACCTTAAAAATCTGACTAGACCAGAACATGTATACTGGTACAGATAAGAGCTTGCAACACAGGGAATGCAGAATAGATAAACCCCTCAGGACCAATAAGGGGACCAGCAAAATGTTTTTAAATTGGGGTAAATTTAAGCATCAACAACATTGTATTTGAATATTCATTTATTTAGTCAGAAAATTAGTATGTTAAATTCACCTTCATCACAAAGTTGAATTTTATGATACTAGAGGTGTGTTTAATAGTATGCTTACCTTAATTGAGTCTTTTGGTTTTCTGACTCCTATTTCATTAGCTATTTCTGTCATATTTCATCAAACCTCATACATTATTTAAATAAATAAAATGTATAGATGATCTATTTATTGTCAAAGTTTCTGAAAGACTTCCTATAATACATGTGCTAGTTAATAGAAAAGACTAAATCTTACACCAAAATATAAAGTTTTTGACATATGCACCAATAACAGATATTGAATAAATTAATTCCACAATTAATTCCAGTATTTGAAGGCTATTCATGTTTTTAGGTGCTGAGTTAGTTCTAAGTCAGAGAGAGACCTCATCCCCAACAAAATACAGCATTGCCAAGTTCTTTACTATCTTAAACAGTATTTTTATGTTTGAGCTCATTGTTGTAACCACTAAGTCAGTACTCTTTTTTGAGGATTTTGCTCTTTTTCACCAAATCCAAACTAAAAAGTGAATGCTGTCTTTCTCCAGTGACTGCTCCATTCTGATTAGAAAGTTCAAAGTAGATGAAAGTAAACATCCTTATTCTTATTTCTAATGAGGATCCTTGCTGTTTTTATCCAAACACATTGATACAGAATCACAGAAACCATTATTTAATAAAATATATGAAGCTATTATTTATTGTCATATCCTCTTTCTAACTGTACTCACTTCTGTAGGCAAAATATCCACTTTTCTTAAACTACTCTGAAGAAATTTGTGATCTTTGATTTACAATAGTCAAAAAATCAGTTCTGTTACTTTTAAATGTGCTTTGATAGTTTGGAAGCAAAAAGAAATCTGAAGGGGCCAGATCAAAGCATTATGGTGGATAAGGTAAGAGTTCCCAAAGAAATTATCATAATCCTTGTGCATCTAGGAGAATTAACAGTTGTGCATTGTGTGATGGAAGGAAGAAGAGTAAAAAGCACAATTATTGAAAATTTTCTCACCGATACAGTTTTATATTTTTCCAAAACTTCATAATGAGACTTCTTTACGAAAAGCCATCAAGATTAGCCCTTCAGAATCTAAAAACTTGCTGGACATAATCAGCTAAACTTGGAAATTAACTGACATTTGGATACCTTGTGCCATCAAGTCAACTCTGACTCACAGTCACCCAAAATACAGCCGTCTCGTTTATGCACTGCCCGTGCCTGCACCATCTTCACAAGGGTAGTTATGCTCGATGCTACTGTTGTAACCATTGTTTGATTCCATCTCTTTAGTGGTCTTCCTCTACTTTACCAAGGACAATGTTCTCCACCAAGGACCATTTTCACTTCTAAGGAGTATACAAGCTATACATCTTCCATGACAGAATTTTTAAGGGGCAGGTGGGTCAACCCAGCGTACTTTCAATGTTCTTGACCAGCGCTATCATGAAAATG
Source organism: Tenrec ecaudatus (assembly GCF_050624435.1). Classification (NCBI taxonomy): domain Eukaryota; kingdom Metazoa; phylum Chordata; class Mammalia; order Afrosoricida; family Tenrecidae; genus Tenrec; species Tenrec ecaudatus. The sequence continues at coordinate 193,526,842 of NC_134532.1, read as the reverse complement.
CATAGATACTTCTTTAGTTTTCCTTATTCAACAATCTTAACATACGCCTTTTCTGATTATGACCCCATTGGGATGTCTGATATTAATTCTTTTAAACCATTATTTTCACGCTAGTGTATTCCATTGAATGAATTCCATGTGCATAGATGTAATTTATATTGTCTAAACGAGGTATTTACAATGAAGTTGTTGGTCTTCCAAAACTTCCGTTATATGATCAACATAATTTCTATCACCAAGAACGTATTTTCTAATTATTGTTTCTGCTTCGTATTTCCAACTTTTACTTTGCAACCACTAGCAATTTCCAATGCATATTTATTACATATATGAACCAGTTAAATGAAGAATTTATTCTTGTTGTCGTTAGGTCCCATTGAGTCAGTCCTGAGCCAGAGTCCCTATTCAGAAAATAACTAAACACTGCACAATCCTTCACCATCCCAAATTCTTCCTGTGCTTGAGCCCATTGTGGTAGGTATGGTGTCAATCCAGGTCCTTGAGGATTTTCCTCTCCTTCACTACCCCTCTGCTTGACCAAACATGATGTCCTTTCCCAGGGACTGGTTCCTACTAACAAGCTGTCCAACGTTTGAAAGACTCAAGTAAGTTGGTTGTTGTTAGGTGGCATCAAGTTAGCTCCACCCAGAATGATTCTATACACAGCATAAGAAAATACTTCCAGTCATGAGCCAGCCTCAAAATTGCTCCTATGCCTGAACCCACTAATTCAGCCATCGTGTCAATCCATCTCCTTGAGAGCCTTCTGTTTCTCACCACCTTTCCACTTTATCAAATATTATATCCTTCTCCAAGGACTTGTCTCTCCTAACAGCATATTTAAAATATATAAGGCAAAGTCTTGCCACACTTGCCTCTAAGGAGCACTCTAGCCTTACCTCTTACAGTACTGTTCTAATTCCTCTTTTAGTGGTCCATGGTATTTCCAATGTTCTTCTCTAGTGCCACAATTAGAATGCATCAATTGTTCTATGGTATTCATTATCCAGTGTCCAACTTTTATAGACATATAATGCAATGAAGAATAGCATGACTTGGCTAAGGTGGACCTTAGTCCTCAGATTAACATCCTTGCTCTTCAGGATTCTAAAGAGGTGTTGTGCAGCACATTTACTTAAAGCAATCCATCCTTTGATCTCTTGACCACCGCTTCCATGAGTATTGATGGTACACACAAGTAAGACAAAATCCTTGAAAACTCAAACTTCTTTGCATTGATCATGATGCTACCTATTGGTTCAGTTTGGAGGATTTTGACCTGCCTTATACTGAGTTGTAATCCATACTGAAGGCTACAATCTTTGACCATCATCAGTAAATACTTCAAGTCCTGCTCACTTTCAACAAGCAAGTTTATGTCATCTTCACATAGCAGGTTGTTAAGAGGCTTTCCTCCAATCCTGTTGCCACACTCTTCTTCATATAATCCAGTTTCTCTGCTGATTTGCTCATCAAACAGCTTGAACAAGTATGGTGAGAGGATGCAACCCTGACACACACCTTTCCTGATTTTAAACCCTGCAGTATTCCCTTGTTCCGTTCCCACAATTGCACTTTGATCCATATGCAAGTTCTGATCCAGGACAATGAAGAGTTCTGGAATTCCCACTCTTCTCAAGACTATTCTTTTGCGAACTATTATTAAGGTCCACACATTCGAAGGCCTTTTCATAGTCAATGAAAGACAAGTAAACATCTCTCTGGTGTTGTCTGCTTTGAGCCAATATCCACGTGACACCAGCAATGTTATGCCTTGTTCCACCTCTTCTTCTGAATGCAGTCTGAAATGCTTAAAGTTCCTTGTCAATGTCCTGCCTCAAATGTTGTTGGATTATCTTAAGCACAATTTTTGTACGTGTGAGATTGATGATATCTTTCTGTGATTGGATCATTCTGATGGGTCATCTTTCTTTGGACCGGGCGAAAATAAGGATCTCTTTCAATCAGCTGTCCAAGTATTTGTCCGACAGTTGTTCCTGCTGAGGTGGTGTGTGTGTTGCTCTGATGCTGGAAGAGGTGTCTCGTGTATTTCACACACCAGTAGGGCCACCCAAAGGAACAGGTGTCAGTGCAGCTTCCAGACCAAGAACAGACAATGAAGGCCTCTGCTCCCCGCATCGGAAGAAGTTGCTGTTAAAAAGCTGATGCACTGCTTCGAAGTATGGTAAATACTAAAAGAAGTTGGAAGAATTCTTTAATTACTTTATCATTTGCTTTAGGGTTGATAAGCAAATTTGAATATAACTGCCTTTATTGGTTTTCCATGTAATATTATTGATAATATTCTATGACATAAAGCATTGTTCTTCACGCTGTCTTGAAGCATTCTTTTTGGCGATGAATGCTTTAGCATTCCTCTTGAATTTAAAGCATTAAATATGTTAGAAGAACAATATCAGCATATCCAACAGAGTACAAAAAATGACAATAAACATTTAATAAAGAACCAGCTATTGTAGAGAGCATCATTTCACTAGTAAGGTATGTTCTTAAAATTTTTTAATGAAATCACTTTCTTGGAAGTTATATTTTAATTAAACATATATTTAACCCTGAACCTCAGTAAATAAGTAAGAAAAACATAAAAGCATATTATAGACAAAAGTTAATAAAGCCCCAATTAAGAATATCACTTTAAAAATTTAGCTGATGATTTTAATCTTTTCAATATGATGAGTATTATAAGATTAATTTCGTATTGTCCCAATAATACTATAAAGTATGATGATATCATAATGTGTTATTTTTTAGATATCATTTTATTGGGAGCTCATACAACTCTTACCACTGTCCATACATACATCCATTGTCTTAAGTACATTTGTACTTATGTTGTCATCACCATTTTCAAAGCATTTTCCTGTCACTTGAGCCCTTGGTATCAGCTCCTCACTTTTCTCCCCTCTATCCCCTTCCCTTGCTCCCACACGAACACTTTAAATTTTACAAATTATTATTATTTCATATCCTGAACTGTGCAATGTCTGCCCCCACCCCATTTTCTGTTGTCCATCCCCCTGGGAGGGGATTATAGGTAGGTCATTGTGATAGGTTCACTCTTTCACCCCCCACCTTCCCCTCACCCTCCCGGTATGACTATTCTCAATATTGGTTCTGAGGAGTTTATCTGTGCTATATTTCATGTGTTCCCAGTTCCCATCTGTACCCATGTACATGCTCTGAAACAATCAGGTTTGCAAGGTAGAAGGTGTTATTGGTAACTCTTAATTAAATTTTTTGAACATTTGGAATTCATTTATCTTAATGCTGTAGTGAAGATGTGGAAATGCTTATTGAGAATAAACATCTCTTGCAAACTTATTTTTCCCTAGCAGAAAATCTTCTCTAGAAGCTAAATTGGCTCCAGTATATTCTAAGAAAAAAAAATCCTATTTTACCCTGGCTCACAAGAGGGTCTTTCCCCCCTGATTTAAAAAAAAAATAATGTTTAACTCATAATTTTTATAAACTTTTAATAAGTGTTTTCTGATTTTGTCTAGTCCCATTCCATTAAGATGCACAATCTGACCACATAAAAATATATCACTATTGCCTCAATTCAAGAAATCTTTATGCCTATGCAATTTAATGTCTGGACAGTAGTCCCAGACTGGGTTTCACAAATGTTAACTGCACTCGGCACTTGGCTGAATGGTTTGAGGTTAGAGTTCACCCAGAGGCACTTTGGAACAGTTTCTGAAAACTCAGCTATTAACAGTGTAGGGAGCTCATTCTACTGTAACACAGTAACACTTCAGGAACATGATCTTTCAGGGACCGCCCTTTTCCTTTATTCCTTTCTTGCCTAGCTGTTAATCATTCATTTGACCCTTCAACAGAGACTTTGTTAATTAATTCTTCCTTGGATTAACTTTGGTAGAATTCTTTATTTTCTTCATTTTTATTTCATTTTCCCCTATAGTGTGACTATTGGATTTATCTCACTGGACTATGCTAATATCAGGTTATTTATTTATGTCTAACATGGCTATGAATCTATCAAAGTTTAGTAGTATGCTAATTAAATTTTATATTTCTGGAATCAGAAATATGACTCACACATAGCAATTGCTCATTATTTTCTGTGGCATAGATGAATGAATGAATAGATAAGTTATATTTTTCAAATTTTCAACCTACTAGTTTAGCAGAAGTATGTTCTTTATTTTGCTTGTGCATTAGTTGGGTCCTATTGAGGAAAGACACAGTATATATAGAGAGATATTAGATGCTATTTTTAAATTTAGAACAAAAGGTAATTTAAAAAAATTATATGATAAAATTCAACCTTAAAATTTTAACTCAAGTTATACAATCAAATGTCTTTGGAAGGAGCCCTAGTGGCTACTAGTTGGGCTACTAACCATAAGGTCAACAGCTTGAAACTATGGAAGAAAGGCGAGGCTTTCTCCTCTCTTAAAGAGGTACAGCATTGGGACTGCCAGCTGTAGTTTACATTGCCTTACGGGGTCACTGCTTGGTGTCATCGACTCACTAGCAGAGGGTTGTTTTGGTTTTTTTTCCCTATTCTTTGGAAAACCTTCTGAAGATTTCTATGTTGTGTCTTCAAATAAAAAAGGAGAATAAAGTAGATTTTGTTACTAAATCAAAAGTTATGTATATAACTTTTATAAAATAATTTAAACATGGGACAAAAATAAAAATAAAACATGTATGTAATTTACTTTCCATTGCAAGTCTTCTAAAATTACAAAAAGTATTATATTAGAATGCATAAGCATTGAGTTAGTAGCTTTGATAAAAGATAATATAAAAAATAAGTGTAATAGAAAAGTGCATGAGGGTATATTAAAATTAATCCTTTTGAATTATGGAAACACATCAAGAAAATTATTAAAAGGAAACCCTGAGTAGGCTACCATATTTGCAATCCATAGCTACAACCAAAACTTTTACTTGGAATATATAATGAAGATCATTGCACCAAATATAGAAAATGGTCTAAGGATTTGAATAGATGCTCCACAATGGAAATATAATGTGGTCAAATAGAATCTAAGAATGGTTTCAACCTTGTCATGCTGTTGCTAGGTGCTTTGGTTTGTTGAAATTGCCTTGTTGAAGTTAAAGAAGTGGTTGCTAGGATATAAATATATACTGATCGGTTTTTTTCCATTTGATCCAATTACATTTATGTCGTGACAATTTATCAAGCTTTTTTAACTTTATGTATATGCGTGTTGCAACAAAAACTAATTTTGAAATTAAAATTGATTCTAATATTCTTATGACAATATTTTCAAGTAATAGATATGTTTCCTGCTTCATATTTTAAAAATATAGGTCTTGGTTGTTTGATACTCCCCAGAGTCTCTCCCACACCCTCTTTCTTAAAATTATTTTTGTTATTTTTTGATTGACAGGATTATCAGAAATATAGATCCTGAAACTAGAAAACATGGATCTATAAAGATAAGGAGAATTGATGTGAGAGGAATACTGATAGTATATACTTATCTATAAACTGATTATTAAATACTTATTGCATATTGCCCAGATGTATTATAACAAACTGTACTGATCATTTCTGGGAAACGTAGACATTAAAGGGGATTAAGTGAGGGAGTACCCTGGCAATGGGGACCTAAGCAGAAAATGTTACTGAAAGTCATACAGGCTTTTTGTGTATTGTTCCAGCTAAGCAATTCTTCAGGGGGAAAATTACATGAATGATGTCATATTCAATTGAAAGAGAATCTTCATTAAATTGCATCAGATTTAAAAACATCTTTCTATCTCTAGAATCAGAGAAGCTTTTAATTTGTGTTTGTAAGTAGAGATAATCTGATAAGTAATTAATTTAAATAATATCTCAAGTATAGAGTGAATGCATTGAAAACCAATGAATCAAAAACAGAAGAATTATGGCATGGCATTTTTTCTCATCCACAGTATAAGTAGATATATAGATAAATAATGCACATTTTATTTATATGTCAAGATTTATGCACAAACATATAAAACCTCATTTAAATAAATGCATATAAGTACGTAGTCAAAGGTAATATGTATTCAGCAAAGCAATGTCAAAAACAAAATATTTCTATCCTGATTGATTTTCTGAGGTGTCTCAGCTTGGTTGATGACAATAAGAAACCAAATGAGATATTAAGGAGGACAAGTGACAGAAATACCAGAAATCCTAGACAATTCACAGGAATCTTACGCAGAATAATGAGGTGTGAAGAGCATAGAACAAGTGAAGTACAGCTGTTCCCTTACCACTGTATTATTAGGGGTGTGGCAGTCAGAGTTTGTGTCAACTTGCACTTGCAGTAGTGGTGGAGTCAAAACTATCAATCAGGTCAGAGCTTGAGCATGCCTCCTGGGAGGTGTGAACTTTTCAAAGGAGAAACACTGGGGACCTCTATCTGATACTGCACTTTCAAGCTCGCTGGGACTGTGTGTCTGCCTCCAGGCTGCATTAGTTACATAATCTGGTGTCAATCGGGACTTGAGAGGATTAAGAGTATAGGAGTGAAGTCTAGCCTGTCAATCAGAACATACCTAATGAGGCCTCGGTGTGGCATGGCCTTCTCCTGAGGATTCTGGGAACTACAGTATTTCCTCCTTAGAGGTGGATCACGCACTCTCTCTCTGCTCACTCCCTGAGAGATGCTCTACTGACAAGACACATGGCACTGCAATGATAGAGCCCATACCCTGGTTGCTGAAGGAGGCACATGAAAACCCCTGCCAGCGCTGAGATGCTTATAATGCCACTGGATCCATAAGACTTCCCACTCACTGGCCTGTGATCGTCCTGCATTTGGCATCATTGCATGTGTTTCGTGAGTCTGAAGAGGACTTTATTAATTGGTATTAGACATATAAGCTAATATAGGACCTATGGATTTGATCTGGAATGGACTTGGATGTTTTCTCAGTTTGAATTGGACTGGGCTGGAATGTCTTCTTCATAAAAGTTATTTCTCAATATTGAGTTCTTCATTTACATAAATGAGTGTCACTGAATTGTTTCTCTAGACAACCTGGCCTGACACAAGATGTTCCTAAACAAATGATCTATAATATATTACAGTTAAACCACAACATGTCTGCCTTTCACACATTCATTCCAAGGTTTTCTCAGGTAAGTTCAGGAACGCTGAGCCACAAAACAGACAGGGATCCAGGCTTGCAGGATTCGATCACTACCAATATATGGCTTTCCATTTCAGCATTAGGATATCCAGGAGCCAGTAAAAAGATAAAGAATTCAGAAGTTGTACGTAAAAGGTTGTGTTGTGTTGGTTACATTGCTTACTTCTTCCTAGTTTTGCCTGCCTGTTTGCTTGTTTGTATGTTTTCCTTTTCGTCTGAAGTACACCTTAGATCTCAAAGCAATATTTGCTGTTGTGGTTAGATGCTATTGAGTTGGTTCCAACTCATAATGACTCTGTGTGCAGCAGAAGAAAACTGCCTGGTCCTGCAGCATCCTCAGTTATTTGTTTGTTTCAGCCCTTTGTGGTACACAAAGTGTTAATGGTACACATCTTGTCTGCTTACAATATTCATTAGAACTCATAAACATGTTCACATTTAACTTTTAAACGAGAACCTAAAAGAGATTTAACATTTAAAAGAGAATCTAGGATCATACAAACTAATATGTCCGGAAAAGAGAACTGGAAAATAGCTCACATTTACTGGCACGTCAATCTATTTATTAGTCGTTACCATGTTGATAAGCTTAAGATACATTATAAATAAAATTATAGCAAGACTTTTGCCTTCCAGTAAATAAACCCTCGGCTGCTGTTTATTTACTGGAAATTGACGGTCTCAATTTCCCTCTACTTCTCAAATACTTCAAACACTCAATCCATTTTCATAACTATCACTAGCTAAAGCACATACTAATTCAACTGTGGAAACTCACTGCTTTGCTTTCCTCACGATTGTAATCATCCTGAGCACAATCAAAGGACATGTGAGAAAACCAGAACAATCTAGAACTGATTTATTTTAGGAACTACTCGCGAGGCTTTGCTTACTGCCATGGAGTTCATTCCAAATGCATTGTCCCTCGAGCACAGAATTGCCTTTGTGGGTTTCCAAGACTATAAATCTTCACAGGAGTAGAGAGCCACAGCTTCCTTCCACAGCCTCCCACAGGCCGGTAGCATTGAGCTGCTGACTTTTTGGTGAGAAATCCAAATGATAACCCACTATGTCACCAGGTCTCCATTGATCATACAGTTGACTCACCGAGTAATATCTTTCATTTCAGCAAAGTATCTTCTTTTCTCATATTCCTTGAGCTTTTTCTTCTTCTTTTTCCCCCTGATACTTGTTCTGAGAGATGTGTACCCAGAACAGAACTTAAGTGGTTTGTGGGCAGGAAATTATTCTATATAGATGGTCATTTATGTCAATTATCCATTAAGGTCTGAATAACTTTCATCATTATTGAAACTGTTTGAAGATGATCAATTGTCTCTATTATTTTCCTGCTTGCTCCCTCTAATTTTGACACCAGCTATTCTAATATCTATTCTTCAAAATCAGGTCTGTTACCTTAAAATTACACATCTTTTTAGATGATTTAACTCACCTTCCTTATGTCATTGGAAAACATGTAACCACCATGGGGGAGGGAAAAGTGATCTGTTTCACCCATCTGGCATAGAAACTCAGGGAGAGTTTAACTATTACAATTATAAAACTCTCCTACAAAAGAGAAGAAATGTGGAACAACAAGAACTCTTTTTATCTGTAGATCTTTTTCATGAGAAACCTCAAGAGAAAGCTCATAAGTGCTAGTTCTACATTCATCTGAAGGAGAGGGAGAGGACAAACAATTGAAGGTGATTTCAGCAAGATTTCAAGCAGTAACTGGAATTAAATGTTGGAAGCAGAAGGGCTATAATGTCAGGGCACTTGTGAAGAAATATGAGCCTACCTAAGTCTTCATTAAACTTTCAGCTTAGCTTTCTAAAGGTTGAATGGGATAGTTCACTGTTGTGTCTATTAGAAGTCATGAATTAAATTACAGAAAATTTTGCTGGAATCTATTCTTAAAAGAGGATACCTTCAAGCTTTTATTTATCAGACACATTTTAAGTGACCATGGTACCTCTTGTGACTAACCTTAGCAATGCAATGTCTTTCATTTATTTTTTGGTGTGGTGGAAGTTTCACTTTAAATAGCTTGATGTGATCTTTATTACTGACTCATTTATTATAAATAAAACTACAGGTACAAAAAATAAATAAATGAGTAGACATCTAGGTAAAGGCTTCTCTTTTTTAAATGGATTTTAAAGATGCCAGGAGCCCTACGAAAATTATGTCCAAACCTTTCATGTGCTTCTTTTTATATTTCCTGTATTACACTATTGAAACTGCTCTGAGCTAGTCACCCAAGTCCCATACATAAAATTCACCTTTGATGTTCTTAATGAGCTGTCCACTGATAGGAGGTACATCCCTAATCATACTATAATTTGTAATTCATTCTTTTGAGAATCTACACCCAGTGCTATATCAGGTGTTTTTTGTTTGTTTGTTAACATTTCAGTTGATATCCAATCAATACTTGGATTGGAGTCTTGTTTTACACTGTAGTTTGGCCTTGTTTCAATACTATTGGGTTTTGATCATATTTAGACCACACAAAATATTTGAAAATTGACTGATTCTTTTTAATATAATGATTGAAAATTTCTTCCATTTATTTTGAAATTTCTGCATCATTTAGTATTTTACCCACAGAATTCTTAAGTGCTGCAACTGAGGTTGAAATATGTATGCATGTATGTAAATGTATATCTATCTATCTCAGTTCTTTCAGCTTGAGTAATGCAAAGCATATTCCTTTCGGCTTCTGACTCTCTTTATGAATGTCATTAATATATTTTATCTTATCAATCTTCCATTATTTTTTTTCTGTCTTATTTTTTTAAATTTTTTTACATTTTATTAGGGGCTCATACAACTCTTATCACAATCCATACATATACATATACATACATCAATTGTATAAAGCACATCCGTACATTCTTTGCCCTAATCATTTTATTTTTTTTTTAATCTTTTTATTGGGGCTCATAAGGCTCTTATCACAATCTGTGCATACATCAAATGAGCAAAGCACCCTTATACATTCGTTGCACTCGTCACTCTCATAATTCACCTTCCACTGGGGTTCCTGGAATCAGCTCGGTTTCCCTTTTTTTCCCCCCATCCCCCTCCCTCCCCGATCCCACCCCTGGTCCCTTGATAGTTTATAAATAATTATTATATCTTATCTTACACTCCCCGGCGTCTCCCCTCACCCGCCTCCCCCTTGACAATCTCCCAGAGAGGAGGTTACACATAGATCTCCGAGATCGGTTCTCCCTTTCTACATGCCCTTCCATTGTATCTTCAGAGTTTTCCTTCATAATTTCACTTGTTTACCTTCTTTGAATTTAATAGCAAGTGTAGGAGTAAGAGTTCACATTTACTTTACACCTTTCTTTCATGTCTCTTTATTGGCCTTTTGGGGTTTTCATGTAAGGTGTTTTTTTAAAACTTTTTATTGTAAATTGGATAAAATTTTGCATAGCGTATCATAGACTTTACATTCAAATATTTTATACACATTGTGTTTCAGTTTTTCCATTTCAAGATTCTCAGTTTGCAATCACGGTTGCACTTCCTTTCTGAGTGTTCTATTTCTGTCCTTTTTTGTTGTTCTCGATGTTTCCTCTACCGGCTTGTTCTTCACTCATTGGTCTTCATCGTGTCAAGTTGGTTCTTGAGATTAGCTCTAAGTCTGGATGAGGTATATTCAGTCTTTTATTTTGACTGGACTTACATTGTGTGTATTCCACGTTTGATTATTATTGAACATCTGCAGCTGTTTTGCCATATTTTAACTGGTTTCCGTTGGCAAAGGAGAGGTCTGAATGTGCTCCTGCATTTTGTCATTAAGGTCAACTTTACTGTGAGGAAGCAGCACCTCCCTAATCATAGCATTTCGCACCATCACATAAGCTTTAGAGTGCTAACTGCAAGGTTGGTAGTTCGAAACTAGCAGTCTTAGCAGTCTGTTCATTTGAGTAAGATAAGGCTGTCTACTCCTATAGAAATTTACAGTCTTGGAAAGTCTAAGTAGGGTTGCTAGGACTCAGAAAGAACTCAATGGCAGTGGCAGGTCACACTTGAGAAGCCAATCTTGCAGTGATACATCACATAGAGTTTCATTGCTGCTTGGAAGGTTTTCTTGGTGAGTTGCTCAGAAATGGACTGCCTACTCCTTCCGCCTTGTCTGTTTTAGTCTGGAAGCTCCAATTACAGCTGTCTACATGCGTGGCCACCTTGGTGTTTGAAATTCCAGTGGTCTAGCTTCCATTATCACAGCAACAGGCAATTCACCAGTGTGACAAATTCTGTCTTATCCCACAAATGGTGTGAAGACTTGTTTACATCACTTAGGTCTTTCTGCTCCTTTCTCTCTTTCTTCAGTGATAGAAAGAGTATAGCCTGGTATCTGTTTATGTTTTAGAAAACTGAATGCAATACAAGTCCGCATGCATCTAGAATGATGTATGTAGTTCTTTAACACTATGAAGGTGTTTCCAAAGGGTAAATACTTTTATATTGTAGCTATGTTTTTTTCACATAGGCCACTCTTTTACTTATCATAATATTTCCAGTATCTGACATTTTTTTTATAATGTGAAATAGATATATGATACTTACGAAAGCATTTTATAAATGCTGAAACAAATAAAAAAAAGAGAAACTATTTTCCTAACCTAAGTTATTTGAAACTTGTATTTAGAAATCAGGGAGTTATTATGTCATTTGTCTTGTAGCTTCATTCATTTGGTCCTGTTTGGTAAATATGTACAGTGGTTTTACTCAAATAAATCTTCTCACTCTAAATACTCTACAAACTTTATATTCTTTGCAAATGTTAGTACCTTTTTCAGTTCTTATTGTAAATTCTCAGTATCATATCATAAATAGAATTATTATCTAACTCTGTGGCATACATCCCATACAGTTTACCATATAGTGCTATTTATAAATTTTTAGTTCATCCTATCTTCCCATTTATTCATCTTACAATCTCAAATCACAGTACTCACAGATAAACACCTTCTGAGCAAAATGTATTAGAGGACAAATGACTTGAAATGTAGTTTAGGATTGTCGTGGATTACATAACTAACTTCAACTATATCTCCTCAAGAAGCTTCCCAAGGTTTAACGCAGCTCAACATGTGGCTATAATCTAAAATGAATGGATACTTATACTTTCTTATATCAAGCATTTTTAAAAAAGTTATTCAACAAGGAAACTAGAGTTTGAAAATATATGACATAGTGCTGTATCTCAGTCAGATAATGTTACGTATGGAAACACAATAGTAAACCAAGCACTTTAATAGAGTTGTAAACTAGCCTTGTGAAAATACAGGTGGTGGGAGAATGCCATTGTTTGCTGGCCCATTATATAAAAATGGAATATCATGTCCCAATGACCCATGTGATCTACTCCTGTTAGTTGATAGTTCTTTGTAAGTTTCCAAGGAAGAAAGACTTGCTAGCAACCGAGACCATGAAGTCGGACAGCCCATGAACGGTAAGCAGTGAGGACGATTGTAAGGTACCGTAGGTCAGGAGATCTGTCCAACCTAGCACTGAAAGGCCAACACGAGATTTAGGTGAATATTCTTCAGTTCCTAAGATATAAAATGGGTGAATGCCATTCACCATACTTGCAGCAATACGAACACATTTTGTATTCTTCTTCGATGATTTGTTAACGAACCTTGATGGTCCAATGGATGAAGCCTGCAATCACAGTGTCACCTTTTTGGCCCAGATGTTTCACAAAAGAAATGAGAATCCATATTGATGTATAGTCTCAGAAACCCTCTAAAGCAGCTCTTCTCTGTTCTATATATTAGCATAGTTATTATATCCAACTCATGATTTGAAGGATAGAATGTTGGATCATTTTGTGTGCTAACATGTTGGTGCTTCAATATTGTTCTTTCAAATTAGGTTTGTTGTTGATGGTTTACATCAATATAATCACAATTGATTGTCAGGATGTTAAACCTTCTAGTAATTAGTTCCTTCTGACTTTTATTTATACACATGGAGATAAATTTTAAAAGATGCATAGAAATGTTTGTGATATATAGCAATCTATACATTCTGTAAATAAATGGGAAGGGACAGACATGGATTTGTTTGACAGATTTGAGGCCTCCAAAAAATTGAGAGGAAAGCTAATGTGTTTGATTCACCTAGCAAACAATTAGGTGGCAGGAAAGAAAATAGAAATGTGAAGCACACATGCACTAAATCATTCATTTACTCCCAATTTCAGTTTTATAGATTGTTAAAGTACACTAATAGTAGAGCCGACAAATATCTCAGTTGAGTTTCCAAGATGTGACTAGTAGTTGAAATACGTAAGAAATTTAAAGAATGAAAGAATGATATTACTCTTACTGGTCTTGAATCATTAATGAACAGTGATGTGTGACTGACATTAAAAATAGAAACAGAAATGTCTTGCCCTTAATCATTTCTGGATCCAGTGTGGGAAAAAAAACAATCTATAAAGAAATACAGAATATACAGAAAGCCAAAAATCTTCATAGCCTGACCAGTAGGTAACATGATGAGCTGAGAAAAGTTTGAAATTGTCAAGGATTTTGTCTTGCTTGGATCATTAATCAGTGCTCATGGGAACAATAGTCAAGAGATCAAAGTGTGCATTGTATTAGGTAAATCTGCTGCACAAGGCCTCTTTAACATGTTGCAAAATAAAGGAGGTTATTTTGCAGGCTCGGTGTGCCTGACCAAAGCCATGGTATTCACAATCCCCTCATAACCATGTTAAAGTTGAACATCTCTAAGGAAGATGGAAGAAGAATCCATGCCTTTCAATTATGGTGGTAGCAAAGGATATAGAAAATACTATGAACTGTGAAAAGAAACAAGAAATATGTATTGAAAAAAGTACAGGCCAGGATGGCAAGACTAATCTCAAGTACTTTGGCTGTGTTGTCAGGAGAGACCAGTCCCTGAAGAAAGACATCATGCTGGGTCAAGTAGACAGGCAGCAAAAAAGAGGAAGCCCATCTCCAAGATGGATTGACCCAGTGACCATAACAATGAACCAAGCATAATAAGAACTACAAGGATGGGGCAGGACCAGGCTGTGTTTTGTTCTATTGTACAAGCACGGAGGGTCACTCTGAGTCAGAACTGGCTCAGTGACATGGAACAACAACAATGATGTCTGCAATACTTTTCCTAAGGCATTTCACTGCCTTGTGTTTACATAATTATTAAGAAATCTCCTTTGTTAATTATTGAAAGTAATTTAAATTTAAATATTTTCTATAGTTTTTCTTTCTGTATTTCACTATTAAAATAAATATACACACATACAAGCAAAGATACAGAATAATACATTAGTTGTTACATAAATGAATCAATGATAAGCATTTGTATTGTGATACATTTGTTGCATCAAACTTATTTTTTCATGGTTGAAAAATATGATATATTAAATTTATATTTGTGCAAATGCTATTTTGTTATCTTCTTCTATGGTATCTAGATCACAAAGAGCTTCTTTTTTATAATTCAGCTAGCAGACAGATAAAATTAAGCTTTCTATTTTTTCTGTCCTTCAATATACTAAAATTTTGATATTTTATTAGGCATATTCCATTATGGTGAATACATGGTGTATATCTTTTCTAAAAGAAGCTATAGTCAATTTCTGCGTATTTTGACATGAATTCTGTACGTGAATTGTCAGAGCCAGATAATCATCTTTTGTAAGATATAATCACTTCCCAATGAATAAATGATCCTGTAGAGACAGCATTTCCTACTGAGTACCTAGTTAGTTTAAAAAATTTTTTTTCTTAAAAGCATCAGCTTCCACTGTTTTTTTTCTTCCCCTACACAATGATTCCAAAGACATAACTGACATGGTAACTTCTTACATTTAATTTCTTCTTTTCATTTCTCTTTGTACTACATGGTCATATTCAGGCCACCAATCTATCCTCAGCTGTTTTTCTGTTTTTACCTATTACACTCAGAGCTTTATTAATAATATCCCTATAAACCAAAGCATAAAATGATATTCTCTGCAGTTGATGGTAAAAATTGTAATTTCTCTAAAAATGATATTTTAAGAAAAAAAGGGGCATCAGTGGAATTTTGTCTCATTGGTATTATCTCTCTCTTCCATATATATTTTAAATAGTCTACAATAAGTAAAAATGTTTCTATTGAAGTTCCAGTTCATACATGCATGGGTTTCTACCAAAAGAAACATGTTTGGGCATTTCTGTGACTGTCAGTAGTGGAGAGCTGCAGACAAGTTCTCCAGGTAATAAATATACTTTAGTCTTAATAAAGTGCCTTAAAAATGTCCAATCATAATAGTGACTTATGAGGGGATTGGTGCAAGCTTAATTCCAGGCATAGAGGTCAGTTCAAAAGCTTGTGACTCATTTTTGGAATTCCCAAGGGGTAATGTTCATGGATTATCTTGAAGGACACTGAACAATCATGAAGAGTTCTTAGGAAGAAGTTTTAAGTAAGATAAAACCACATTGAGGACAAAAATGCCAAGAACATTTTTGCTGCGGGCTTTGTGTTCTAATAGAACTACACAGCTCCCATTTTTTATGAGCAGAAAGGGGTGTCTTATGTGAAACTTGTTAGCAAATCAAACTCCGTTTGCCTTCTTGTCTCTTCTATCTATTTATTATTCCTCAAATTCAAATAACATTAATAAGGATGCTCGATTTTGTGTGATGTATATATAAGAGGGCAGAATTCTTCCAGAAAGAATTAGAGAGACAAAAACACAAGTGTATAGATCCACATCATAGGTCCAAATCTTATTTGGCTTACGGTCCTCTTTTCAGAAAAACCCAGAAGTGACCCAATAACATCCCTGATAATCAAAAGTTTTTGTATTATAATCCATAGTACAAAACCAATAATCCAGGATAAGGTATAAATATCCTTTTTGCAGCTCTTTCTGCATCCTACCAATGCCACAGCACATGGGGTGGTGTTGCCCACTTCAGGAAACACTGATTTACACAAATTATATGTCAGCAAAGAGTAGCTTTACAGTTGGGTACTTAATAAAGTCTTCCTTAACTTTTTAGCTTACCTTCCTCTATATAGAAAAATGTGATGACAGAAATGACGTGTTTGACGTTATCTACAAAAGTAATACTAATTCTCCCTGGTGATGAAACGAAATTTTTAAAAAAATAATTTATTAGGGGCTCATACAACTCTCATCACAGTCCATACATATACATACATCAATTGTATAATGCACATCTGTACATTCTTTGCCCTAATCATTTTCTTTTTTTTTCTCTCCTCTTTTCTTTTTTTACATTTTATTAGGGACTCATACAACTCTCATCACAGTCCATACATATACATACATCAATTGTATAAAGCACATCCATACATTCCCTGCCCCAATCATTCTCAAAGCATTTGCTCTCCACTTAAGCCCTTTGCATCAGGTCCTCTTTTTTTTCCCCTCCCTCCCCGCTCCCCCCTCCCTGAAACGAAATTCTATTAGCAAAATAAATATGTGTCAAGATGTGTGTGTGTGCCTGCAAGAGAGGATAAGTTAGTGCACTTCTGCTACAATTTGGTTAACATTTCTGAAGATTTTGAAGTAGACATAAACAAGTACACAGAGAAGTTACAGGCTCAGAAGGAGCCTGAAAAAGTGAACAAGCGTAACATGGAGGAACAAGGTCATGAAGTAGGCTAAATGCTAGGTTGATACCTATAGCATCAATGTCTCAAACCCATCACTGCCTCCTTGGGAAAAAGATAAAAACATCTAGTCTGATGCCACTTTGTACTCTTACAAACCCTAATGAACAGTGTTACTGTGTCCTTGAGAGGAACTATTGTGAATGCACTCAATGGCACTGGGTTAAAATGACATATGTAATCACTATTTAAAACGTTAGTTACAAAAACAGAAACGTTGAAGATGCTGCTGCTTGATTATTTCATCTTTTAAAAATTATATGGATGGAAATAGATATTTTCCCAAAATTACCTCTGACATCCTAATAAAGAAAATATGTGTATTTTATGTCTCTGTTGTCACTGGTTCATTAACTGTATTGAGTTTGTTTTATAGATAATAAAATGTGATCCAAACAAATAAGAAAGCATGCCTAAGTTGGAATTCAAATGCTTTTTTTCTAATTATGAAATTTTGGTTTTATTATTAATTTGCTTTTTGTCTTCATCATATATCATAAATTTTAAATGTGGGTGAGATTGTCAGGAACTTTGGGGTATCTATTTTACTCTCTGACCAACACAGTTTCATAGAATCCAGGCTAAGGTATTAGTGACAAAGATCTACAAGGACATTGAGTAGGTAGCAGTGCTTTTTCATAGACAGGAAATCTAAATTTAGCAAATTCTAGTCTTACAAAAGGGAGACCTATCTACCCACTGATTGATGAAGGAAGCATAAAAAAAGATGAAAAGATAACATAGAGTCACTGTATCAAAAAAACTAGTATACAACCCACCATTTCAGGAGGTAGCATATGAGCAAGACAGTGTACTAAAAGTAAAAGTTCAAGATAAACTGAATGCATAAACCGAAACAAGGCTTCAGGAATTGATGGCCTACCAATTGAAATGTTCCAGAAAATTGATGAAAGGAAGCACTTACTCATCTATGCCAGGAAATTTGGAAGACAGCTACTTACTTTCCCAACTGACTTGAATAGATCCTATTTGTACACATTCCATAGAAAGGTAATGCAACCGAATACTCAAATAGACAACAGAATACTGAAATTATGGAATAATATCATTGATATTGCATGCAAGTAAAATTTTGTGGAAGATCATCCAACAATGGTTGTAGCAGTACATTGACAGGGAGCTGCCAGAGGTTCAGGGTGGATTCAGAAGAGGAATGGAACAAAGGCGATCATTGTTGATGCCAGATGGATCTTGGCTCAAAGCTGGGAATACTAGAAAGATGTTTACTTGTGCTTTATTGACTATCCAAAAACATTTGACTGTGTGGACCATAATAAACTGTGATAACCTCAAGAAAAATGGGAATTCCAGGACTTCATTGTGATCATTCAGAATATACACATGGATCAAGAGGCAGTTGTACAATCAGAATAAGAGAATATTGCATGGTTTAAAATGAGTAAGGTGTGCTTCAGTAGTCTATCTGCACACCATTCTTATTCAGTATGCATGCTGAGCTAATCAGCAAAGAATCTGTATTATATGAATAATAATATGGCATCAGGTTTGGAGGAAGGCTTATTAACAATCTGAGAAATGCCAATATCACAATGTTGCTTGATGAAACTGAGGAGAACTTGAAGCATCTGGTGATGAAAAACAAGGATTGAAGCCTTCAATATGGATTAAAACTCAATATAAAGAAGACAAAAATCCTCACAACATCCTAGTAAACATCCTGGTAAATGGAGAAAATGTTGAATTTGCCCAGGATTTTGTGTTGGTTGGATCCACAATCAATGTTCAGGGAAGCAGAAGTCAAGAGCTCCAAAGACATGTTTCATTTAGTAAATGTGCTGCACAGGACCCAACTAGAGGGGTCTCAAAAGCCAGGATGTTACTTGGAGGATTAAAGTGCCCCTGAGCCAAGCCATGGTGTTCTTCTCCATTGCTCCCGTTGTGAAAGCACGTCATTGTCTAAGTAAGACTGAATTGATGCATTTGAATCGTAGTGCTGGGGAAATATAGAGAAAGAACCACGGACTGCTGAAAGGACAAACTGATCTGTATCGGAAGTACAGCCAGAGCGGTCCTTAGAGGCAAAGACGGCAAGATTGTCTTTAAATTTTTCAGACATATTTCTAGAATAGGCCAGTCCCTGAGGAGAACCTCACGTCTGTCCACTGGAACTGTAGACAAGAAGAGGGAGGACCTCAATGAGATGGACTGCTGAGGGGCTGCACATATGGTGTCAGGCACAACACAAATGGTAAGGATGGCACAGCATTATTTAACATTCTGTTCTGTTTAATGTGTTTTCCATAGCATACGGCCACTATGGGTTGGAGACCACTTGATAGCACCTAGCAGCAACAATAACAGCCAACCATTAGAGACGATGAATCGTTGTATTTATCATTCTGACTAGAGATAAGATCTTCTTTCTTCCCAAAAGGAAACTTCCTCTATATATTCCAACACTCCTTTCTATCTTGAGATGATAATTCAAAATAAAAATTGGCACATACACTTTTGAAAATTGACCCTTAACAGAAATCCTCTGCAAAATTAGCAACAAGAAGTTAGAAACCATTCTTGGAGTTTTATTTAGATTTTCCCTAATAATATTGCACAGATGTAGTCTCCACAATCTGTTTTTGTTTGTTACATAATACCATGACAGTAGCTGACAAAAGCATTCCTGAAAGATACACTATTATGGATTCTATAAATCTGCTTTAATGAATCACACATGTATTCATTTCTTCATTTTGACTTTCTTCTGTATGATTTTTTAAGCCTATAGAGATAGTCTGTGTTTATCCTGTGGTAAGATCCAAAGCTAGGGATCCCTGGTCAATAGTTGTTAACACTAAGCTGCTAACCACAAGTTCTACAGTTCAAAACTACCAACTGGTCTTCAGAAGAAAGATGAGGCTTTCTACTCCTGTAAAGAGTTTCAGACTCAGAAACTCACAGGAGCAGTTCTATCCTGTCCTGCAGGGACACTATGGGTTCGCATCCACTTGATGGCAAGGAGTTTGGCTTTTATGCTCCTAAACAACTGACTGAAATGGAAATGGGTAGAAAAGTAATCTCTTCTTGGAATTTACAGGAGAATGTACTATTTGAATTTGCTAGTTCTAGTTACACACAGCCAATGCTGTTTGTAGTAGGGTTAGGCAAATACGATGAAAATCATCATGGATCATCATTATCAGGACTGATCTTCAATCAGCTTAATTGCTTTCATAGAACTGCTGGTGTGTGTGCACTTAAGTGGAAAACATCAGTTCACATTATAAGTGGGTTAGGAAATCAGCTCTTTATTTTGCGTATAACCATCAGTTAATTTGAATTGATGTCTAGTGCTTAGCCACGGCTGGGGAGGAAGGGAGTAAGGACAGTGCTCACATTGATGTCCGTGAAGCAGGGTGGAGGACCCTCTTTCCTTGACATACACGTTTTTAAGAAACAAAGGTTTTTTTAAGGCTTGGCTAGGGTGACAACGTATACATAATGATTTTACTAGACAATGATATCATTCTAGCTGGAAGACTTCCTTTTCCAGAGAATATGAGTGAAAATGTTAAAAAAAACAGTGATAAAAATTGACATCTGCATTTACTCATTTAATAATTAATATTTAGTGAGCACCTATAAGAATTTTTGAGGGTTATAATACTACAATGGATAAAATAATAAATACTATCAACAAGATCTCTAAATTAATTGGGCAACTTTTGGGGGGCAAGGTGACTTTCAAAATATACAAAAAATACCAACTAAATAATGTTTTCAGAGATTAATAAGTGTCATTGAAAAATAAAAGAAAGCAAAGGGATTGATTAAGAAATGAATTTTGGAGCTTTTAAAAAATGCATGATGAAGTTATTCTCAGGTATTTTTTCAAGAGATGTGTAAGAAGATACGAGTAACAAAGTATGAGTCTTCCCTTGATGACGGTGGGTAGAGAGAGTAAAAGGCCTGGAGGGTGGAAGTTGCTGAGCACTGTTGGTATTTGACAACTGGCAGCCCCAGTGGCGCTGCCTTCCACTCACGCTGCACTCATGAGTAACAGGGCAGAAAGCCCAATCCTGCACAGCCTTCCTGGCTGTTGTCATCGAATCACCATGCTACAAGGGAAAGAAAATTGGACAGAAAGTAATCACAAAATGAGCATCTATTTTCATTGTACCGCCAGCTCCTAGGATAAATGGTTGACCTCAGGATGTATTTTTCACTTTATGAAGCATAATGTAATTGTAATTAGAAAAAGAATAGTTCAAATGGTTAAGAAGCATGATACAAAATAAACAGCTGAGAGTTCAACTATATCCATAAACACATCGAAAGAGAATTGATGATTGACTTGCAATAAATCAACCATTTAAAACATTATGGAGAAGAGTTCTAATAGGATATACATGGGGTGGTCATGAGTCAAAATGAACTTAATAGCATCTGGTAAGTAGAGAAAGAGGAAAGCACATTCAGAAGTTGGTTTGGTGTTGATAGGAAAGGACTTGGACCACGGTGGTTGAAATCCCTAAGGTCTGCAGTTCAAAACCACTGACTATTCATCTGGAGACATTTTCTAATCCGGTAGTTAGTCTCAGAAACTCATAGGGAATTCTACCTTTCTTTATAGTCCTGCTAAGAGTTGGCCTCAACATGATGGCAGTGAGTTGTTCTTTGATTTTTGGCACTCACAACTTATCCTGTTGGATATACATGAGTTCATAGAACATCAGAATCATATAAAATGCCGTACCTCAGAGAAAACTACTCCCAAATCCTGTGTGAACACAGACGAAACATGAACACTGTCCAGGATTACAAATACGTTGTTCACCACTTATTGTGAATAATACGAGAGGCCAACTGCTTTCCAGTTGCAGTGTTGTTTTTGAGCTTTCCAACTAGGTTAGATGTAGTTAGATATCCGACAACAGAATTACCCCTACCTGTCCTGGGAACATGGAAACCAGGACAAATGACCACTTCCCTGTAGTTTTCCAAATCCTTTATCAAAAATCTAAATCTAATGATTATTCTTTCTAACATTGTGTTAGCCTGGGTAGACTAGAGTGACAAACTCATAGACACTCATGTGTATAAGAAAGAGCTTTATATACAAGAGCAGTTGAATATTGAGAAAGCATCCCAGCCCAGTCCAGATCAAGTGCATAAGCCCAATATTAACCCATATGTCAGATACTGATCAATAAAGTCCTGTTCAATCTCACGAAACACATGCAACGATGCCAAAAGTAGGAAGATCACAGGCCAGTGGGTGCAAAGTCTTGTGGATCCAGTGGTATTGTCAGCATCTCAGGGCTGGCAGGGGTCTCCACGTGGCTCCTCCAGTTCCAGTTCCCAGGGCACTAGCTCTATCAGTGTAGTAACATGTGCCTTGTCAGTAGAGCGTCTCTCAGGAAGTGAACAGAGAGAGAGAGAGAGTGTGTCCACCGCCTCCAAGGAGGAAATACCGGAATTCCCAGAATCCTCAGGGGATGACTATGTGCACACAGATGTATCATTGCCTATATTCTTATTGACAGGCTAGACTCCACCCCTACACTCTTATTCGTCAAATTGACACCAGATTTTGTAACTACCACAAACATTATCTTGGAGTTTCAACTAGAACAGTTATGATGCTAAGTGGCTAACATAAAGGTTAGAGGTACAGAGTCACTAGGAGTTGCCTTGGAAGAAATGCCTGGAGATCTGTTTCTTAAAAATTGTCTATAGGAAAAATAGGGAGCACAAGTCTAATGTGACAAATAAGAGCAAACCATAAGCCAGACTTGTCTCCATTGAAACTGGTGAAAATGATAACATACTCTTATTGAGATTTTTCAGTATTTTCAGTTTTGAATCCCTCTGTCCATGTAAACATAAGCACTAAGCTCAGGTCTATTACTGTTACATTTCTATTATTATTACTTATATGTGCACATGTGTGTATATGTGTGTATTAGGCATGTTTTAAGATATATATATATATATGCCATAAAGATAAACAAAATCTACTGCCTTCTAATTGTAAGTTCAAGAATTCAGAACCACCAGTTACTCTGCTGGTGGCATGTCCTAAGTTTTGAGACAACCATTTCCTCTACTCTCCCATCTCCCAGGAAATTTCAATAAGAATGCTATGTTAATTTTACATCCTATAAAAATAGTCAGCATAGCATGGTTAAACAAACAAGTAAACAAACAAACAAAGCACCTGAAGTAGAGAGAAGGAAATAACTATCAAAAATTAAACCTAAGCACTAAGTGTTAATAAAGAATATACACTTCTTTTTCAAAAATTAATATGCACTACCCCAACTTTGTTGTGCATCTAATGTAACCACAAAAATGGCATCTGAATCTTGTTTGCTTACATGGATCTTTAATGAAACAAATCCTTCAAGACTTGGATTTATGATATCAAGAAAAAAGGATAATAATTTCAAAACTGGTGATTATTTATTACAAAGTTGGAAACAAAGAAGATGGAACAGGAGTTTGAAAATATGATATTAGATATAGAAAGGAAACTGAAGACACCATGATAGAATTGTGCCAAACCAATGACTTGTTCATAGCACATCCCTTTTTTCAGTAATACAAAGGAAGCTATCTATGTACATGGACTTTTTCAGATGGAATACACTCGAATCAAACAGACTACATCTGTGGAAAGAGACTATAGAAGTGTTTAATAGGAGCTAAAACCAGGCCAAGGGCTGATTGTGAAATTCAAGTGGAAGATGGAGAAAATTAAAACAAGTTCTTGAGAGTCAAAAACTATCGTGAGTCTACCCAACCTGAATTTTGAAAATATCTCAAGAACAGATTTGGCACATCAAATACTATTGAAAGAAGAAGGCCTTGTGAGTGGTAGGAGCACATACAAAATAGCATTCATGGGGAGATCACCAGTCATTAAATAGACAGGAAAGAACGAAAAGATCTAAATGGACGTCAGTAAAGACTCTCAAACATGCTTTTAATTGTAGAGCAGTGAAGGCACATGGGAAAATAAATGAAGCCAAAGAGAGAATGTCAAAGGGCAGCTTGAGAATACAAAGTCAAATATTAGAATGAAATGTACAGGAACCCAGAGTTAGAAAACCAAAATGAAGAACGTTCTCAGCATACCTGAAACAGAAAGAACTCAAGAAAAACATAAGCCTTGAATTACAATAATGAAAGCTTCAAGGGACACAATATTGAATGATGCAGGAAGCATCAATAGAACATGGAGAGAATACAGAGTCACTGCACCAAAAAGAAGTAGTCAATTTTCAACCTGCAGGAGGTAGTATATGACCCAGAACCAATCGTATTGAAGTAAGAAGCTCAAGCTGCACTGAAAGCTCTAGCCAAACACATGGTTACAGGCCTTGGGGGACTACAAACTAAAATGTTTCAAGAAGGTGAGAAATCATTGAAAGCATCAGTGCCAGGAAATTTAGAATACACCTATTTAGCCAACTCACCAATATGCTGACCAGTCAAGAAATTCATACTTGTTCCAAATCAAAAGAAAGTGACCCAATAGAAGGTTCAAATTATAGAGCAATATCATTGATCTCATAGGGAAGTAAAAATTTGCTGAAGGTCATCCAATAATTGAAACAGTACATTGATAGGGAGTCACCAGAGGTCCAGCCCATATTTAGAAGACGATGAGGAACAAGGATTTCAAATGCATCTTGGCTCCAAAAATGAATTCCAGGAAGATGTGTACTTGTGCTTTAATGACTATGCCAAGACCTTCAGCTCTGTGGATCATAGCAAACTATGGATAGCCTTGTGAATATTGGGAATTCCAGAATACTTTATTGTGCTCATAAACTTTTACATACATCTCAAGATGCAGCTGTGTGAACAGAACAAGGCAATGCTACGTAATTTGAAATCAAGAATGTTGTGTCAGAATTGTATCTTCTCGCCCTACTTATTCAGTCTATATGCTGAGCAAATCATCAGAGAAGCTGGCTTATATGAAGAAGAATGTGGTATCAGCTTTGGAGGAAGGTTAATTAGTCACCTGAGGTATGCAAATGACACACCTTTGCTGACAATGAGGAGCACTTGAAGCACTTGCTGTGAAAATCAAGATATGTAGCCTTCAGTATGGTTATGAGACAATGTAAAGAAAACCAAAGTCTTCACAACTGGACCAATAGTTGCCATCATGATGCAGGGGGTGAAAGACTGAAGTTGTCAAGAATTTTGTTACTGCTTGGATGCATAGTCAATGCTCATAGCCCAGTAGTCAAGAGATGAAAAGCCATGCTACATTTGTAAATTGGCTACTCAAAACCTCTTTGTGATGTTGAAAAACAAAAATGTTATTCTGAGGATAAAGTGAGACTCATCCAAACCATGATATTTTCAGTTGCTTTCTATGCATGTGAAAGTTAGATGGCCACTAAGAAAAATTGAGGGAGAATATTCAAATGGGCTATCAAATGGGCTGAACAATCCATCTGTGTTGGAAGACATAAGGCCAGAGTGCTTATTAGATGCAAGGATAACAAACCTCTGTCTTACATACTCTGGACATGTTGTCAGGATAGACCAGTTTGAGGAGAAGGATATCATGCTTGGCAAAGAAGAGAGGTAGTGAAAAAGGGAAAGACCTTGAACGAGATGGATTGACATAGTAAATGCAGCACTGGCCTCCTGCTTATGATCAATCGTGATGATGGTGCAGGGCTATATTTTATTTTGTGGAGCATAGGATTCTTATGGGTCAGACTGACTTGATAGCACCTAACACCAACAACCAGAATATAATATTAAAAAAGCCAGACCTTTCTTTAAAATAATGTAAGTGAAGTATAAAGTGCTAGTGAAAAAAAAGAAGGATATTTAAGAAAATTATAGATATTTTTTTTCTTGAGTAAGTAGCATTTCCAAGCACCCCAATTTAGATATAATTACCAATTAGCCTACAAAAACTTAATAATGGTGTAACATATGGAAATTGTCTTAAATTATAGAGAATCAGCACTTCATGCTTATTATATAGGGTGCTAGGTAAAATGTACTCATTTACAAATGATTTGAGTTTGAAGTTTGAGCGTAAGAAATATTTGAGATATTTTAATTATTCATGAGAAAGAAAGACTGAAAGTTAAAGATGAAACATTTAACTTATTTAAAACTATTCAATATGACTATTTAATACTAAGACACGAGACTTCCGAGAGGATGGCGACAGAGTGACACATACCAGAGGGACTCTGCAGAATCCAGCCCAGGAGAGGTGCTTAGAGGGAAATTCAACACTGCTGGAAAGCAGGAGGAGCATTATAAAGATAAGGAAAGAGGGATCAGACTTTGACCCAGTGCCTCAAGGTATGGATCCAGCATTCCGGCATGGAGAGGGGAGCCAGTGGAGAGGTCTGGGGGGCTGGGCCCGGTACCAAATACTGGGTGGACGCCTGACCCAGAAGAATTTATTTCAAGGGTTGGCATTGAGTCTGCAACTCTGGGAGAAGGACATATCTGGTCGGAGCACATGGGAGCAGATGAAGCGGGGGGGGGGGGGGGGAGAGTGGAGCGCATTCTGGCCCGCCAGGCCTTGAGGACGATGACCCCAATTAGAGCAGCCAGTCCACAGAGAGGATCACATGGCCAGCTCCACTATGACGCACGACATCCCTCACTGACCCATGGCCCTGCGGTGGACAGCACCAGAGACACAGTGTGGGAATTGCACCCAACCTGATCCCACCACACCGAGGCAGGGCATTGGGGGAGTCCAGCAGAACACTGAGACAAAACACGAAGGCGGTGCAACAGAACAGCAAGGAAATGGAGTGGTGAGGTCCCCAGGGAATACTGAAGGTGGACTTTGGGGCCAGGGCGTGTTCCCCCAACAGACTGAACTGGAAAACACTCCTAAAGGCCAACAAACAATTCCAGAACTAACTACAAGCCTTTCTTTCTTGTTTTGTTTTTGTCATTGGTTTGTTGTTGTTTTGTTGTATATTGTTGCTTGGTAGTGCTCTGTCTTGTTTTTGTGCATGTTATTATATCCACAGGTCTGTCTAAATAAGATAGGCTGGATGAACAATTGGAGGAGAAAACAACGGGAGGGACCGAGAGTTCCATGAGGATATGGGAGAAGGGGAGGTGGGGGGAAAGGTAGTGGTGTTAATAAACCCAGGGACAAGGGAACAACAAGCGATCCAAATTGGTGGTGAAGAGGGTGTGGGAGGACGGATTGGGCATGATCAAGGGTAATGTAACTAAGAGAAATTGCTGAAAACATGGTGGGGACTGAGCATGACAGTGGGACAGGAGGGAAGTCAAAGGAAATAGAGGAAAGAGCTGGGAGACAGAGGGCATTTATAGAGGTCTTAGACATAGACTAAGATATGTACATATGCAAATATATTTATACATGAAGATGGGGAAATAGATCTATGTCATATATTTATAAGGTTAGTATTAAGGTAGCAGATGGACATTGAACCCCATCAAGTACTCCTTCAATACAAGAACACTTTTTGTCTATTGCATTGGCATTCTATGATGTTCACCTTCCTGACACAACCGCTGAAGACAAAGTGGGTAAACAACTAAATGTGGTGAAGAAAGATGATGGTGCCCAGCTATCAAAAGATATAGCACATGAGGTCTTAAAGGCTTGAAGGTAAACAAGCAGCCATCTAGCTTAGAAGCAACAAAGCCCACATGGAAGAAGCACACCAGCATGCGTGATCACAAGGTGTCAGGGATCAGATATCAGGCATCATCAGAACGAAAAACCTTACCATAGTGAATGAGCGGGAGTGCGGCGTGAAGACCCAAAGCCCATTTGTAGGCCACTGGACATCCCCTTACAGAAGGGTCTTGGGGAGGTGATGAGACAATTAGGGTGCGATGTAGCAACGATGAAAAATACAACTTTCCTCTAGTTCCTAAATGCTTCCTCTCACCCCCCCCCCCGACTCCCATTGTCATGATCAGAATCTTACCTTGCAAGTCTGACTGACCAGAGGATGTACACTGGTACAGATGGGAAACTGGAAACACAGGGAAGCCAGGGCGGATGATCCCCTCAGGACCAGTGGTGTGAGTAGCGATACTGGGAGGGCATAGAGAGGGTGGGTTGGAAAGGGGGAACTTATATCAAGGATCTACATGTGACCTCCTCCCTGGGGGACATACAGCAGAAAAGTGGGGGAAGGGAGACGTGGGACAGAGCAAAATATGACAAAAGAATAATTTATAAATTATCAAGGGCTCATGAGGGAGAGGGGAGTGGGGAGGGAGGGGAAAAAGAGGACCTGATGCTAGGGGCTTGGGTGGAGAGCAAATGTTTTGAGAATGATGAGGGCAACGAATGTACAAATGTGCTTTACGCAATTGATGTATGTATGGATTGTGATAGGAGTTGTATGAGCCCCTAATAAAGTGATTTAAAAAAATGAGGAGCTGATACTAAGGGCTCAAGTAGAAAGCAAATGTTTTGAGAATGATGATGGCAACAAATGTGCAAATGTGGTTGATACATGGATGTATATATAGATTGTGATGATAGTTGTATGAGCCCCAATAAAATGATTGAAAAAAAATATGAAGACACATCGAGCACCAGATGGGTCATTCTTATTTAGGAAAGAAAGAGGAAAATGTATTCAAAAGAGAATGAAAAATACATAGACAATAAAATTGTACACTTTCTTACATGAATGTCTCCAAAGAGTAAAATGTATTCCAGCATTGGTGACTACTTGATAATGAAGCGAAAACGCAAGCAAAATGATTATATTCAATAGTTTTGCAAATGACAAAAAAATCATGTTTATGACTTCATGCCTATAATTTTGAATGCTCACATCCTATTGAAAATGAATATATCTACAGATATCTAATCTACAATTGATAAAATATGATATATCATTCTGATTCAATTGCTATGCCAAGAAAACTGTATATTTTGGATGAAAAATCATTGTAGAACATTCTATTTTATGAGGAACTATTTGACTTATATATAAAAAAACAACCTGTGCTTGATTTCTTATTCAGCTCTATTTAATTCTTGAAGTCATAGGAAATACATCAGGAGACAGCCTGGAGCTATTTAATCTCACTCTTGAATGAAGGACCCAATAACAAAATTGTCTCCTGCTATATCATTTATCTTCTCAAAAATTGAATAGAGGAGGAAATTCATCAAAAGAAGTCAATTTGTCTGATTAAAGATGAGACTGAAGTTTAAGAATAAGCTCTTCTCTGACCCAAATGTAGGTATCACACTTAATAGTAACCTTTTAATCATGCTTAAATAGGCCTTCCGAAGTTACCCGATCTGTAATTCCATCAAATTTTCTGTTTCAGTATAAATCGCTTATTTAATAACTTTGGCCCATACTTTCCATTCCTTCAAACTAAATTTCGTAAACATTCTTGGTCTATTGTCTCTTTTCTAAAATAGAATTAAGTAGATTTTTTTATCTGAAAGAACTAGACACGTATGTTTTTAAAATGGAATGAATTTAGCAGGTTCTTGTAATAAACAGACATGGAATAGACGGAATGAAGTTCTGCATGAGTATATATGTACATGTACACATGCATGCCCTGATGTGTGTGTGTTTCAGCTATGAGTAGTTGTTTGCCTGTAGGCAAGGCATCTACTCAGAAATTGGAGATTTTAGTCCTTTCTGTAGAAAATTGATCAGATTTTGATATACTGCTTTAGTAGTCATAAAAGCTGGTGCTTTAATTTCAAGTCAGAAATTCAAATAAGAGTTTTAAAATGCATGTTTATTTTGAAATTTAAAACGAAGTCAAAATTTTGGCACAAAGGGGTTAGAGCAAGTCGGCATAAATAAAATATTATAGTTGCATTTATCAATCAATGAACATTTACTGAACATGTCTCATGAGCTAGGAGTTTCTTTATATGATCCAAAGCAATGCTTGTAACTGAGCGTATGGAAACAGAGATAGACACTAGTATAGGTAGATTGTAAAAATATGTTCTGAAGTTACAGAAAAGGGAAGAATAGTTCTACCTGTCTGTACTTGAATTGCATCACACATTGAGAAAATGAGCTAGAAGAGTATACATGTTTTAAGGATGTACACAAACATTAGTTAGGTAGGAAGCTAGATACAGAGACACAGATACAGAAATACATAAAACATGCCCATAGATACATGGAGTGGACATAGATATTTACATGAATACACACACCTGTAGAGATAGAGAAATTAAGGGAAGAAGGATAAAGGAAAACTAAGATTACATAAAGTACTATGTGAGGAATAATACCATATTTATGGCACAATATTATTTAGGAAATTTAATTATATGCTTTCAAACATCAGGGCACATTTTCTAAGCAAATATACATATTCACATAATGTAATATATTATTAGCTTCTGCTATGGCATTCAATGATACTTTTCTTTTTTTACAGAGTTTCAGAGACTAATGGTTGTAATAAATAAAATGCAGGAAAAGTGGCTCATCTCTTCTCTGTCACCCCCCCTGTGGGGATATGTCCAATTGTCTACAAATGGGCATTGGGTTTCCACTCCATGCCACTCTCCCAGCTCCAATTCAAATTGGGTATGATTTTGTTCTGTGTCTTAGATGCCTGTTACCCGGTCCCATTGACACCTCATGATCACACAGGCTGGTGTGCTTCTCCCATGTGGGTTTTATTGCTTCTGAGCTAGATGGCCACTTGTTTATCTTCAAGTATTCAAGACCCCTGAGGCTATATCTTTTTATAGCCAGACACCATTAGCTTTCTTTACCACATTTGCTTATGTACCCATTTCATCTTCAATAATTGTGTGAGCCAGTCAGGGTGCAGTATAGCCAAGAAATACACAACTTTTCCCTAGTTCTATGGTGCTTCCTTCCCCCTACTATCATGACCTCAATTCTACCTTACAAATTGGATTAGACCAGAACATGCACAGTCCTACAGATAAGTGGCCACAACACAAGGAATCCAGGATAGATAAACCCCTCAAGGCCAACAATGACAGTAGAGATACCAGGTAGACTAGGGGAGGGTGGGGGAAGAAAGGAGGAATCAATCACAAGGTAGGATCAAGCTAGAACCCCTTCCCAGGGGGATGAACAATGGAAAAGTAGGGGAGGGGTGACAGAGGATGGTGTATGATATGAAAATAATAATCTATAGCTTATCAAGCATTCATGAGGGAGGGCAGTGGAGGGAGGACAAAGAAATGGGGAGCTGATATCAGGAGCTCAAGTGGGGAGAGAATGCTTTGAAAATGATGATGGCGGCATATGTGCAAATGTGCTTGACACACTGGATGAATATATAGATTGTGATAAGAGATGTAAGAGCACCCAATAAAAGTAAGGAGGAAAAAAGATATATTATTCTAGTAAAAAAAAATGTAGGAAAAGTGATGAAATGCCACTTTTCTGATTAGATCATAGGCACCTGAGATTTTGTCTTGATGACATTCCCTCCCAATTGCCATCTGAGCTCGCAAGGTTTTATACAACAGACTTCTGTGTTCGCAAAGCTGTCTCATCTTCAGCCAATAGCCAGCAAGAAATGGAGGTACATAATCCAACGATCTCTGAGATCCTTCCAATGACTATACATGCAAGCTGGGAAGTGGAACTGGAAATTCTGGGCTGACACCATGATTATAATCTGGTGAGAAATTTTAAGGCTGCACCTGAGCGGTGGCTTGATTACTAACCCACAGAAGCTAGGAGACAGCAAAATATGTACTGTTTGAAAAGAGTAATTTGGGGGCTAACGTGTGACTAAAAAATAAGTCAGCTGTGGCTGAATATCATAGAAGATGCACATTCATGTCTAAAGACTCATTTTAGGAGGTGAGAAATGTTGTTGCATTTAGGCTCCATTGAGTTGGTTTTGACTCATAGACCCTATGAACCAAACACTGCCCAGCCCCGTGCCATCCTCACAATTGTTCTTATCTTGAGCCCATTGTTGCAGCCACTGTGTCCAGTATCTTGTCGCGCGTTTTCCTCCTTTGTCTGCCCCTCTACCAAGGATCATGTCCTACTCTAGGGACTTGTCTCTCCTGACAACATGTCAAAAGTACAAGGGATGATGTGAGAAATAGGTCTGCATAAATGAAATAATGCTACTGAAGATTAAACATTATAGCCTTCACTATGAATTACAACTCATTGTAAAGAAGACCAAATTCCTCATAATTGGTGTAGTAGATAACATGATGATAAATGAAGAAAAAGTTGAAGTTGTCAAGGATTTTGTTTTGCTTGGATCCATAATCAGCCCTCATGGACATAGCAGTGAAGAGAGTAAAGCACACATTACATTAAGTAAATCTGCTCACAAGCTCTCTTTAGCATATTGAAAATCAAGAATATTATTTTGACAACTAATATGCACCTGACTCAAGCCATGGTATTTTCATTTCCCTCATATATATGTGAAAATTAGATATTGAATAAGGAAGATCAAAGAAGAATCTATTCATTTGAATTGTGGTGCTGGGGAAGAATATTGAAAATACCACAGAATGCAAAAAGAATAAACCAATCTGTCTTGGGACAAGCGTGTCCAGAGTGCTTCTTAGAAACTAGGATGGAGAGACCTCCTCTTACATACTTCGGGCATGTTTTCAGGAAAAACCTATCTCTGGAGAAGGCCATCATGTTTGGTAAAGCATCATGTTTGGTAGAGTGAAAAGGAGGAAGGCCTTCAAATGGATGCACTGACCCAGAGGCTACAACACTGGGATGAAGCGGAGGAAAAGTTGTTACGGTGGTGCTGTACCAAGCAGTGCTTAGTCATACTGAGCACAGGTCTGAACCATAAGTCAGAACTGGTCTGATGGCACCGAACAATGACAACCTATGAAATAAATGAGAAATTTAAAAACACCCTAATAAATTGAACTATTTAACTGTATGATTTTGAATTATACACCAATAAAACTGTTAGCAAATAAATAAATAAAATATATTAATAGATTCAGTTCTACCTAAGGAGCAACAAACAGATTTTCCATAAAGAGAAAAGCATGAGAAAAATCATATATTTGTATCTTTCCCAAAAGCAAATTGTGAAGTAGTAGTACAATGAGAGAGAATGGGTTTGCTTGCTTTCTTTTTAAAAAAATTCATTTTATTGGGGCTCATACAACTCTTATCACAATCCATACATACATCGGTTGTATAAAGCACCCTTATACATTCATTGCCTTCATCATTCTCAAAATTCACCTTTTGCTTGGGTTTCTGGAATCAGCTCATTTTCCTTTTTTCGCCTCCCCCTCCCTCGTGAACCCTTAATAATTTATAAATTATTATTTTATTTTATCTTACACTGTCCGATGTCTCCCTTCACCCACTTTCCTGTTGCTCATCCCCCAGAGAGGAGATTATATGTAGATTCCCAAGATTGGTTCCCCATTTCTACTCTCCCTTCCCTCCTGGTATCACAACTCTCACCGCTGGTCCTGAGGAGTTCATCTGTCCTAGATGCCCTGTGTTTCCAGATCCCAACTGTACCGCTGTGCATCCTCTGGTCTAACCAGGTTTGCAAGGTAGAATTGGAATCATGGTAGTTGGTGGGGGGAGGAAGCGTTTAAGAACTAGAGAGAGGTTGTGAGTTTCATTATTGCTACACTGAACCCTGAGTGATTCATCTCCTCCCCACTAACCCTCTGTAATGGATGTCCAGTTGTCTACAGATGGGCATTGGGTCCCCATCATGCACTCCCCTCATTCACGATGATATGATTTTATCCCCCGCCTTTGTTGCTTGAAACCTGGTCCCCTCAGCCCTGCATAATCACACATGTTGGTGTGCTGCTTCCATGTGTGCTTTGTTGGTTTCTTTTAAATTTTTTTGATATTACAGAATTTTCCTGATGAGTATTCCTCACGCAAAAGTGATCAATATATCTATGAGAAAATATATATGAGAAAAACTTTCAGAAGTTATGTGAATTACTCTTGTCTGCTTTTGAAACAAAGGGAACAGATATACATTATTCTGGCCATTGGACACAGCACTGCTTTCAATATAATGTTTATTCTTGGCTTACAACAGCGCCCATTCAACCCTGTTGTCCACAATCCTCCACTTCAGGACTATTCCTTTATCTCTATATCCATTTCATTTTTTTTCTTCATCAAAAGAGGAGGTGATTTGAAAACAGTCATCTGTACTTATTCTCTGATTATGCGTCAGCTAAAATTCCAAAATTTATAAGAGGTCATTTGCATCCTAGGCTTTTTACTTTCTAATTATGAAATGAAATGCTTCTATTTTAAAGAACTTTCAATCATCCAAGCAAAAGTAGGAATGTTTTTAGTTGCAAAAAGAAATCTATAAATAAGTGTGGAATATGTGGGTTGATGAAATCAACCTGTGATTACTAAATTAAAGCTTCATCATGGAATGGATTGTGTGAACAAATTTTAGTGTATCCGCCCTATTGTCCATGACAAGTTTAGTTTATTTTGGAGTTTTGCAGAAAATGCTATTGAAATAACTTTCCTGATTCCTTCTGTGTCTGAGAATGGGTTTGTTCCACTTTCTCTGTTGCAAATGGGTCCAGAAAATTCTCTGTGTGTTCTTATGCAGTGGCCATGATTGCCCTTAAAATTTAATAAAGTTTGCACTGTAATTAGGAGTCCTCGTAGCATAGTGCGTCAGCATTCATCTGTTAATCAAACGTTGTCAGATCAAACCCAGCAGCTGCTCTATGGGAAAGAGATGCGGCAGTCTGCTTCTGGAAATGATTTAGAGCCTTAGAAACTGTCATTGATTAAATATGCTTCCCCAAATATATGTCAATTTGGCTGGGTTATGATTCTCAGTGGTTTGGTCATTACGAAAGGATGTAGACTGGCTGTTGTGTAATAAATTATCCCCCAGAATGTGCTATGGTCAGGCCTTCTCTAGTGTACAGCTATTAGGGTGGGTGCAACACACTTACTCGAACCACACTACGATTCAGTGTAAAGGGAGTTTCTCAGATATGGCCTGTATCACCTTTCATATTGCAAGACGTAAAGGGGAAGAAAATGGAGCAGTGCCGAGGGCCTCTCAACCCTTGCCATTGAGTCCATTCCAATTCACAGGAACCTTAAAGGACAGGATAGCCCTGCACCCATGGAGTAGAGATCCTCTGGGGGAGTAGAGATCCTCATGCTTCTCCCACAGAGCAGTTTCTGGTTTAAACTGCTCCAATAACCAAAAAGAAGGCCGTAGAATGGAGCATGTCCTTTGGACCCACGCTATTTCATTGTGACATTCCTAGAAGCAGGAGACACAGAGAGAAAGCCCTCCCCTAGAGCCGTTGTCCTGAATTCAGAGTTTTGGCCTCCTACCATGTAAGACAACGTTAGGAGACATTTCTGTTTGCTGAAGCCATCTGCTGAAGGAGCCTAACAAAGACAGAAACCTGATAAGACAGCTCTACTTCATCCTATCAGATTGCTTTGACTCAAAACTCACCTGAATGGCAACAACTTCACTCTTTTCGGTCCTACAATTTACCATTATTTGTAGATCCAAAAAAGATTCCAAGCCTCACAATGGACTTTAACTATGTTCTGACAAAGTAAGTTTTTCTTCCTTACATTAAGGAGGTTGTAGACATCTACTTTTGTCTTTGGTCAGAACATTTCCACTTCATTGAATATCAGATTCTGTAAAAAATTGTAATTTTAAAGTTGAAAAAATATCAAAAAGAAAACCCTTATCCTAGTTCTAAAATGAAATTACCAACCTATTAAAAGAAGAGTAATGAGCAAATGACATTACAATTTTCTGCATCACAGTGAAATTTTATGCCCATATTAGGAACCTATACAAAACACTTCTAGAACTGAAGGTCGTCTATAGACAGAAATATTTATGTGAACATTATAGTTGTAAGGCATTGCTTAATAAGTATTGCTTAATGTGTGCAGTAATCTATGCATTTGACACTTGTACATTAATTTTAATGTGCAATCATTATATTTTATCATATATTATATTTTATTGATATTATATTTTAATTAAAGCAGGTATGTTTTCATAATTTACACTGAAATAATTCACCAATAGGTGGTGCTGCTGTGATTGAATTTGATTAAATTCCAGCAAATCTGACCCTAGACTCCACTATTTTTAGCTTCTTCTACACTTTTATCTCACAGTCTACTTAGCAACTGTTCAATAGTGAACTGGTTATAAAATGTCACTGAGGATGAAATGTTTTTAAGTAGTTGGAAGGCATTTTCTATCACCATTATTTAAGAAGATGAGAAATGGAGATCATAGCTATAAAAAATAGACTGCTCAAGGTGGTACTTATCTGATAAATGAATATACAAGTACTTGACTCAAATGGGGTTATGAATTTCATATAAAGTCCTTCATCAAGGTTGAATTACATAATGTCTCATTTAATGGCATATCTATGTGATATTTCTTGTCAGGCATTCTCTCACTTTGTCAGGTTTAAACATTTTATTTGTAAGACTTAGAAGTGAATTGTACTGACAGTAAAAAGAAAACAAACAAATACAAAAAGAAGCATATTTACAATTTGCTATTAGGCACAGGTGACAAGACTTCTAAATGTGTAGTATATGACTATAAAATACTACAATTCTGGTTATGTATTATTTATATTAAACCACAGGAACGCTATTCAGTTTGATTTGATTTAAGAAAAAAATAATTAATTAAAACTGGAAATTATTCAAGAGTTTCAGGCATTTGATAGCAGAATTATTGATGTAATATCTGAATCATGCAATGGTTTGCAAGAAAAGAAATCACTTCTCGAAATTAAGTACCAATAACCAGTCTTTAATTTGATAGTTATGTGACAGATTGAAAGCTTATTCGTTTAAAAGTATACTTGATTTTGAAATTTACCAAATTTAAGGTGATTATTCAAAACACATTGTTTTATTTATTACATTTATTTTCCTCTGGATAAATTCACATTCAGATTTGAAATTTTCTTTCAACAGTGAAAATTCGACTTTAGAAAATATAAGACACACATTTCCCCAGCAGTATCTCATCTGCTGAATTCACTTTTTACCATTTGTTTTCCTTTCTCTGCCTCTCTCTCCTTCGTCCTGTCACACATACACCTGCACACATGATCACTGCCATAAACGCCTGTTGTTTGTATGATTACACGGTTCAGTTTAAAATTGCTCTAGCATGAGACATATAACACACTCCATTCCTTTCTGTATAAAACATAAGAGTCAAGCTCTACACAATTTGTTAAGACCTTGAAAATAAATGTGTCTTATGATTAAACAAGCTTATGATATTAGGAAAAATACTCCTTCAAAAGTAAAACTTTAATGGTTTATAACTGGCATTTTCAATCTTGAATATTCCATATTTTCTAATTGTAGTACACGAAGAGTAAACAAAATACCATAAAAATCTTCACATGAAGTAGGCGATCCTTTCATAACAAAAGGTAGTATTCATGATCTTTATACTTTCAGATAAGTGATCTTTACTCCAGAAATACAATGAAAAACCTAACAGAACATTTTATGAAAATATTAAATTAATTCTATATTGATTTCAATTATATTTTCCTTAGTAATATCAGTCTCTCAGATTTAACATTTTTAAAATAAAACAAGTAATTATTGTGAGGGGTGAAAGATGTTTACACTGGATGCAGGCTTACAGGCTAATTGAAGAAAGATTTCTCTGTCTTATTAGCCTATTATTTTTCCATGCGCTTTGGTGACACTGTGTTCATGCATTGAGCTGGATCTAGAGGATCAGCAGTTTGGAGCCACCAGCCCTCTGCGTGGGGAAGATGAGGTCTTCTACCCCAGTAAGATTTACAGTAGAGGAGACGCACAGGGATAGCTTTACCCTGTCCTACAGGGCCACCATGAGTCGGTATCAGCGCCGTGACATTGAGTTCTTTATTCTTCTAAGATCAAGGGTAGGATAGTGAGGGAAGTCCCGGTCTGGTAACCAAAATTTCCACAATTTAATCTCACCACTTGCTTTAGGAGAAAAAGCTGAGTGAGGCAGCTTCTATAAATACCATAGACTTTTAAAATCCTATGAGCAGTTTCCTTAAGCCCTATTGCACTGAGTCAGATTGATTCAAGGGCAGTAGGTATAATTTTTCTTCCAATATTAATGTACCTTTTCCTTACAGAAAATCTCTGGTTCTTCTCATTTGTTGTGGAAATGCAAACCCAATCAGAATTTCCCATGCTTCTGCTTTGACAACAAAACGGGAAAGCAAAATGTCATGAACAAGACAAAGAAAGCAAAGATGAAGAGGCGATGGAACTTGACCTTCCACATGCAGTAGCTGAAGCAAACTAAAGAAATCCTGAAGGGATAAAGCTGATCAGGAAAGTCCAAAGGGCAGCTCTAGAAGAATAAATACGGTATTAAAATACACTGTGTAGTGTAGTGTACCTGCTGTGTAGTGGCTATGCATTGGGCTGCAAATTACAAATTCAGCTCTTCGAAGCCACCAACTGCGCTGTGCGAGAAATCCAAGGCTGTCCATTCCCATGAAGACTTCATCTTGGAAACTCACAGGGACTGTTCTGCCTTCTCTGGTGT
The DNA here is from genome assembly GCF_050624435.1 of Tenrec ecaudatus. Taxonomy (NCBI): domain Eukaryota; kingdom Metazoa; phylum Chordata; class Mammalia; order Afrosoricida; family Tenrecidae; genus Tenrec; species Tenrec ecaudatus. The sequence continues at coordinate 193,488,433 of NC_134532.1, read as the reverse complement.
CATTTTGAGTCATCATCCACTCGATGACACCGACGTGAGACGAAAATGAAGTATACCATTATTTGAAGGTAGGAAAACAATCTGGAAGAGCACATTCAACATACTCCAAACAGGAAAAACAATCTTCCAGTTGCAATATATGAGGTTGTATACTTCCGTCAGAAGGCACATAGAGACCAATTGGTTCTTTGAGCAAATTTAAAAGGTACTGTGTTCGTTGCTGTAAGATTTACAGCATCAGAAACCTAAATAAGCTGGTTATTATGGTTACGTGCTACAGGCTGGCTGGTTGGTTCTGACTCATGCATAACAGAGCAAATAACTACCCTCTGGGTAGATTCCATTCATAACATTTCACCTAGTGGTTGTGACTTACCCATTTGAGCAATCTAAAAACTCAGTATGCAAATATGCATGTATTCAAATGACTAGAAAGTATTTGTCTGACAAAGCTGTGGTGAATATTTTGGATAACGTAAACTTATTCACGGGCTTTGTCGACTGAAATATAGGTCTTGCAATCTGACATTCTACCTGTGTGTGCAGCATGCCAACATACGACATCCGTGCCCACACACAAGATTGATTGAACCAGCAATCCGTCCAGTTGCTGAATGAGACTGAAAAACGTAACAAAATGCAGCCTCAGTTATACAAGATAAGCCGGTAGGATTTAGAATGCAGCAATTCTCTTTGGTTGTAAAGCAGGAAATCAGAGTTCCAGTCTTACTGCATCGCACACAGGAAAGGGAGTGGCAGTTTATCGGCATGTCAGGTGTAGGGAAGATTCACTCAATTGATCACCATTGGTGCAGAATTCAACAGGGCAAAGGGTTCTATGAGAGCATGATCAGCAGCTTCAAATGGGGAAGAAAAGGGTTGAACAGAACAGACCCTCTTTTATATTTCTGCATGACACTTTGGGAGAGATCACTCAGGTTCATTTGTTCACTTGGTAAAGTAAAAATGACAGAACAACAATTAGTTTCAATTACTGAATACTGAAATGAAGAAATGAGAAGATGTACTAAAACACTGAGTGATTTGACTCTTTGTTTATTTAGGGCCACATAGTGATTCCATTTTCATTTAACAGAAGAGAAACTATGATTTTATTATTTTCCTTAAAGCTAGTTAGAATATTACATATTAAAGTTAAAGGTTTTCATCCATAAATTATTTTAGGGAGAGATACAGGACCGATGACTATTATAATCATACAGATAATTTTTAGTATTTCCCTCACGATTCTACTTAGCACAGAGATATGCATCAAGCAAGCTTCACCCTAACAGCCACTGCTGCCGTGGTAAGTGTTCCGATTCACAGGACTCCTGTGCGCAGCACACTTGTCACTGCAATGGACCTTACTGCATGTGCACCCAGCGTTTTCTGTTTAAAATTTTTTTATTATTTTTAAAATCATTTTACTGGGGGCTCATACAATTCTTAGCACAATCCATCCATCCATCCATTGTGTCAAGCACATTTGCACATTGGTGCCATCATCTTTCTCAAAGCATTTTCTTTCTACTTGAGCCCTTGGTATCCGCTCCTCATTTTCCTCCTCCCTCTCCTCTCCTCCTCCCAGTGTTTCTAATCCATCTCACAAAGGGTTTTTCCTTCTTTACTTCTTCGTTTTTGTTTTGGCTTGGCTGCCCATCTATCTTATCAAGCACAGTGTCCTTTTGCAGGCACCGTTTTCTCTGATAACATGTACAAAGTGCATGGGATCTAATCTCACCAACCTTGCGTCCAAGGATCATTCTGATTATCTGACCTTCTGTGGAACTTTCAACATTCTCCATCACACCCTAATGCAAATGCATTCTCCCTCGCTCTTTTTTTAATGTAGTGTCCAGCTCTCAAGTGTATGAGAGCCATCAGAATATGTCATGATTGTGTCAGGAGCAACCTAGTCCTGGAAGGGGCATTCTCCCTCTTCAGCACTTTCCAGAATTCTTGTGCAGATTTTCCCGAGGCAATGTGCTGTTTGATTCTTGACTGTGACTCCAAGCAAGATGAAATCCTTGACGATTGCAGTTTTTTCTTATTTTATCACAATGTTCTCTATTGATCCAGATGTTAAGGCTTATCATTTCCTGAAATGAGATGCAATTTATACAGAAGGTTGTAGGCATTGATCTTCCTGAGCAAGTTCTCTTCACTTTCGGCAAACCAAGTTCGGTCACCTGCTTATAACAGATTGTTAATAAGTCTTCCTCCAATCCTGATACCTTGTTCTTCACAGAGTTCAGCTTCTCAGACTAATTTCTAAGCATACATATTGCATATGTGCGTGAGTAAATGAAAGCGTTCTGGAGTACAACCCAGTGTTATCCATTGTTTTGTGATCAAAACATTGCATAGTCAATAAAACATAAGTGAACATCTTTCTGGTATTTTCTGCTTTCAGCTAAGATTCATCTGGAATGAGCAATGCTATCTTTGTTTCACGTCCTTTCTTAATCTAGCTTTATTGACCTACTGCAAACAGTGTTGAATGATAGTCAGAAAATTTTGACTTGCCTGTAATATTAATGATATTGTTTGGTAATTTCTATATCCATTTTGATTCCATTGTTTGTGCAATGGGGACAAATAGGAATCTCTTCTTTTCAGCTGACCAGGGAGCTTTCTTCCAGATTTCTTATTGTCGATGGTTGAGTGCTCTCTGGGCTTCACTTGTCTAGTGAACTATTGCTGTTGGAATTCTTTCAGTTCCTGGAACCTTGTTTTTTGTTTGTATTTTTATCTCTCATGCCTTCAGGGTAACTTGACTTCTTCCTTCAGAACCTTGGGGTTCTTGCTCTCTCTGGAAATGGTTGAATGTGGGCCAGTTCTTTTAGGTACACTGACTATTTATTCCTACATATTCTTATAATGTTTCCTGCATCATTCTATATTTTGCCCATAGGATCCTTCAATATTTCATCTTAAAACTTGAATTTCTTATTCAGTTTTTATCTTGAGAGACGTTGAGTGTGTTCTTCATTTTTGATTTTCTAGCTCTAGCTGTTTGCACATTTATTTATACTATTTCACTTTTTCTTCTCAATCTGTCCTTAGAAATATTATCCTCAGCTCTTAGACTTCATAATTTATCCTATTTCCCTTTGCTACTCTATGACTGAAAGTGCATTTCAGAGTCTCTTCTGCCATCTATTTTTCTTTCTTTCCTATCTTTTTAATGGCCATTTGCTTTCTTAAAATTTGATCTCCTGAATGCCATCTCCCACTTCTTTAGATTTTCAGTCATTAATGTTCAAAGCGCCAACCTTATTCTTGAGATGATCTAAAATTCAGCTGTGGTAAAATCAAGATGATGTCTCGGCCCTTAGCAATTTCTTTCAATTTTATTCAACCTGAGCTTGGATTCATGTGTGAGCAATGACTGTATGGTCAACAATAGCCTGTTGACCTTGTTTTAGCTGCTAATTTTGAGCTTCTCCATAGTTTCTTCCCATAGATGTAGATAATTTGATTATTGTGCCCTGTTGGTTTATACTTCGGATAATCTATTGATTTTCTTAATAAACTCCCTTATTTGTGAGTATTGTCTGTGGGTTTTGTGTGGTCATGGCAACAAACTGTTTAACTTAGTATAGATATAAAGTGGCATGGGAGCAATTGGTGTCAAAATAGGTGAAAAAGGGTGGAATCTTGGAGGCTTGTCTGATTCCTGCCTGGTGGCAAAAGAAAAGCCAGTGGAGGTTAGACATGGCAACCCTCTTTTGCCTGGTTGCTGACTACAAGGACAGCTACTCCTTTGGTGAAAGTTAACACTCTCTATGACCTTTCAGATTTACAGTCACCAGAACTCTCAGGAGCAGATGCACTCTGTGCTGTAAAGACACCATGAGTCAGACTGAACTTGATGGCAGTGAGTATGGTTCTGATTCAATATCAACTAATTAGGTAGTCATACTATTTATAGGGAAATAATACCACTATCATTTTGTCCAGAACTAAGAGTTAGACTTTCAACATTAAACATACTAGGAGCCTTTTTCTATATCTTTTCTAAAAATATATCAGTATAAATTACCTTGAGATAATTCAAAACATTGAAGATTCAAGGAAACTGTGTGGGTAATTATTTTTAATACACATTTATTCTCTTCTACTTAGTGAGCAAACACAAAAAGACAATTCAGTTTCTAATGAGTGCAGAACATATTTTTCTTTAGTGAAGAGAAACAAAACAAAAAACTCCGTCCCTATTTAAAAAAATTCACACTCTTTCTGGAGGTTAAGTACTGGAAGTAAACCCCTCTTTCATAATACATTAAGGGATAAAATAGATGTGTTTCAAATGTTATTGGAATAATTAAAGTAGAAGGAGTACTTATATTTGCCTGGTTAAGAAAGATTATCATGGAGGAATAGTATTTGAGCTTGGAATTGGAAAAAGTAGGTGTTTACAGATGCAGATGGCTATTTCACCCAAAAATTTTAAAAGAGGGATAAATTTAGAGATTTGTAAATAGATCTAGTTTATTGACAAAGAATTTAGAAAGCCTTGGTTTTGAAAGTATAAAGAGAGGGTTGAATAGAAGTTGAAATAAACAGAAAGTGACAGTAGTGACAGAAAGTGAATCATTTAAAAGAAGTATTAACATTCTGTGAGATTTATTAGTCAAGAGTATCCTATTTCAGATGCTTTAATAATTTTGTATTATAGATAAAACATCTGAGATCCAAGGACCATAAATAAAGTATTCAAGGTCAACTGTGATTAAATATCAGCATCACATTTAAACCTAATTCTATCTGACTTCAAGACTAAGGCGCATTCCATTAGTGCATGCATACTATTTAGATGAGTAGATTTTAATATCATGCCAGTGTACCTATATTGTATCATTAGGATTCAAGATACAACATCAACTGCAAAATATTGTTAAAATAACCCATATGGGAATGAAAAACAAAAGCAATAGTCCTTGAGACTAATAACAGAATTCTAATTATGTAACATATGTTCAGAACAAATGACTTTAATACATATTAGTGCAAACACACAGGTCGGTTTTTTTATTTTATTGGAATATGGTTAACTTCTATGGCAGTTAAGTGATTTCATTTCCATTCGAAGGTGTATGAAAGTGTGTGTGTGTATTCCAACCTGGCAATGAGGTCAGAGCTTGATGCTGCCTCTTTGGGTGTATATTACAAGGAGGGCCCTGGGACCCTCCTTCTGTCTCTCGGCCCCATCTTCTTCTTGCTGGGACTCTGTCATTGATTCTGAGAGCTGCTGATGCCCTGCCAAGTGTCCACAGACCTTGGACCCACACAACCCTGCCACCCCTGATCTGTGATCCTCCTGCAGTCTGCGTCACTGAAGGGGGCTCTGTAAGTTTGAAGAGGGACTTGTGCATTCGTATTGGACTTACTGATTTGAGTGGCATGGAGCTGGTATGTATTATTCATGCATAATTAGTTCTTGATATAAAGCTTTTTATTATCCATAGTTGAGTCAAGTTCTTTCTAATATATGGATGACACTGGATTTGTTCCTTTGGCTTACCTGGCCTAACACAACTCCCAAGAAAATTTTACATTCGTTTTCATTTTTCCCCCTTTTTTGTGGGGTGTGGACTTTGAGAAGAGTTAATTGATTAAGTCCAAGTTAAAACATTTTAGCGCAAGTGGAAATTACTTTATAGAAACGCAATCCCCTCTTCCTTCCCTTTCTCATCCTTTCTCACTGTGTGTCTGTGTGTGCGCCCACGTTTTGGTTTGTTTGTTGGGGTTGGGAAGGTATAGCAAAGAGTGAGTGATTTATTTTGCATTCTTTGAACATACATGGTCCTTTCACATGCTTAGGGTGTCTGGGGGTGCAATAAATGAAGGACATGTCCTAAATCAATAGGACTAGCTAAGTCATTCTCTAATCAGTTGTTTTTACTTCGACCGGGAACAGTTTCAGCGTGCAATGTGTTTGAAGCATGCGGTGAGAGGAAACGTTTCTTGGCAGAATTTCTCCCTTTGCCCACTGCAGTGCCTGATCAGTTTGGCTGAGTCCTTATCATTGTTAAAATCACGAACAGGAAATAAGATAAATAATATCCTATTTTAAGACTCGGAGTCAGAGAGAATCGCTGACATCAGAGAAACTTCTTCCTCTTCACAAGGGCAACAATTCCAGGACCCCTTGCAATGGCTCATATTGTCCGATTTAGATTGAGAATATGCATATGTATACATTTAAAGTGAACAAGTCCTTGACAGCATTAATCTACTTTTGATCACTCGCCCCATTATATTCCAGGGCCAAATTGCTCCAGAACCATCTTCAAGATAGAGCGGAAACAGTTAAGCTTTTACCACAGATGAAAACTTCTTTTATCTTTCAAGAATGTTGACTGAAATAATTGTTTAGCAAGTGAAATGACTGCAGTTCAAGGATATTTAACTTCTCTTTGTGCCATTTGCAGTGATTATGTCGATGGCAAACAATTGCGCCAGAAGAAGTTGAATCTGAAAATCTACTTTGGAAAGGCCTCCCATTCAGGATCATCAAAAACTCTCAAAAGGAGCCTTGTTCATTTTCAGGCTATTTGCAGCTGCACCTGTTCAGACACCATTCCAACTGGCTTGCAGTCTAACCACTCCCCCAACACTCTTGATTAACAACATGGCTTCATCACACAGGTGGGGAAACTCACACACCTGTATTTGAGTGTAGTTTTCTTCTTGCAGAAGATGCTTTATTTTCTTAAAGCAGAATATGGCATGCTCAATTATTTCACTGCATCTGCCTCCTAGGAAGTTCCCACCCCCAGAAGAGACATGCTCACACCACCCTAAACAGTGGGACAACATCCATGTCTTTTCCCAAACAAATTAACCTTATTTGTTTATCTAAAACTAAGTGAAAGCAACAAATGAATTGTTATAGTTCTCTGAGCATAAGCTAAGTTGTCAGGAGGATTCAGGGCTCAAGTGTCAATTTGATCACTTGCTATATGTGAAGCTTTGATTAAATTAATTAAGCTCTTTAAGCCCCATTTTACTTGTCTATAAAATGGGGTGATTTTTTTAAAAAACACAGAAAACAAAAAATACTGGAGGGAGTTGAGAGATTGGAACACTCGTACACTGCTGATAGTCTGCAAACATGTCCAAAAGATTGTGGAAAGCTATATGGTGTTCCTGAAACAACTGGGAATAGAGAACCCTGTGTGATATAGCAACACCACCACTCGCTATATACCCTAAAGAAGTAAGAGACCTTACACGAAGAGATCAATGCACTACCATGTTCATGGCAGTACTGTTCAGGATAGCAAGAGCTTGGAAACAGCCCAAAAGTAAATCAGTAGAAGGCTGGCTGCCATGCATTTGATTTGGGGTGCTAGCAAAGAATGATGAAAGCATGGGACTACTAAAAACAAACAGAGCTGCATTAGAAGAAGTAGCCAGAGTGCTTCTTACAGGCAAGGATGGCCAGGCTTTGTCTTGCATAGTTTGAACATATTATCAGGAGAGACCATGCCTGGAGAAGGGCATCGTGCTTGGTAAAGTGGAAGGGCAATGACAAAGAGGAAGACCCTCTAAAGCAGGCATCCTCAAACTATGGCCCGCAGGCCACATGCGGCCCGCCAGGACATTTATCCGGCCCGCCGGGTGTTTTTGCCTCGTTTGTTTTTTGACTTGAAAATAAGATATGTTCAGTGTATGTAGGAATTTGTTCATAGTTTTTTTTTTAACTGTAGTCCGGCCCTCCAATGGGTCTGAGGGACAGTGAACTGGCCCCCTGTTAGAAAAGTCTGAGGACCCCTGCTCTAAAGGATGGCTTGACACATTGGCTGCAACCATGCGTTCCGACAGAACTATTGTGAGGATCATGCATGATAGGGCAGTGTTTTGTTCTGTTGTAGACAGAGTCCCTGTGGGTTGGAACTGACTCGATGGCATCTCACACCAACAATAACAATCCCAACAAGACTGGCAAAAGAAACTGAAACAAACACACAATGGAATAGTATGCATCTTCAACAACCATTGATGGATTTATGAAGCACATCAAGACATGGATCTCCCAAACAATGTGGACGTGTATCTGTCTAATGCTTAAGATCCATCCCTCACTCCTCTATTTATAAAACAATAACAACAAAAACAAAACAACACTATTTCATAGAAGGCCTCACCCTAGCTGGTCTCATTTTTGAAACATTTCAGTTGGACAGACCTCTCTCTCACACTGCCGTAGTGTCAATACTAACTCGGAGCAGCCTGCTGAGCAGGATGGAACAGCCCTGTGGGTTTCTGAGACTGGAACTCTCTACAGAAGTACAAGGGCCCATCTTTCGCTAAAGGTAGTTTGGGGCTGGGGCTTTGGAATGGCTGATCTTTCCGTTAGTTAGCATCAAGAAGCTACTATCAAGAAGCTACTATCAAGAAGCTACTATCAAGAAGCTACTATCAAGAAGCTACTATCAAGAAGCTACTATCAAGAAGCTACTATCCCACCCGGGCTCCCAAGGTGGAGAAAAGCAGAACGAAATGGTTCCTGCCCTACAGCATTGTCCCATGTCACACCAAATTAATAGACACTTGAATGATGATGAACAGTGAATTTCAGTGGGAGTTCATGGCCAGGGTAGTGGGGCATAGCATATATCTGTTACAGAGATGGTGATTTCATTTTGGTCGGACCGTAAACCCACAGGTTTATTTGGCGTAATTTCCCTTAGGGGAAATGTTTAACATTACTTAGATAGAGTATGAAAGGCAGGATTGCTAGAGTTAGCATTGACTCAAACTGCCCCTGGCTACCTGCTGTAGACAACCTGGAATTTTGTGTTGTCCAAAGAATGTACAGCGTTCTTCATAGACCACATCAGAATTATGTGATCTGGAAACCCCCCTAAGAGAATGAAATTACCTTGAACCCACCCGACGCTGGTGAAAAGAACTGCATAACTCCTTTTCACATAAAGCAGGAACCCCTAGAATGTGAAGGAGCAGGAGACTGCTATCCAAAGTCTTGGTGTACTAGTCAGTGGGCTTTGGTTCAACTCCCTTGGTTTTAAGGTTGCCCAATAATTGACAACTTAAAACAACCATGCATTTGCTATTTTCATACTTTCTCTGCTTATTTTGGCATATCTCGTTCCCACAGACATAGTTTTACCCTAGTGAAATAACATGGTCGAAATATTTGCATGATATTTAGTCCTCGTTTAATTAAACTGTGTTCATTACTTAAGTTTTTAACCTGAAAAAGTGTCCATTTCATGTATTTTGGTCGAAAAAATCTTCCCTCTTTATGTATAGTAACATTTTCTCAATAGAATTTAAAATCTGTACTACTGATTAGATTACTGATACTATTATTACACTTACCAAATAAGTCACAGAGGTTACTTCAATTATTTCTCAACAAGCTGAGGTTTCTACCTCTAAAGTGAGTGAGGTATGTGTGTATGCATAGATAAATATAGATACACATATATACATATGTAGGTATATATCTAGACATATACAGATGAGTATATCTCTCTCTATATGATACATGACTGGATCTTGACTTCTCACTTAATGCTAAGCCTTGATTTAAAACAATTAATTCTTATGATGTGACCCTGCTCAATACTTGTCCTCACAAAATGATCACTGAAGAAATGTATGTTAAAGAAAAGCATAGTAAAGAAATCAGAAGGGGCTGGGTTATCAGAAATAGTAGCATCTGGGGTCTTAAAGGGTTGTCTTAAATAAAAGTAGCCATCTAAATGAGGTGTCAGCTATATCTACATGGAAGGCGCATACCAGCCTGTGTGACCCAAAGATTATAAATAGTAAAAATCCAAGGCTAAAGAAATGAATTATATTAGATCTAAAATTCATACCACTTAGTTTACAGAAGGCTATGAATGACAATGACACCCATTTTCAGGATCCTCACACTTATTAATGTACTTAAACCATTGAATTAAATAAAATTAGTAGAATCACAAAATATTTGTTAAAATAAATAATTAAGACCAATATGATCACAAAATATTCTAACAGTTCTAAAAATTGAGTAATGTGCATTAAGGGTTACAATAAAATAATTCATTAGCTAGATAATAAATGACTTTTTAAATTATAAACTCCCAAAGAGAATGAATTCCCAACTACAATTTCTATCATAGCCCAATATTGAGTTAGTTGTTAAGATGAGTAATTTGTCTTGACAGATTAGGGCTGGCTTTACTGTTGGTGTTGTTTTTGTTAGGTGCTATTTAGTACCTTCTGGCTCATAACAACCCCTTCATACAACACAATGAAACAACCCACTCCATGCTATGCCGTCCTCAAAATTGTTCTTCTGTTTGAGCCCATAAATGCAGCCAATATGTCAACAATTTGTCCATCGATCTTATTGAAGGGGTTCTTTTTCGATTCCTTAGTAACGCATAGTCAATCTCTCTCTCTGTCTCTCTCTCTCTCTCTCTCTCTCTCTCTCTCTCTCTCTCTCTCTCTCTCTCTCTCTCCCTTGGCTGTGGCAAGTAGTTGTGATTAGGTGCTCTCAGTAGGTTTTGACTAGGTGACCTTATGAAGAACAGGACAAAACTCTACACAGTCCCTAGCCATCTTCACAGTTCTTCTTAGGTTTGAGCCCATTGATACAACCACAAACTATCTTGTCAAGGCCTGTGGTAGTTACATAATTTTATGTCAACTTGATAAAGAAATCTAGGATGAAGTCTAGCCTGTCAATCAGGTCACATCCTAATGATGCCTCCTTGTGGGTGTGGCCTTTTAATGCGGACTCTAGGACTTCCTTTTTTTTCTCCCTGGAGGCAGGACACACTCTCCTTCACCTTCCTGTTGGGGAACCTCATAAGATTCCCAAGACTGCAATTTTTTGGAAGCAGATTATTACATTCTTCTTCTATGGAATGGTCAGTGAGAACCTCTGGGCTTCCACCCACTTTAACCACTGCACCACTAGGACTTCTTACTTAAATATTGTGAACAAATATGAAATCTATCTTCCCACAATATGATCTTTCCTATTCATCAATCTACCCATATCTTTACATGTACGTAGACAGTCCCTGTCTCTATATTTTTATATTATGAATTCCAGTTATGAACATATAGGAAATCATAAAGAGAGTGAATTTTTCATGATATCCTGATGTTTAATTTAGCCTGATCTACTAATACTAGGACATTACAGATTAGTTTAAATAAGTATTTCAGAACTCATATTTTCAGTGTGCTGTTTTTGAGTTCATATAAGAAATGCTGTGAATCCACAAGAATTTAATCCCTTACCCAACTATTCTGTAGTTATTCAGTCTTTCTGTCTCCACACTTGCTTTCACAATGTATCTGTGACATTCTGATGTCTGCCCCCCCCAAATCCATATATATCTAAAATATGTCTTTAGAAAAAGCACTTGTTTTTATAGTTCATATATATTTTCTTTTAATTCTGTACTGTACATATACATTCAGATGGAAGAACTTCGATGCTAATAACGCTATTCAATTTTTCTATTTGGGGGATATAACCTGAATTTATCTGAGTATTTAATAAAATATTTTATATAATGTTTCATATAATTTCTAAAATAAATTGACAGAATAGTACCTATTCCTGGCCATGACAGTCAAGAAAAACATACACAGATGTAAATTTTAGCTTAAAGGGTATTTCTGTGCATTTTTAAAAGATTATTTCCATAAGATAACATCTTTTATAATAATACATCATACCTTAGTAAAGTTTTATAAACTTTTTCTACAGTATGTTAAATACATATTTGGGTCAAAAAACATAACCTCTAATTCCTCTAAATATTAGTTTATTCTTATCAACTTGCTTTTTAACAATGGGTTTTGTTCATTCTGTTTTGGAATTTTACTATAATTATCACAGTCTCTAGTCAAAAAGAGGTATTGTTTCATCAGAAACTACCTCTTGCTTTATTTTTGCAAAATGATGTTTCCAAGATGAACTCATCAGAAGGGTGGATAACAGTCTAAGACAGGTAAAATTAATGCAGGCGATCGTTTTTAAAGTTGGAGTATACTTTTAGGGTCCTTGGAGTTGAAAATAATCTATAATAATTGAAATGAAAACTATCACTCATTTGTATTGGGTGATGCAGTTTCTGTGTTTCTTATTGACTGTGGGTTTTTTGAGGCAATGATTAAGGCAGATTGCCCAGCTCCTGGGAGGTACTGTCGATTGTTCCTGAACTTAATTAATGACTGAGATTGAGACCCTAAAGAGTGACTAGATTTTCCTAAGGTTGCATATATGGTTAGGAGAGAGAGATGGGGCATGAGTGAGATTATTAAGTTTCTCAATGCTCTTCCCCCTGTGGCAGTCCACTTTCTGAATGAGATTTTGGTACAACATGGAGTTTTGAGAAGAGAAATGATCAGATTATTTTTGTGGGAAATAATGTTATCCATGCCTTTAGGCTTTATGATATGTTATCAAGGAGAAACCTAGTCTGACCTGAGATGAATCTCTATTAAATCATTACTCTATAATAGCAAAACTTAGAGTCTGCAAGAGCTTTTTATGTCCTCTTGAGGGAAGAGGAGTATGGACCACTCAGTAAGACATATATTAATAGCATTTTCTCTTGAATCTCACTCATTTTGCCATTAATCAAAGCCTAATGCTTTTAGCAATTTACTTTCTCTATGTTTTCATTCCAGTGGCTTCTTTTCGTGGATGAATCGAGGGTAAATGGGTGCCAAGCTGAGATTTGCAACTCTAAATGGTAAACCAATTAATGTTGAGTCTCGAGTTACCCAATCTTAGAGTCACTGGGATGGCTTGGCTTTTCTTGAGGCAGCAAAGCGTAGGACAAATGTCCTAGAAGGTGTGCCTCCACTGTTGCTAATATTTCAATAAACAAGTTTACAATATCACCCTATTGAAAGAAAAAGCTGTTGCTTGAATTTCCTTTCCCATAGCAACATTCCTCTGTTGAACAGCAGAAATAAAATGAGCATAACGAGGTCTAGTTTACACAGAGCATAATGAGACCAATGAAACATGGAACGCAGCAACTCTGCACAAGGCACTCACGAACAAACTTAATAACCCCCATGTCTTTCATTTACAAAATTTCATTTCTTGATGATATGATAGATTGTCTACTTGGGTGGCCTCTTCAAACCCGAAATTTTCCACAGGTGGGTTTTCTTTTTGTAACAGTTTTGCTCTGTAATTAATATTTAATTTCTTTTCTACTTCAAACTTTTAATCTATAACATCATTGTGCTTTTTCATGTCCTGGGGTCCATTTTGTCTCCTATTGACTCTGTGTATGGAACAAAAGTACCCCAAACTGTTTCCCTGGCTCTCATTTTAATGAAGCAGACTGTCAGCTTTTTCTGCCTCAGAGTTGCTAGTAGGTTAAAACCTCTGCTCTTTAGATGAGCAGCTGAGCACTTAACTAATTTCTCATCTGGGTCCTTGTACAAATATTACCATGTATAAATAGCTTTCTAACCAAGACACCAGGTATTCTTTGAACTCTATGTGCTGTTTCTTTGAAGGTTATATTGGTTATTTAATCTTCTCATTATTATAAATTTGGTAAAAATAAAGCCCCAAAGTTTTCTTTTTACTTTCTTTTCTATTTTTTCATAACATTTGTTTCACTACCTAAAGCTAATATTTTCGTAGTTTAGAAGCAGAGAGATTTTATTACAAATAAAATGAAGCCAATAATGAATACCTTATGAACTTTTAAATTATTAAATGTGTGGATTGATGAAATTTGGTCAATAATCTAACTCTAAATCATTGTCTGTGTTAGTAATAGAGTTCTACTGAAACACAACTATGCCCCTTAATTTACTTCCTTTAGTTTCTTTAATACTACAATTGTATTGCTAAAAAGTTATGACAAAAACTTTATATGACTCAAACCTGAAATATTTACTATATGCTATATTGTTGAAGAATCTTTCTATATATGTATACATACACATTCACATACAATAACATATATAACTCAACTTCGCTTTCATTCAACCAGACTTTTACTGACCCTGCATAGGCTTTTTGAAGCCTCATGTTACTCAGAGGTGGGTATAAACTGATGAAATTTCAGATAGCAGTCCAATGCTTACCAGACAGATCCCCCAGGGTATCTATCTACCTACCAATCTTATCTATCATCTATCTAGGAGAGAGAGATCAAGTCATTACTGCCTTTTTCTGCCCCAAGGCATAAAACTAAAACTGAAATGTAGTCCTACTTCATCATATAGGCTCCCTGTGAGCCAATGTATTGAGCTTGTTCGTAGCAATAAGGTTTTTTGCAGTGCATTGATTTTGTTTTCTATAAAGACTTTTCAAAGAAAGAGTCATGGACTTGAGTCTATCTCTTCTAGACCTATATGTGAGTGTAAGTTAAAAGTATTGCTACAAATAGATAGAAACTTTTATTAAGAAAAATTTAGAAATGTGAAGCTATTACTTGACATATTCTCCATCTCTATGTATACACTTCTGAAAATAGTATTTCTACCTCTGCAATTCTCCTTTAAAATATTCTATTCTCTTTGATTTGTTGGTTTTGATGTAGGGTCAGTGTCGATGGTTTTTAATCATAGTGACCCTGTGTACAAGATTGCATATGTCATCAGAAAGGACAAAGAACCAATAATAAGCAATGAATAGAAAAACTAGGTGAGATGGAGATTGTTAAATAACACTTCCACAGCAATAATATTAAGACAAAGAATGTTTTCATATCATACATCATCCTCTGTTGCCTTTCACCCACTTTTCTGTTGTTTGACCTCCTTGGAGGGGATTACATGTTGATCCTTGTGATTATCCGGTTCTCCTCCCACCTTTCCCCCATCCTCTTGGTATCTCTGTTCTCTTTGTTGACCCTGAGGGGTTTATCTATCCTGGATCCCTGTGTTTCAGGCGCTTATCTGTAGCAGTGTGCATGCTCTGGTTTAATCCAATTTTTGAGGTCCAGTTGAGGTCATGATAGTGGGGGGAAGGAAGCATTAAGGAACTATAGGAAAGTTGCGTTTATCGGTGCTGTTTTGCACCCTAACTGAAGCCAAGGAGATGTAAAGTAGAAGGAATGTGTTTTCAAAATGATAATGGCAACAAATGTACAAAATTTCTTGACATAATGAATGGATGGATTGTGATAAGAGCTGTACGAGCCCCCAACAAAATGATTCATTAAGAAAGACAAAGAATGATGACTGTAGGTATATCAATTTTTTTCTTTTTCATTCATTGAATGAAATTATTGTCTAAGTTGAATATTATATGACAAAAAAATTCTTATAATTTTAAAAATTACATGTAAAAGATTAAGAGAAATCTTGTAAACGATAAATAAAAGGAAATCAAAATTAAAATGGTAAATAATGAACAAAATGATAAAAATTTAGTTTCCAGAAGAAATTCCCAGTAAGTATTTGGGAAATGTTCATAATCATTATTAAGCAGAGGGATATATATTAGAATAATAATACGATGCGACTAAATCCATTCAACTGGTAATGACTATATAAAAGACTGAACATGACACCTCTTGGTAGGATGTGACTCTCACTGCATGTGAATCTGTGGTGATTGAAAATCATCTTAAAAATCTTCACAGTGGCACATATACAAGGCTCCTGAGTGCATCGGTGTTTTTGGGAGAGGAGCGGAAAGGGAAGGGATCTGTCCATTTTCTGAAACGTGGATACACAAAATGTAGCTTATGACTCCATAGATTGTACAAAGAAAACAAAAACTCTGACTTGAACATACACACAGGATCATGGAAATATTTTCCTGGTTCTTAGCTGTCATCAAGTGAGTTCCGACCCATTAAGATCCTGGGTGCAACAAAGGAAACACTGCATGGCCCTGCCTACCTGAAAATACTTATTCTACAACTTTGCCACAGCAGTGAAAAACAAAACGGGAAAAAAGAAGGAATAGTACAATAACTTCAATTGTTAAGCAGAAATATGTGAATCATGTTTTATTTTTATTTTCCAACAATTTTATTGGGAGTTAATCCAGATACTATACCCTTCCATAATTCAATCTCATCAAAGAGTATTGTACAATTGCTACCAAAATCAGTTTCAAACTTTTTATTCCTTTTAGAACTCCTTGAAGTCAACTCCCACTTGCTCCCCAGGGACCCTTATTCTAGTATTATCTCTATAAATTCTTTCATCTATGCTGGGTTTTATGTACCAAAAAACAGAAAAACACATAGACTCAAGAAAGCTACCCATAATGACTAATTGCAATAAATTCCAAAATGAAAAATACATACTGAAAAATCAGATCAAGCTACAACTGCACCAGAGGGGAGATCAAGTGACAAGGTTTAACCATTAAAGTCATATTTATCATTTTAATCTACTATAGACATTTCACCAATACTCTATCTGATAACCAGGTTATTTCCATTCCTCGTTTATGGTTTCAGGGATTTTACCGGAGCCTTATTCATTGTGTGGGTACTGAAAATGTATTTTGGACTTCCACTCTCATCCATAGCCTTCTACACAACATGATCACCAGGATCTCACAATTTAAGCTCTGATACCATACCTTCCTTCATATAAACTGAATGATATAAATTTCAATCCTTGAATCACTGATGGTGTGATTCTTCTATATGGACTTAATTGACATCTAAGTTAGATGGCTGTTTCTTTGGAACAAGCTTAAAGATGTCAGACAATATTCTATCTGATAGCTGGGCACCTTCTGTTTTCTTCGCCACACTTTGCAATAGCACCCATATCTTCCCTCATAAGGGCGAATATCGAGAAGAGCAGTGTCATAAGAACTAGTTGTTCCTAGATTGAAGCTAGGATTAAGTGCTAGTCTAAAATTCATTCCTGAATTGATGTTTTTTATCTGCTTCTGATTCACCTTAGGCAGCTCCTTGTTAAACTATGGTAGAGAAGCTGGTGGATCATCTCCCTGGAACATAAAGACCTTCTGTTTATAGTGTTATTGATTAGGCCATGGTACTAATTTTTAAAACAATATTAAAAAAGGAGATTGAACAAGTATAGGCTAAGAACATATCACAATACTGGGATTACTCATGTATACTAAATCAACCCTGTGTTATTATTTGCACAAACCATGGGACTTGGTGGTCAGGCAAAAAGTACAAGCATATTCACTGACAGTGTTGGTCACAATTTTGCTAGAATAATACATAATTTAATAAAGCGAGTAGGGATTTGACCTTGTAAGTCAATGTTAGTCCTTCTCCCTACAGTTCAGTACTCTTGGTGTAGCTGTCTTCTGCTTCTTCACACTGTGGTAGTTTCATAATCTGTTGTCAATTTGAGACTTAAGAGTAAAGGGGCAGAGTTTATACAAAGCTCTTTTTTATACACACATACAAGTATCTATGAATTTGTTTCTCTAGTCAACCCAGACTGACACAGGATAGTATCTTGGGAGCAGGGTACTGGGGAAACAAATCATAAAAATGGGAGTGGATGCTTTTTTGACATCTGCCTCCTGACAGTATTTATTTTTTTGGTTAGACAGAGGTCAGATATGTCCATGCAGTTTATTGGGTTGTTTTCTAGAATAAACATGGGAAGTTAAAGTTGTGATTCTTTTAATTGGTTATAATCTTTGCTTATTCCTGCGTGACATGACAAAATAGCCCCTTGAATTTCTTAGCGCTTCCCAGTGAAAATGGCTGATAGAAAGCCTGATCCCATATTTTGTATCAATAGAATAGTTTAGATACGGATTAAGATAAATAGATATGGATTGAACTTGATTGTTTTAAGAACTGAATTCAGTATCTGATTCTTTGTTTATATTGATTTCTTCTGCTTATTTCTGCTGATATAAGGATTTATAGAGATAATATTTGGAAGTATGAAAACAGAGAGCTTGTAAGCTCACTTGCCTGGATCCATTAAAATTTGATCTTTAAATGGGTTTAGGACATGGCTGCAAAGAAGGCTCTGAAAAGATTAGCCTCACCCAGTGCTTTGGAGTACTCAGGACATTTACATTCCAAGAGAAGAGGGGACTGTGGACAGATGGAAGAAAAGGAACTCTTTGGATTCTTGAATCTTGAACTAGTGGTTTTTGTCAGAAGCTGGAAAAAAAATCTGGAGCCCTGAAGAACTCTCCACTCTAGGACTAAACTAAAGGGAGCCTGTGGCCTAGGTTCTAGGTGACCACCTGGATCCACTTGTTGAGTGGAGGTGAGAGAAATGCAGCAATAAACAGACAGGGTATTTGACCATTGACACCCAAGCACTAGAGGGGAAGTGAGCAAGCTGACTGGTCTGATGTCCATGACCTAGCACTAGCGGACTAGGGTTGTTGAAAATTTGTGATGGGCCCATGGTCTAAAGGTGAGGTGACCAATGGGCACCCTGGTGAGGCTACGTGAGGCAGCCATACTGAGTTGACCAGAACCCTACCAGATGAAGAGAACATTTTTCAGCCCGTGAGCTGGTTCCTACTTGGTCATAATTAACCTATGAGTTAATTATTCATGTGATCTCATTATTTTCTAAGATTATAACTAGAGTACAAGTAGAGTACTTGGTATACAGTGCTTATTTATATCTCTGCATTCTTTTTCTTTGGTACTTGAGAAAGTGTGATAAGAATAAAATTAAATAGCAAGTGCACCATTTTCAAAATTTTTGTTGCCAAAATATTTTTACCTATGTAATTTTCAAACAGCAAACACGTGCCCCAAGTCTTATATAACAAAGAACACACCTTCTCTCATAAAATACATTATTTTTATTATTCATTGCATCATTGTTTATAGTAGCACAAGACTGAAAACATCTCAATGTCCATCAATATAGGACTTAATAAAAGATCATAGTATACCATTACAATAAAATATTGTAGCACTATAATAAAAGAATGAGGAAGCTCATCATCTGTTGATATGGACAAATGTAAAAATATTTTGTTCAGTAAGACAGGCAAAAAACAAACTAACAATGTTTTGTGCTAAAGACAAAAAATGCAAACTAAGACTATATGGTGATACAGAGGTAGATTTCTCACCTTCCATATGGAAGACTTGTGTTCTTCCATTTTTGGCCAGTGACCTCATATGCAACCACAGCTTTTCTGTCAGAGAAGGTTTATATGTTGCTGTGAAGTTGAACAAAATTACAGTGCAGCTGAATATTAGACAAGGAAAATAGGACTGGTGATTTACTTCCAAAATAGCAGGCAGTGGAAACACTATTAATCACCACGGTCTGCTCCTATTGTGCATAGGCTCCTTATGACTTGGAGTTTTAGTGGATGAGAACTAACAAGTCTTAAGAAAGTTCCTTAATGTGTACCACAAAGAGCTGATCATGAGGATTACCTATCAATGTAGCAACGGAGGCAGGAAATGGGGGAGCTGGATATTCAGTTTCATTAGGGGCTGCAGATTTTGTATCGCATATGTTTACATATATTTTTAATCATTAAATTAAAATAATTAAACAAAGGTAATAAAATAAAATAAACAGGCATTACAATTTTGCTGTTTTGTTTCTAGCTGAACATGACAAATTGCTTTACAGCTCCAAGTCCCAGTTTCTAAATCAGAGAGGTGAACATACATCTAAATTTTTAAAAGTTGAATGAACATATAATTCATATATTACATGATTCAATAGTTCAATCATATTGAAAAAAGTGGTGAAACCATTATCACAATGAATTTTAGAACACTGTTTTCTTTCTTCTGTTCACGTTTGTTAACTTCCCAATTTTCCCCAACCCAAGACCCTGGAAAACTGTTAATCAAGTTACTCTTTCCATATATTTCCTGTATTTTAGTTTCAGAAAAGCATACAAAATCAGCTGTCCAAACTGTGTATATATATTTTTAGCCATTTTAAAAATTCTATGCTACTGGGTAAATTAATGATATTATCAATAAAATTCCCTTATGCCCTAGGGGGATGGTTTGTAATGTTTTCTGAAATATGATACTTTTGTCTCTAAAGTGGATGAGACATATAAAAATAATAAATATATAATGAATTTTAAGCTTACATTTAATCATAGCGTAATCTAAGAACAATTTGTTCTTATGCCATGACCCTACTCAATACTTGCCCACATGGAAAGGTCACATAAGAGTGCTGTAGGTAAGCATGGGGAAATAAGATAGTGCCCAGCTAAGAGAAAGAATAGCATATGCCATCTTACCGGTTTGTCTTAAAACAGTTGGCCATCTAAGTGAGCTGTCAAGTAAGTCCACAAGGAAGAAACACAGCAGCCTGTGTCATCCAAGGATTGTAAACAACAAAATTCAAGAACAGAGGAGGGAATGGTAGCAGGTTTTAAATTCTGAGCATCTGGTTGACAAAAGGCTATGGAGGACAGTGCTAACCCAAAATCCATTTATAAAGTTCACAAATAGATGAAGTCTCCAGAGAGTCCCTCCTGAGTTTAGGCAAAGAATTAAATTATGTGTGCTTTCACACAGAGTGCATTGTTAAATGGATCATCGCAGACATAGTTCTGTTAAATTATAACACTTTATCCTTTGTTCTCTCATTTGCCCCATTTTGAATCTGCTACAGTTTCTGTTTTGTTTTTTAATATTTTTTGTTTTAATTTGATTGAGTTTTTCTGTTTGATTTTATTAATTTCATTGGTTTTAGTTTTATTTTGTAATATTTTTCTGTATACAAAATACAATATTAAAAAAATCATTTTCTCATAACATAAAAAAGAGCTTCAAATTGACAATCAGATGAAAGGTGGGGAGAATAATACTCCGAACTTACAATGAAAAATAAAGGATGAATAAATAGAGAAAAAATAGAACTTTTGGTGGCATTGTTGGTTGTGCTGACTTCAGCACTTCAAAATTACTAGCCACTCCCTAGGAGCAAGATGAAGCTTTCTACTCTCATAAAGAGTTACAGTCTCAGAAACCTACAAGGGAAGTTATAGGGCCACTGTGTTTCAGAATTGACTCATTACCAGCAAGTTTGCATTTTGAGGGGGGGGAAAGTGGCTCCGACATACTTTAGGACTCTGAATCAGGGCACAAATTTGAGTAAGAGACTGAAACGACTCCCCATATTGTCAGGTTTGCCTGTGTGGGCAACGAATCAAAGCCAGTGTCACAAGCTCTGACTAAGTGTTCTCACAATCCAATTGCCATTGCCACCTCTCTCGTAGACAGTATCCACCACTCGATTAATGCATTCATAGGAACCCTCTCGGTTTGGTTTGGTTTGGTTTGTTCAATCAGAAGAGACCAATGCTTGGGAAGGATATCATACTTCACAAAGTAGAAGAGTAATGCCAAGTGGGAAGACCTTTGGTGACAGTAGTTGATACAGTGGCGACAACAGGATTAAACATAACACTTCTGAGGATGGTGCAGAAGCTAGTGGTCTTCATTCATGTGGACAGGGGCTAGCCATGAGTCAGAACCCAATCAACAGCACTGACCAACATCGACATTATGCATTAGAACATATTTTAATCTAATATTAGGGCTTCATGTATAACATAATTTAAGTATCTTTTTACATCTAACACTCTATTTCCATTGTGCCTTTCCAGACCCTTTTTAACATTTCATGCTCACTGTGATCTGATTTAGCATCACCCTTAGCTGTTCATTCCCCAATGATAAGAATGATGAAGGTTCTATGTCTTAATTCAGGTAGTCATGAAATTCATTGCACAGAAAATATTTAAGATGTCAGGATGCCAGATCTCCCTTGAATGTGTTATCCGGAGGAAAGCAAACTAGAGTGGATAAAAAGAGGTCATGGTGAATCCACCTGACTGCACTGCCACCGTCTCTTTCTTCAGGAATTTTTATTGGCAGTTCAATTATTCCACAAAATCATTCAATCAAGTTCAGGCTTTATTCTATGGACTGAAAACAGCAGAAGAAAAGGAAAGAGATCTTTCACTTTTATTAACTAGTTCACAAATGAATACAAGTATTTTACAAATGTAAAAGAGTTACATAGGAAAAAAGGAACAAAGTCATTTGATAAGGAGCATATGTCAAGGCTAATGATACCTGCCGGGACAGTGGTTAAGCACTATGCTGCTACCTCATGGGGTGGCGGTCCAAAGCCACCAGCCCTTCAGCAAGAGAAAGCTCTGATCACCTGCTCCCCTAAAGCATGCAGCTTCACCAAACCTAGGGGGCAGTTCTGCTTTGTCCTGGAGGTACACTCTGAGCATGAATGTACTGGTTAGCAATTGGTTGATTTGTTTTTGCTTATGTCCCAGCTAGATGCAAGTGTGAATATCAAGGAAGATGCCATACTGAATTGAGTTATTTGAAAAGAAACCTGAAAAAAATATATAATATTTAAGCGGAAACCAACAGAGAAGAAGAAACAGCCATAGAAAGTGGAGCAAAGTGGGTTTTGCTTCTCTTAACTTCCAATAAGTTTTCTGCTACACTGCTTGTCCCCCAAAGATGGGTTATTCCTGTTTTATAAAAGGTGTTCACCCACATTTACTAATTTAAAGTTCATTGATTGGGTACGTTTGATTCTCCCTGAAAATATTTTCAAGCTTAAATACAAGATTTGAAATAAGGAGTAACATTGAAATATCAAGTCATTCTTTTGGTGCTTATGTTTCAATAAATGTTGCTAAGGTGCCCTTGGGGAAGTCTGGTGCCCGTCTGCTTGGGTGAGGATGTGAAGCCTTGAGAGCCCAGTTCTGTCCTGTGAGGGAACTTTGAGTTGTAATGACTCAATGACAGTGAGGGTTATTTTTTGGGAAACACGGGCCCACATTCATTAAAAAAAAAATCTCTGTTTTGACCCTTTGAACGGTATAGCAAATTAATCTATGCTGGGCAAGAACATTGTTTTGAAATTCTTGCTTTTATTTAGTTATTTTTTAAAAAGTTGTCCCGTTTGTGTGTGCTTGTGTGTGTATTATGATGATAATATAGGCAAGCTCTTCGCCTAAAAAGAAAAAAGCACATCTTAGGATATTTGAGGATCAAGAAACAAAACATGATTGACTGTCTGTGTTATCTCTCTATGAGTTTCATGGAGAATGTTTACAATGAGTCACAATGGTTTGGTTACTTATGGCTGTCTTTCTCCAAGGACAAGATACAAGATTATACCTTTAGGAAATATCAAAGTCCTACTTCCCATCTGTCCATTATTTATTAACGAACATTTTATTCCCCTTCCAATACTTGAGAGCTGTAGTTTTAATAACAATATCTAAAAAAAAATCTAAGAAATGGATTTTGAATGAACTGATATCATCAGCAAACTCAAATAACGTGCTGGCAAAGCATGCTGGGAATCCAAATGTAGAACATTTTAATGAAGACGGCAGTCTTCACATTTCATAACTGCACCACGATTAGGTGAGAAACACAATAAGAAAAAGCAGAGAGCAATCATATGCTAACCTCCTCTAACGCCGAGAGAACAATCTCAGGTTAATTTGAAAATGTGCCACGGTGGTGAGTGTTTGAAACGCTTTCATGCTGAGTTCACCAGTTTGAAAGAAGCTCTGCGCATATTGTCCAATTCTTGTGCATATGTTACCAACTCTACTTTTGCTGCTTAAATATACACTAATTAATATTTTTAATTAAGACAAAAATCCCTGTTAGCATAATCCATGAGAATGCGGAGCAGGTGCTCAGCGTAATAATTTGTATAAATAGCTATTGCCCTCTACGAGCATCTAAACTATAATCATTAACTAGCTTTTTAGTCGATCAAAGTGAAAGTCTGCCTCTTTTAACTTAAGGAGAAAACAGGAAAGAAAAAACATCACTTAAAAATCAATGCAGACACTGCAGCATTCTATTTTCCTTAATATACTCCCAGTGCACACCATCCACACAACACTGCCTGTTTATGGCTTCTAGTCTCCTTTTCTTTCACCTGCTTTGATCATCGCCAACCCATCCTTGTGGCTGCTTCAAACAAACAACGGAGCCCTTCCTTCCTAGGCTCCCCCTCCGTATTCTGGCCTCTTCAAGATGAGCCTCTTACTTCTCTTTAACAGCACCACTTAAACGCACTGTATTCTGTTCAAAATTGTACTCCCTGAATTAAAATTAGTTACTACAAATTCCCAGTTTGAATAGCAAAAGGTAAAATTCCTTAAGGGTTTCTTTCATCATAGTTTCACTAAATTAATTGCCTTTATGAGATTAAAGTGAATTAAAGGTCACTGCGTGGGTTCAAGTAGCAGAAACGTGAAGCTTTCCACTTCTGTAAAGAGTTATAGCTTCAGAAACTCACATGAGGCAATTCTAGTCTGTTCTATAAGGTCACTGTGGCAGAATTCACTTTAATGATGGCATGAGACTGGTTTGGTTTTTCAACGGTACTGATTAAACCTATGCACTATTACCATGGTAGGTCTATGCTCCTTCAATTATGAGACTCTGAGCGCTTTATACACTTCTTCAGTTTTTTCAGCTTGAGCTGTATAATGTTCTTCCCTTTCAATTTTCTTACTCCAGGTCTTTGCAAATTCCATGAAGATACTTTACTTGAACTTCTTGTGCCGTCCTTTTAATTTCCCACCAATCTGAATGATTGTGCTAGAATAATTTATTAATGTTCAAAATATATTAATATTTTCAAGACATCACATTTATTCTTAGGTCCTTTCCTAAAGGTGCTTTACCATTTTCCAATTTATATTGCCTTTGTTGTTAGTATTAATGATGGAGGGTGAACAAAAAGTATGGTCTCCTTGAAGAGAACACATGAACCAATCCACAGCAGCTCTTGTAAACCTGGTACACTTTCTTGTAGATATAAACATCTCAAAGATGGTCAGATAGAAGATGGACTTAAAAATATGTTGTGGGTGGAAATATCAATGCCATAGATGAATAACATTCAGGAGAGATGAGAGAAAGTAAAGAGACAGTCATTCTCCAGGCAGCACGGATTACAGGAATGCATTCGGGAAGCAGGTCTCTGGCCCAGAGCTAGAAACCTTCTCCAGACTCTACTGATTATTCATTTTCCTCTTCTGAGATAGGCTGTGGGTTCCATTTCTAAGGGAAGGAAGTGTAAATAGTCTGTCCTTTCCTAGGACACACACACACACACACACACACACACACACACACACACACACACAGGAAAAATGCTGGGTAAATATCACCTGATTTCCCTGTGGGGAGGAGAAGAATGTTTACATGTCCTTTGGCATGAGTCTCTTACGCTGAGATTTAGGGCACTGCCACAATGCAAAATTATTTTCCCAATGCAAACAGCTGGCCTTGAACTACAAGGAATCAAGTGTAGCAATGAGTTTTTCAACAAACAGAAAGGAGGGAGAGTGGTAATTACACTTTGTAAATCCCTTTGAATGAATGAAAGATACTGTCGGTTTGGCAGTGGAGTTATATTATTCCCAATGTCATTTAAAATGGAATCTGCTTCTCTTGTTAGGATGAAAGCTATTAGTATGTTTCAAATCTTCCCAAAGGCACTGTCAAGAAAATCTCTGCGTCTTTGTGTGAGAGAGAGAGGAGAGCGCAACTGAGGGTGGAAGAGGGACAGAAGCAAAGGTAGAGGGCTTTTTCAAAAGTGAGTCAAATATATAAGCTTTCTTGAGACAGGCTCTCACGATTTCCCCAAACTCTATTTATAAGGGCTATAAAACAATAATCTCTTTTCTTATTCACTTTTATGGGCTTGTCTACAGCAGTTAGAAATACTGAGTTTGGATGAAGAACTCTTGAAAACAGTAAAAGCAAGATTTGAGTTTTAGACTTAGCTGGGTACATTGAAATCAAGACATTGTTTTGCATTTAACTTCCAGTGAAATGATTCATTATCAAGCCTTTGTGGGTTCTGAACAACCAAAGATTAAACCTATCCTGTCACATATGCATACAATCACATTTCCAAAAGGTGTTTTCTTTTTTCTTTTTGTGCTTTCAACTTACTTATTAATTAAATCAACCTGAAATTTTCAAGTCATTTTGAGACCTAATTGATTCTATTTTGTGACCTAAGCAATTGACCTTCTCTGATCTGTACTCTCCAACTCAGAAAATGAGTTGGAATAGTATTCATTGAAAGTTAAAAGTAGATGATAAAATACAAAATAAAGTGTCTTGTAAAACAGGGAGAGCAAAATGCATATATTTTTCCAGAAATAAATAATAAATAATAAACACACACATTTATATAAACACACATATAAATTGTTGTTTATTTCCTACTCCTGCATCCTGCCATTCAGTTAATTTCTATGAAGCTATCATTCTCAAATCAATAGAAATTGTCTTTCACAACTTATTGGTTTTAAAAGATAGCTATGCTATGTCTGTCAGAGTATAAAAGAAGCCTTATAAAATGCTAAATTTCACATTCTTAGACATCCATACCTTATATGAAACTATTTAAATCTAACACTTAAAAAGTAGATTTATAGAGGTACTGCAAGAAATAATTTGCTTTCTGGAAAAAAGAGATTTGTATGTCTATACTTACATCAGGGTTAGGCTTTCAAAAGTTATATCTTTCCATTGTTCCTAAACCCATCTCTATGATCCTTTTCTGGGGTATCAGATTGAGCTATTTTAAAGGCGTTGCTAACTGTAAGAAGTTAAATGAATTTATCTGACAAAACAAAATTAAAATATATTTGAGAATCAAATATGTAGGAACATAAATATGTTCATCAGATGATAGCCATCAACTTAAACAAGGAGAAATTCTGTGATGACAGATTCTTTTTTTTTTTTTTTGATGACAGATTCTAAAGACACATTTTTGGGTTCAGCATCCCATTAAAAGAGGCATCATTAGTTTTGAAAAATTTGAGCATCTATCCATTCAATTTACAGTTGTGTTTGAACAATGGTGTGTTTCTAGAGCTGAAATCAAGAGCATTAAATTGTAGGATCCTATTTAATGTTTTATTTTTTAAGAGCCAGATACAGCTGAACTGAGTTTAGGATCTATCATTTACAGAAAATTTTATTTTAACATCACTGATCATCAATATGATCATTTATCAATTTAGCTCCTCAAATGTGAAGACATTCTTCTTTTCAGTTTTTAAGAGGAAGAATCAGTAGTTGGAAAATGTGACATTTGCTACTGTGAACAATGCTAGATATTGGTAACAGAATTGT
This sequence comes from Tenrec ecaudatus, assembly GCF_050624435.1. Lineage (NCBI taxonomy): Eukaryota > Metazoa > Chordata > Mammalia > Afrosoricida > Tenrecidae > Tenrec > Tenrec ecaudatus. The sequence continues at coordinate 193,461,314 of NC_134532.1, read as the reverse complement.
TTTAAGTCTAATGAGCTATTCATTACAGGTATCTTTTTGTCAACCACATAAGCAATTGCTTTACATGTGGACGCTTTCAGATGGAATACACAGGTATCAAACTGACCATATCAAATTGACCAAGAGATGATAGAGAAGCTCACAGTCCCATAATTCCACTGGCATTCATTATGCTATGTATTATCGTCTCTTTATCACAGACTCTGGCACCTCTGCTCTTGACCCCTCTCATTTTTACAAAGATTTGAAAGGTACTTTTTTATGGTCCTGGGATTTCTCTTTGTGTCTGAGGCGACTCTGATGCAATTGTTAATGGCTATCACGGAGACTGGTTTTTGTCTTCCAGTGGGTCAAGCTTTCATGGTACACCATCTACTAAAGTGTTCTAAGATACATACCACCTAATACTGTAGCAGAAAAAATGCCCTCCAAGATGGGATTAGAGCCACAAGCATAGAATCCTTAATTGTAGTTCATCACATCAGGAATTATAACTAGAAGATCCATATTAAATAACAACATCTCAGACATAATGCCAATTGAGAAGTTTTAACAAATGGATGCAATGCTCAAAGTACCCTTCTATGCAATTAAATTTGAAGACAGCTACCTGGCCAACCAACTAGAGGAGATCTTTTTTTGTGGACATTCTTTCCAAATATGCTCACCTAATTCAATGCAGCAATTAGTCAACAACAGTTTTAATAACATGGCGTGTGTTAGACAGGGTTCTCTCTAGAGAGACAAAACCAGATTGCTAATAATTATATATACACAGATAGATATATAACACAATAAATGAACAGTTAAATTATAAAGCAGTACAAATAGCTCAGCGCAACTCAGTCCCGTGAGAGCGTTGTGAGACACTGGAAGTCCTTTAAGTCTTGAGGGCCGCCAGGTAGTCCTCTGTATAGAGAGGTTCAGGTATAGTGGCACATGCAGCAAACAGCAAGGCAGGTCACCAACAGTCAGATCACCAACAGCCAGATCACCAATAGTCAGGTCACCAACAGTCAGATCACCAACAGTCATCTCTCTAGAGATGTAAATTCCAATTGTGTGGGGAAGCAGGTTTTGAAGGAACCTCAACTTACAGAGACACAGTCCACAGGTCAGGTGTACCACAGATAGTGTAGCTTGCAAATTGAGGCACAGAACAAGAAAGGCACACTGGTCCAATGATCAAAGAGCGAGAGACAAGAAAGGTGAGGCTCGCCGAGCCATTTATCTCTCCGCCCTTCAATTGATCCCACATGTATTTATTGGCCAGGCTGGCACAATAAACTAACTACATCAACATGTGTAAAGAAGGTGGAATATATAGGTCAATAGCAGAGAAGCATTAATGCATCTACTTTGTGGTGTTGGTGAAGAATATGGACTATACGACTGGTTGCCAGGAGAACAGATAAATCTGTATTGAAAGAAGTGTAGCCAGAATTCTTCTTGGAAGCAAGGATGGTGAGATTTTTATTGACATACTTTGGACATGACAATGTAGCTACTCATTCTTCAAGAAGAATGAAGAATTTGCTTGGAAAGCCTTACCCTGCCCACCTATTTGATCTTGCCCATTAAGACTTCTTTTTGCTACTTAAACTCAAAGAATATTCAGGAAGCACAACTGGAGTACTTTGAGGATGCCCCACAGGCACTTGACTAAGTGTAATCGGTGTTTCCCAAGTGGGTGATACCACACTCTTTAGGGGTGCTGAAATAATGCACAGGAGCTGCAAAAACAGATACCTACATGTTAGACTGGGTTATTGGATATATTACTAAAATTTTTAATGATAGGAACCACAAAATAATTTTCTTTCTTTTTTTTTTTTCTGAAAAGTGACAACAGGCTAAATAAGTTTGGGAACCGATTGTATAAAACGAAAGGGACTACAGAGATAGACACATTGCCTTCAGATATCTTTATTTCCTTTTTTTGAGTTATGAAGTTCAATTTATTGATGAGAACAGGAGCCAGACAGGTCACAGTGTTACCAAGACCTTCATGAATGCAGAACCCAACACTCGTCAAACGGGCTGAGATCAGAGATGAATTGGGAGTGTGTGCAACCATCTGAGATCAGGCACTTCTTCGGTCACTGGTTTCAAATTCATCAACATTTAACTTGGCAAAACACTTCTTGGACATATGGATCTTCTTGTGCCCAGGGAACTTAAATTTGACCCTTCTTAAGACCTCAGTAACAGGTCCCAAGATTTGAAGTTTGGTGTAAATGGACGGGATGCCTTGGTCAATGTTGACTTAGCCACAGTGCCTTGTGGATTTCCAAAGGCACCTCTGAATCCCTGTTGGAACCCGAATTGGAGACAATAGAAATTAGCAAGGTCAGAGACATCGAAGTGCAGGAAAGGCTGCCTCCAGGGTCTTTTATTGTGGCTGTTGTTGCCTTTGGGTCCATTCAGATTCATAGCAACCCATGTAGAACAGATAAATAATAACAACAACAAAATCACCTTTTCCTAGAATGTGAGAGGTAGGCTTCTTGTGCCAACCTGGCCAATAGGAACATGTGGGACTAAGCAGGTCGCAGTTTGATTAGAGGACAAATAAATAAGTGGCTCGGCAAGACCCAACCCACTCTTGCTGTGTGGTGATCCGACCAGCTTGTGGCTGCTTTAGCTAGTTCTCTGTCTGAATTTGTGTGCTACACTGCCTGTGGGACAGCCAACCCATGGATTGTGTTGCTAGAGTTTGACGTTTCTTTGACACCTGCTTTGCCATGCTGCTGATGTGTATATCGGTTGAGCTTGAGGCTGGGGGATCCTGTCATCTTGCATTGCTCAACTTCTATAACCAATCCAGGCCTGCTTCGCTAAGCTCCTGAGCTGCTGACTTTTGGTGACCCCACCATGCTATTTGCTGCCCACAGTAGTGGAGGGAAGACTCAACTGTCTGCTTCCTTCACCTTGGACCTGGCAGCCCTCATGAGTTGAAGTATTTCCAGTATATTAACTCTTCCATGGGAGTGAGTTGTACTGAGGCCTCTGTACTGCTGTGTGGACTAATTAGCTGTTATCTTCCTTCATGCTGTGTAAACCTATCTTCATGTATATTCATAAGTTCCCTGGTTTTGTTTCTCTAGAGAACCCTGGCTAACACATGTACCATCCTCATCACTGCTGTATGTCTGAACCCATTGTCACAGCTACTGTGTCTGTTTATTACGTTGACGAGCTTTCTCATTTTTACTGTCTCTCCACTTCTCCAGGTACTGGTCTCTCCTGACAACATGAGCAAAACATATCAAACCAAGTTTTGCCATCCTTGCCTCCAAGGAGCATTCTGATTGTCCTTCTTTAGGGAAGCCTGTATTTGGGGAGCCCTGGTGCCATAGTGGTGATGCATTGCACTGCTAAGTGCAAACTCAGCAGTTCAAAACATCCAGCTTTTCGGTGGGAGGAAAATGAAGCTCCATCAACTCAGAAAGGGGCGGGGGCGGTTCTCCCTGAATGGGTTCCATGGCAACGAGGGCCTTTGCTGTTTGGGTTGCTTTGGTTTGATGCACTAACAGGCCGCCTGCACTATGAGAACAGCGACTGCCGCCGCCGTGGCACGCAGGCCTCCACGGGAAGAAAGATGACCACGGGAAGAAAGATGACCAGAGGTCAACCACAGCACACCGCTTCCATGCGTATCGACCTGGATGAAGGGTATTTGAAGATGTTTGACTTATTCCATAAATATATCACATTTTGTTAGTTTCACTTAATAAATTTTCCCTATTTTTTTGTAGCAGCACTATTTGACTTATCCTCAGAGAGCTGTCATCCTTCCAGTTTAGACTCGCGTCCAACATATAGCAGGGACGCAATAAAAGATATTTACTGAACAGACACATGCTTTGCTTTTCAACTACATTTAGCATGAGGGAAGCAAAATTATTTAAGTCAGTAAAAATGAAAGTGAATCAGGAACTTGGAAACTTTTGTTTTATGAATAAAGTACTTTATATGAGTATGCTGGTCCCAGTTGAAATATAAATATAAATGTTTATAGCCACTCAAAATGTCAAAACAGACAAGAATGAATGATAATGGTGCTGTCAGGAAGAAAAACTAATCAACTGTAAAACAGGTACTCACAGAAACACATAAAAATCTTTGGTTTCAATTCTTTTGTCACTTTATTCTAAAGGGTTAAAATAACTAAGTTACCGTTCAAGAGGGAGTTTGCAAACGTCTAATAAAGGAAACAGAGTAAAGTATATATCCTCCAGGATGGCATTCTGTTTGTTCTACAAATAAATAATAAACAAAATTTTTTAGGTGCATTACAAAATATTCCCATGCCTTCTTCCCGGATGTTTGGGAGGACTAAGGGCCCCAGATGGTTAACTGGCCCTCTGCTGACTGAAGGATTGCAGTTTAAGCCCAGTAGCCTCTCCAGCTGCTCCACAGGAGGAAGACACGGCTTCGATGAAGATTACAGTTTAGGAAAGTGTGGGACAGTTTTACTCAGCCGTATGGGGTCCTGCTGGAAGTCAGCATGGACTGGCTGGCAAAACAAACCTCCCTTTGCAGTTCCTATCACAAGGAAGTTAAAGAAAACAGGCACATCCACAATGCAATGGAACAGAAACTTAGTAGACCATTCGAGGAAATGTTTTGCTTGCTTGTTTTTATATTTAAAAGCTGTCATCAGATGGGTATCTCCCAAACAGTTGGTTTTGCTTCAACTCATAAATCTGTCCTGGGCAGCTTTGTCATTTGTTGTCTGACACTTTCCAGTACTAATAATCTCTGTGAAGAAAAAGAAGTTGGAGTGGAAACTCTTTGTAAACTCCCTCTGTCGTACTTTAGTCAGTTTGGTGTTTTTCAGTCCTGTCTGCTGCTGTGGCGACATTTCTAACTCAGTCTCATTTGCCCGTCCTCATTTTATCTACCTTTCCGAGTAAAGTGCTGTCTGATGTGATTTCATGCTGAGATGAAACATTGACTGTATCAGTAGGGATAACTGCTGAGAAGAAAGAACAAAAGAATTGCATATATCTAACAGTGCAGAATTTTCAGTGGGGTTGTCAGAGCTAGAGGATTTAGTTATATCCCAGAAGGACTGTTTCATAATGTATTGGTTCCTATAAACTTTGGGACATGCAAAGGAAGTATGAACTCAACCACAAGTTATCCATACGGGCAAATTCTTCAAAGTGATTTCATTTTACTCACTTTACGTTTTATTTCCCACAAGAAAAAAGTTTTGCATATGCAACAGAAATTGTCCTTGGGAACTTTGATCTAAAGGATAAAACTTAAGAACTTAATCCCTGAAAATAGGCAAAAACTTTACAATACATTCATTTGATCTGATCACTTTGAAAATAGGTTTACGAATTCCAAATGGGGATGAGATTTCTAAAATATATTAAACAATAAAAATGAGTGATGATGCATTTAATCTACAGCTTAAAAATAAGTGCCACATAATTCCTTCTCTTAGAATATATTTTTATGATTATATTCTACAACACTTAACAGTGTGAGTTTTAATTTAGATAAATTAAATGTGAACACCAGAAAGCTGTGCACTTCTATTTTATTGACTATACAAAGGCATTTGACTCTCTGGATCATAATAAGATAGGAGTGATATTAAGAAATATGTGAATTCTAGAACAACAAATTGTGGTGATCAGAGATCTCTACATGAACCTACGAGGCAGTCATTAAAACAACGATGGGATATTGCATTGGTATGAAATCAGAAAAGTGTGTGTCAAGATTGTATTCTTTTTACCATACTTATTCAATCTTTGTGCTAAGCAAATAAACCAAGAAAATTCATTATCTGACAAAGAATGTGGCACCAGTATTAAGGAAGGTTTATTAACAATCTGTGATATGCAGATGACACAAACTTGCTGGCTGAAAGTGAAGAAGATTTGAAGTTATTGCTAATGAAGTCAAGGACTACAACTTCTCAGATGGATTCAAATGCAGTGTCTAGAAAGAAAATCCTTGCAATTGCATACATAGATAGCAACATGATAAATGAAAGATGGAAATTAAGCATGTAGTTTTGCTTGACTCCACAATTAGTACTTCTGGAAGCAATAGTTAAGAGATAACATGTTGTATCTCATTGAATAAATCTGATGTACAATTACTCATTAAAGTGTGGAAAACCCAAAATGTCATGTTGAGAACTAGAGTCATCTGACCCAACTTGGCATTTTCAGTCATGTCATATGCATGTGAAAGTTCAAAAATGAATAAAGTAGACTATAGTATAACTGATATATTTTAAATGTGATGTAGTTAAAGAATATTGATTATGGACTGTGAGTGTTATGGACTGCGAGATCAAACAAATCTGTCTTGGAAGAAGTACAACCAGAATGCTTCTTAGAAGCAAAGATGGCAAGATCTTTTCTTCTTTTCCTTTAAAAAGAGATATTTTACATTTTCCCTCCATCTCTGGTGATCTTATATCCTCGTTTCACCTTACTTACATGTGATTCCTTGTCATGTGAAACCTGGGGACAATAGAAAGCAACTTGGAAACCAAAGCAAAATAATATTAAATATTTTCTTGTGGAAATATTACCCATTTTAAAATAACAACTCAGAGTTTGTAAATATGCTTTTCCTCCTCAGCAGTCAGTCTATATTTGTTTTTAAGTCAGAAGATAAAATTTACAATGGATTCTCTTCATCGCACTCTTTTTTAACAGTTTTATTGAGACATTATTCATATATCTAATGCTTCCACACATCAGTCATATTGGAAATAAAGAGTTGTATCTACATTACTACAGTAAGTTCTAGAACACTTTCTTCCTTCTTTTTTTTTTTTTTTACTTTCTTCCTTCTTATATTCATTATCTGCCCTATTTCACTCTAACCTCCTCTCTCAATAAGTCATCATGGCAGTGACTATATCTACATATTTGACTATTCTGGGCTCTGGGGCTTCACATACTGAAAAACACAAGAACAACAACAACTAAAAATAAACAAATAAAAGAACAATCATGGTATTAATAAGCAATTCAGAGGGAAAACTTCAACGGAGAGAAAGAAGCAGGGAATGTTAAAAACTGGAGATTATTTAAAATGAGTCAAAAGGGAGATCAAATGATAAGAGGTTACATTTTAATCTACCTGCTTCTGCAAGAATCTATTTTCCAATGCATTTGCATGATAGAAAGGCTATTCATATGCCTAATGTAGGGTAAGAGGGAATTCTTCAGAGGTTTAATCCATGTGTGGATCCTGCAAATGGATTTTGGGCTTCCATTGACAACCATAACCTTCTGAAAACCAGGTGGTAACAATTTAAACTCTGATACTAGTCTTTACTTTGGTTTTGGATTTTTAAATTTTTTTAAATTTACAGTGCTTGGACCCAACAGGCTGATAGGCTTCTTCCATGTGGATTTAGTTAGTACCTACATGCTCAGAGAGCTGCCTGTTTGAACACAAGCCTTGAAAACTCCCACTACTACACATTTGGATAGCCTGTACCATCTCTTTTCTTCACCATACTTTGCTGTATCATCCAGATCATCAGCGATTCCTTCATCAGGGTGAGCAGCCATCAGGGACGTGTCACTCGAATTAATTGTGAACATTTTTTCGGACATACTTTGGATTCAGATAGACAGTTCCTGAATAAGGACAAGATGCTTGACAAAGCAGAGGGGACATCAAGAAGAGGAAGACTGGAAAGGAGATGGGTTGACCAAGTGCCTAGAACACTGGGTTTCAACATCACAATGATTTTAAAGATGACACAGGATTCAGCAGTGTTTCCTTCTATCACGGTCACTATGGGTCAGAATTAACTTGACAGCATATAAAACAATAAAAACAATGTGAATATTAAATGTTTTAAGGCATTTGAAATATAGCGATGGTCCTTTTACAATGTGTGTGAGAAAAGTCACAGTGGATCTAAGTTTTGGTCTATATGCCCCACACGTCACCATGTCCAAGTGCGGCGTTCTAGCCCTGCAGCTGCAAAGTAGAATAAAATATCCATACATTCTTAATCCTATATATGAATCTTAGTGTAATATAGCATATGGATAAGAGCAAAAGTGAAGATGATATTGTTGTTTGAGGAAAATACCACAGACGCACTGCCACCAATTCAATTTCCATCATAGTGGGTCTATAGGGCAAAATATAACTCTTTTTGATGTTTGAGCTGTGAAGTCATAAGAGGGTAAACAAGTTCCCTTTGTTCCACAGAGGAAAGGGTAGTTTTGATGAGGTGGTGACCAGTTAAATGCCACCAGAGGGCCTAGTCATGGTAGTGGAAGTATTTTTGGTAATTTCCCTTTTTAAAAGGTAGTTTAAAATTGTAATAATATTTGTCATCAGTGCATATCAACCTATCTAATAATATATTAGATTGTAGCTACCACTCCATAATTCATATTTGCTTGTAAATTATATTCTTATAATTATAGGCCATTGCTTATCAGAGTATATTTATTTATGTCTTAGGTTAATGCTTAATTGACATTCATAGAATTAAAATGTGCAAAATAAGTACAATGCAATATTATGCTTCATTTTAATTATAGTCATATGGGTAAGAATGTCTCATCCTTTTTATCTCAAAGGAAAAAAAGAAAATGTTTCATGAAAACATTTATAATTAAAAATATCTTATCCATTAAGAAAATAAAAGGGATCAGACTGCTCTTTTGTAATTCAGTGGGCCGCATTTTGCCTGACATTGTAGTCAAATTCTGATCTAGGATTTATAGTTGAGATCCCAAGTACTTAATATGAATTTCCAACATCTTTAAAAATTCATTTATTATGATCCATATTTTATTTTCAAATATGTCAAATTTCCAGTCAAAATCATCACAAATACCTGTGAGGGGCAGTGATTTGTCTCTACATGGCCTTTCAGGTCATGCTTTTGTAACTTCTGTAAAGAGTACTGGTGGGGAATATGTGCATATGGTACATTAAACACTACAGAGACGGGACAATGAATTATGATTTTACAAATGAGGTGGCCATGGTATATTAAGGGGAATGATTATTGTTCCATCTTGTCATGCTTAATCCCACAGAGGTTAATGGAACCTCCTCTCCCAGTACAGAGATTAGGGCAGAATGTGTCCTTCAGACAGAGGACCTAAGGCCATGGGTTGAGTACAAATTCTAAAAGATGAGAAACGAAAGTGGTGGTGAATCCTCCCTGTGCATGGAGCAAAGGTCAAGTCCCTTAGTAAGGAGGCTTTCCCGTGAACCCGAGTCTGAACATTTGCTTACGCAGGGAAGAGACCAGAATATGCCATATCAAGGGACTGAATGCTGCCCTTTCAACTCCAGGAAAAGGAGCCCAGGAAGTATGTTCAAAGCGAGACACATAACCTCAGGTAGTGTAACATGAGCTGTTGGAAGAAGCTTAGACAGGTCCAGCGCGATAGACTCCGAAAATCCTTCCATCTGGCACAAAGATCAAGAAGCTAACCCTTAGGACTTCTGAAATCTCATGAAAAGTGGGGTGATGTCAGATGCCAAAAGGACACAGACATAGGGCTGCTCTGAGCCTCAAGACACTTGCCCAGCCACATAAGAATGAACGTGACTAATTTGAGAAAAGTAAACAATTCTTTGGTAATTTGCTATGATTTTTAAATATCTCTGTACTACAAATATTAAGAGTGCTCTCGGCCAACATTGGTCATTGCCAATTCCTTAAGTGCCTTGCTTGATAACTGATGAAGGTAGCACTCATAGAAAGTGTATTGCCAGTGGGTGTGTGTCTCATCCATAGCAGTCTCCTGGCAGTGAAATTGTGAGGGACAATCGGTATGCATATGCAAACAGACACATACAGTTTCATAATAGTCATATCTGTATTTTATCATATGAGAAGTGAGCTACTAAAATTTTTTAAAATAGAAAAGATACAATAGTCAAAGTTAACCTTTGAAATGAACTTTCCCATCTGTCTTGGATGACTAAACATGTCCAGTACTATTCCAGTGTTTGTTGTGTAAGAAACCTTCACTTACAACACAGACGTTGGGACATGTGAAGTTAAAGAGAGAATGAAATATCATTCAAGTTTCCAGGCCCAGCTATTTAGAACGAGACATGAAAGATTTTACAATGAAACATTGCAGGGCACAGGCAGTAATGAATTAATATATGTACGTAAAATCTACATAGAAATGGGATCGTGTAAAGAGGAGTAAGACATAGTTATAGTTCGTATGCAAACTAAGGGGCAGGCAAGCGTCGTTAGGAATATGACATAAACTTGTTTCTTTGTTGAAGGGTTGAGCTATGTAGGGGTTCCTTAACAGAATTAGATGACTGGCACCTGACATTTGGTCTCGGTGTCCAGGATCAATAGAAATGTTGGCCCACGGTGAACTGGACAGCAAAGTCCCTGTTCAAAGGACGTTGATATTAACACTCTTTGCTGATTGTTATGATAATTTAATACTGTCATGTCTTTGAAAGAAGAGAAATCCACACAGCTGTTTAACCATTGAGAAGAATAGAAAGGTGTCTTTTATCTCTAATAATGTGCCATAACCTTATGGTTCAAATGAATAAGATTTCAAGCCATTTTGTATCTATAGATCGCACATGTGTGAAATCTTCCACAATGAGAATTTGGATGCCCTTTAAAACGACTGAAAATTTAATAATTCTTGTAACAGGCAATTCCAAATGATCAGTCTGTTAGTATTCAGAATAGAAGCCAGGACGGTGGCCACCTGGAGTTCCTAGGAGCCAACCAGCACAGAAGCAAATATCAAGAGGTGCTCTTGGTTGTTGAAGACAGGACCGACTCCTGGAAACACCCAGAAGGTAACCTTGAAATCCCTGGAATAGGGTCTTAAATAAAAATCATGATCTTCTTTCATCTTGTGGGTGAAAGCATCACAGCTTGACTTAGCTATGAATTTACTTTCATCATCTTAATATAACTCGACGCACTGGACCTAGAATGACTCTTCAGACACTATTCCAAATAAGGTCACTTATTCTGTATCTAAATATGTCTTTGGTCATCCATAAGAATATACCAATGCCTTTATTCGAAACTTTTCCTGTTCCTCCTACTTGAACATTACACTTTCATCTGAATCTGACACCAAATGTGATCATGGTGGTATTAATTCTAGACAGTTTACCACAATACAAGCTCCATAATGGCCAGAGCCACATAAAATTTATTTTACAATGTGCTCCTTGTGCCAAATGCAATTTGTTATAGATATCCAGAATAATATCATTATTTGTTGGTGGAATTAATGTATAAATAATCTGCACATGTGTTGCTTTTTTTTTGCACTTGTGCTTTATATCTTTAAAAATAAACTAAGAAAATAGTATTTCAACTATTTGCTCAGTAAAAATTAAATTAGAAACCCTGAAAGTGCTTTTAATTCCTAATGTAAGCTGGCAATGAAGCCTTGAAACACCAAGTTCCATTGGGGGTTAAAAAAACAGCATTTCAAGATGCAACCAAATAAAATAGATGAGACACACAGTTGCTTTATCAAAAATAATTAGAGGGCATTCAAACATTTCAGTAGGTGTCTTATACTTACAGCAATTGATAGAAAAACAATTATGATTCTTTAATAAATGGGGAAATGCTGGAAGCATTCCCTTGATTATGCCAAGAAAATTTGAAGACAGCTACCTGCCGACCTGATAGAAAAAGCTCCATATTAAAGCTCACTACAAAGATAGACGATTCAATGAAATGTGGAAATTTTTGAACAATGTCTTTATCACCTGCAAGCATTACTTGTTTGAAAAGAAGTCAAAAACAAAAATAGCCATATATCAACAGAGAACTTCTAGAAATACAAACTGGATTCATACTACAACATCGAATGATAAATATAATTGACGATAGATGGACCTTGGTTGAAAGCAGATAAAACCAGAAGGAACCTTTGTGGCAAAGAGGTTACAAGTTGGGCTGCTAATGGCAAGGTCAACAGTTTGAAACCACCAGCCACTCCTTGGGTGAAAGACTGGACTTTCTACTTTTCCAGTTTTGGAAGCTCACAGGGCCAGTTATATTTTGTCCTGTATGGTTTCCATGAGTCAGCATGAACTCACTTACAGTGATTTTTGTTGCTGTTTGGAGCAGATTGTGTTTTATTAACTATAAAATGGCATTTATATGTGTGGATCAAAGCAAACTATGGATATGCAACATTGCAAATAATGAGAATTTCAGAACACTCAATTATGTTCATTATATATATATATATATATTTGTGTGTGTAGTCTAAGTCATTTGAAAATAGCAAAGGGGTACGCTCTGATTTAAAATTAGACACATTGACCTTCAAGGTTGTTTACTTTTACCATAGTTTTGCATTGTATACTGGACAAATAATCTGTAAACCTGGATTAAATGAAGAATGCGGCTTTGTGATTGAAAAGGCAACTCATTAAAATATGAGAGATGAAGATAGCACAACTTTGCTTGAAGAAATCAAAAAGTGATAGGAGTGTTTATTGATGGTACCCAAAGATTTTATATAGCATCCTTCATGGCTCCTATCACCATTGTCTGTCTATGATGATGGACTCAACGTCAATTAAGGGAAACAGGTTTTAGCAGAGCATCCAGACTAACAACAGACTATGAATAAGGAATAAGCTGTCCATTTTAGAGGAATTAGTAACAGAAATACTTCAATTTGTAGTGGAATATTGTCTGACACTGAACATCCTATGAATAATAGCAGAATGTTGTCAGATATAGTGCTTTAAGATGAGTCCCTTAGGTTAAAAGGTAATGAAAATATTACTGAGGAAGAGCTACCTTCTCAAAGTGGAGTAAAATACAATGACTAGGATGGAGCAAAGCTTTCAGGAACTACCTTTTTTGATGAGGCACAACTCAAAATTAGAAGAAACATCAGTAATACCGATTACTAATTGGAACATGGAATGTTCAAAGTATTAATCTAGGAAAACAGTAATTCATCAAAAATGAAACAGAACTCATAAAGAACATTAAGCATATTAAGAATTTCTTAATATTAAGTATTGGTGTCACATTCATTGTCACAGGGCAGTTCAAAATCTACCTTGAAAGACTGATAGAATCCTTAATATTAAGAAATTCTTAATATGCTTAATATCAAGATATTATGAAATTCAGCCAAGTTTTTCAGTCTAAAACTGATCAATCATGCTCTCAAAATGCACCGATAAATATTTGTTGTTGCAATTCAAATATTGGAAACAAAAATGAATTAATAGTACCTGAAAACAGGCCTCGGTGATAGAAATAAAGCTGAAAATCACATAATATAATTTTTCAAGGTCACTAACTTCTTCATTTCAAATGTCTTTTTCCAAACAACATAAATGACTACTATTAAAGTGGACTTCTCCATATAGAATATACAGAAATCAAATTGATTACATTTGTGGGGAGAGATGATGAAGCTTATATCATCAGCTAACATGTGGTCAGAGGCTGACTGCAGGACAGACCATCAATTTCTCATGTGAAGTTCAAATTGAAGCAGAAGAAAATTAAAGCAAGTACAAGAGACTCAAAATAAGACTTTGAGGATATTCCACCTGTGGCAGTTCCATAATAGCCTGTCAACTTGTGCGGAGGGGTGGAGCCTAGCCTGTCAATCAGATCGCAGCTTGATGACCTCATTTGGAGGCTTTAGGGAGATAAATGATTTAAAACATGAAGGGATGTGCTTTATACAATTGATGTATGTATATGTATGGATTGTGGTAAGAGTTGTTTGAGTCCCTAATAAAATGTAAAAGAAGAAAAGAGAAAAAAATGATTAGGGCAAAGACTGTACAGATGTGCTTTATACAATTGATGTATGTATATGTATGAACTGTGAAAAGAATTGTATCAGCCCCAATAAATTGTTAAAATTTAAAAAAAAGGAAAAAGAATAAAAAAAATAAAACATGAAGAAAAAGCATTAAATTGCAATATTAAAATAATTTACAGGTAAAATATTGAACGATGCAAGATCAAGAGGAGGTGGAACAAATGCACAGTTCCCTCCAACATCAGCCAGAGATATGAATCATCTTGCACTCAGAATATATTAGAAAAGGGATTATCGCTACCTGTCTGTCAAGTCCAGAGAAGACAAGTGTGTCAGGCTTAGTAGACTAGAGAAAAATATTCACAGACACCCCTATATGTGTATAATAAAGAGTTTGAAATAAAGGGTAATTATACATTAAAAAATTATCCCAGCCCTGTCCAGATCAAGTACATAAATTCAATATTAGTCCAGATGTCTGATTCCAATCTATAAAGTCCTCGTCAGACTCATGAAATACATGAAATGATGCTGAATGCAGGAAGACCACCGGCAAGTGGGTTGGAAGTCCTGTGGATCCAGTGGCATTGTAAGCATATCAGTCCTGCAAGGGGTCTCCACGTGGCTTCTCCAGTTGCCAGGGCACAGGATCTATCAGCATAGTGCCATGGATCTTGTCAGCAGAGCGTCTCTCAGGGAGTGAGCCGAGAGTGTGTCTCCTACCTCCAAGGAAGAGATACAGGAGTTCCCAGAATCCTCATGAGAAGGCCATACCCACACAGAGGCCTCATTGGCTATGACCTGATTGACAGCCTAGACTCCACCCCTTATCTCATAATCAGATTGACAAATGATTATATAACTACCACAGAAAGTCACTCTTGGGGACTTTTCTGGACGTGGCCTTGATTGAGATCACTATATGGGAGATTGCATATTCATGAGTCATATCTTGATTGCACTGGGGGGACCCATGGACCAAGCCTCTTTGCCCACCAAAATGGAGGTATTTCAATCAGGGCCCTGTTTCCACTCAGGTAATCCCACATGTAACTATAATGTATGTATTTGTCACCAATCATGCAAATAGACAGTTTTCCTTGGTGTCCTACATTCTTTTAAAAGTTCTGTATATCAGAAAACTCTTGCACTCCATTACGACCTTTTGTCATTGGTCTCCACCAACTGTATATATATCTTTGGCTTGTCCTGCTCCTTTAAAACTTTAATAAATGTTTTTTTTTAAGAGACAAAGAAAAGGAATACCTAGGTTAGATGTACTGACATGATAATTTCAACACTGGCTTAAATATACTTACCAACATGAGGTTGTGTGAGACATTTGTCATGTAAGTCAGACCTGACTCAATAGCAGCACCTAACAAGGAAAACATGAAAATTATAAAAACTTAGCAATAAGCCAAAAGGAAGCAAGAATTCTTATTATAGTTCAATATATATAAGCGAGCATGTATGTAAGTCAAAATCTATTGCATCTAGGGTTCCAGTTCACATATGCTTAGTTTTATTTTTCCTAAAAAAATTATGCATAAACGTGTCCATGTGTTCAATGGATGGCTGTACATAAGTTCTCTTAGCAATGTGCTTGTTTAATCTCCTTTGGATTCCTTAATTTTTTTAAAAGATCAATTAAAATAGTGACTTGCATAAAGACCTCTTCAGGGCCAGCTAAATTCAAGGCAGGGAGGTGAGCTCAGAAAGTTATGGCAATTAATATCTTAGGGATTCCAAAGGGATAATCTTGATAGGTTTTTGGAAGGTCATGGGACTTATTAAGAAGAAGTTTTAAGAAAATGGAAAACAAGAAGAAAATAAACAACCAGGAAAAAAGGCACTGAAAAATCTTCCACTAGGAATATACACCTTACCACTCTTTAAGGGTTAAAAGGACTGTCTGGGAAGAATGTCGCTGGGAAATTTGACTGTAAATGCTCCTCTAGAATTCTGTCTTGCCTTATCAGATTTCTTTGTTTCTAAACACAAAGAGAATTACAAAGGAATGCAATTTGACGCCATGTAAATCTCAAAGAACAGAATTCTTCAAGGAAAGGGTACAGAAATGGAAACACCACCTTCAAAATTGTTGCTCCCCTGTGAATTCAGCCTCTGGGGATCCCTTCTGAACATACCTGGCGTGTGAGTTGCCTTGCTATCAGACAGAGTGCAATGGAAAATGAATTTATGCCAACATAGATTAAAATTTACCACCTTATAATTTCATCTCTCTTTTGACCTGTGTTAATTTGTTGTAGATAATATCTTCTGCTTTATTTTCCATTGAAGTTTTTCTAGACTTTATTTTGTTAATGTCACTGGGTTTTGTTTTTGTATAATTCTATGTACATAAAATCAAAGAAAGGTAAATTTATAAAGATAGTAACTGTATTAATAATTTCTAAGGGGCATGGCAGGGGAGGTTGAGAGGATGCAGGGAGCTAATAAGAGAACAAAAAAAGAAGAAACTATCCTAAAGTTAATTATGATGATGATTACACAACTCTTTCATATGATGGGACTTTTGAATTGTAAGATATGTGACTAATATGTCAATAAAACTGTTGAAAATTAAGTAGATGCAGGATATGTTGAGAAGTAAAGGCTTCACATTTTGGCATTTTCAATAAACATTTCAATGGATTTTGCCACAATACTTTTTGAATTACCTTTATACACACATACGTATTAATATTAATTCAAGAAATACTTCTTGAAGCCTTTTTTATTCTTTGAAATTGGTTAATCTTTTGATGTTGAGAAGTCCAGAAGTGTGACATGATTTTCCTTACCACATTAAAAAGTCCTATATTATTAGCTTGAGATTTTAATTTTTTGAAACTTCTAATAATAAATCAAAATTGTATTTTGCAGCTGTGATGGCTCCTAGGTTTCCATAGGAAACTTTTTTTTTTAAATAAAAGCAAGGACTGAGAATCCATCCATATTCAAATGTTCCGTTTCATGATGGCTCAATTATTATTGTTGGTACTAATCATCTCAGTACTTGGCAAGATTCATTCATACTGCAGGAAAGCAAACTTTCCCAGAAATCAAAACACCAAATGTTCTGAACAAAATAATTGGAGGATAAGGGTCCCCTTAGAATCTGAAAATTTCACTTGACAGAACCTTGACAAATGTGAGTAGGTGTGTAATCAAAAGGATATTTGTCATAGAGCATAGCTCATAATTTTCAACACAGCACAGGAAATATTTGGTTCCTATGGTGCAAGGAGAGCTTAAATCCAGGTGGACCATTCCAAGACTCTGATCCAGATTGATTTTTAATTCAGCAGTCAGTGGCTTGAAGATTCAATTTATGGGATTTGTACAGATATGAAAGCAGTGGCTAACTTTTCTGCCAAAGGCAGGGGCAATGGAATTGTGCACGGACACTTTCATGGATCCTAGGAGATCAGTCTAAATGCCTGAATCAAAGAACAAAAGAGTATTCAATTCTATATGTTACAAAATGAAAATGCTATTGCTACACTTCACTTTTTGAAAATGATTGGAAATGTTCATTCAAAAATAATCCCAATGACTTCACAATGACATACATATCTTGAAAAATGTAGATTTGGTATTAGTCATAGAAGGCATTAGGGATGCATAAAGTGACATATGAATAAGCTATCTGGCTTTGAAAGTGATGTTCTCTTACTTTAATTCAATCTGGTTTTCTTTCTATATAATTTCTACATAAAAAAATAAAAAACTTTAAAATAAAGTTAAAAATCACAAAATCTATATCCTTGGAAAAGAACCAAGTGTACCAATTCAAAACTATATACCTACGTAATGTGGATAAAATCAGAAGAGTAAGGGATTGTTGAGTACTTGCTAACTTCAGTACACACTTCTAAGGTTCTTATGCAAAATGATTCTAACAAATAAGAATAAGTTCATTGAGTTTCACTAATAAGCATAGATTAAAGGTCAGAATTGTTAAGTACTGTTATGAGAGTGAAAGAGCCTGGATTCCAATCCAGATTGTATGACACTTTATCCCACTTTTCAATTGCTATAATATAATTTAATAGTTTATACCATAGGCACTCCTCTTTCATAGCACTGTTTGCATGCGACTTATGCCACAAAAGATTACTATATTATTTTGTACATCAACAAATTATCAAATAATTACAGATTTTTATTATTTTTCCTTGTGCCTAATAATAAGTCAACAGCAGATCAGCAAGGGAGCTTATTTTCATATCTAGAACTATATCAGTTGATGTAATCATGTGATCTATTATTCCTGTAAAAAGGAAATGTAATGGCATGGCAGTTACGTAATCTCCTGTGAGATTAGAGTCTAGTCTATCAATCAGGTTGCAGCTTGATGATCTCATTTGGAGTTGCAACAGGAATATATAGCTCACTGGAGACCAGACACATACTCTCTGCTTCTTCTTCCTGCTCACAATCCACATGGAGCTACATTGATGGAGCCAGAGACCTGGAGCTGGAGGAGCCACCTGGAGACCTATGCCAGCATGGAGATGCTTCCACCACCACTGGATCCATGAGAATTTCCACCCACTGGCCCATGATCTTCCTGCACTCAGCATCATTGCATGGCTGCATTAGTCTAAAAAGGAATGTAGGGACTAATATTGACATATGACATAATAACGGACTTATGGACTTGATTTGGGCTGGGCTGGGATGTTTTCTTAATGGAAAATTGCTCTTTCATATAAAGCTCTCTCTTACACACATATGTCTCCTTGGATTCGTTTCTCTAGTTTACCTAGACTAACACAAATGGCATTTAACAGTTAAGTGCTTAGCTGATATGAAAGACTGGCCATTGGAGACTATGCCATGGTTCTGCAGAAAAAACCCCTAGTAATATGTTTCAGTAAAGATTACAAACAAGGAAACGTTTTCAAATGGGCGAGATATGAGTCAGAAATGATTCACAGAACCCCGCGTCAAGGTATTCACCTCCCTCGGGTCCCTAAGCAGTGCTCACGGAAGCAGCAGCCAAGACAGCCAATGAAACCTTGCATTTGGTAAATCTGCTGCACATGGCTTCCTTAAACTGTTAAAAGGCAATCATGCTACTTTGAGGACTGAGGTGCATCTGACTCCAGCCAGGGCCTTTCCAGTTTCCTCATAGCCATGTGAAATTTGGACATTAAATAAGAAAGACTGAAGAAGCATCGATACATTTGAACTATGGTGTTGGCAAAGAATATAGAAAATAACAAGGGCTGCCAAAAATCAAGCACATCTGTCTTGGAAGAAGCACAGCCTGACGCTTCCAAGACGAGAGTATGGCAACACTCTCTCACACTTTCGACATGTCTTCAGGAGAGGTCAGTCTCTGGAGAAGAGCCTCACACTTGATAGTGCGGAGCGGACAGCCGAAAATGAGTAAGGTCCTCGAGGAAATGGACTGAAGAAGTGACGGCAACCACGAACTCATTGATAAAGACAGCGTGAGGGTAGCTCGGGACCCACCAGTGCTTCATTCTGTCGGATCCAACTGGACAGAAATTAACAGCTATTTATTGGAAGTTCCTGAAGGGTTCACATTATTAATATGCTTGGCTGTGACTGAGATGGTGGAGCTGGAATTCTGACACCTCAGAAGAACGATCAAGATTCCTATTTCCAAAATTTCAGCCACTGAAAACCACATGGAGCCCATTTCAGCATTGACACATATATGATCATCTTGACTTAAAATCAGCTCTACTTCAAATGCCTTGTTTGTTTGCTTTCCTTTTTAACCTTATAAGTAAGATTTCTACTCCAAGCCTAAGGGTTGCCCTGTACTAGGAACTCACCTTATGAAAAGCCAAACTGAAGGCTATGAAATTGACCCTACAGGACAGAGTGGAGCTACCTCTGTGGGTTTCTGAGGTTGCCAACCTGGATGGAAGCAAACAGCCTGTTTTGTTTTGTTTCGGTGAATTTGAACTGCTGGCTTTGCAGTTACCAGCCAAACACATTACTCTATCCCACAGGGGCTCCTTTATAAATGCATAGCACTCATTTTTATCTTATTAAATTATAGTTTCCATCTGCCCAGACCAGAACTCATCCCATTGTGCTTCCTGTTTTCTGGATTCCATTTCCCTCTATTCATCAGCTATTTTAATTCCTAAACATCATATCTCACTGTAGTACAAATAGAAAAAATGGAGGTGAGGAAGACACACTGGTTTTTCTCCTTTTATATGATTTTTGCCCTATTCCTAGAGAAGATGATTCCTATACTATCTTGACTTTATAGGACTTACAACTTATTTGAGTTAATAACTAACTTTTAATTGATTAATAACTCCTTCACACCTACTTTTCAGAAAATGACAGTATATATTTGATAATTAAGCTAACTATAAATCCAGCATTCTGAAGTTCCTATACTTTATGATAATTCTTATACTTTATAAGAAATACAAGGAGCCAGATGAATTAACCCAAACGGGGAGAGTGATTTATGTTTTCATTATGTATGGACAGGCCACAGTCATGTTCTCATATTTATTGCTCATCTTTATGAATTCCTCCTCTGTTACTTGGAGTCTAATCTTGGTCATTGATGTCTGCAGCTGCTGTTAAGTTGGTCCTGGATGCAGGACAGAGTAGGACTTCACAGGTTTATCTTGACTATGATTATTATGGAAACAGTTTGCCATCTCTTCCTTCCCAGGAGCTGCTTGGTGGCTTCAAACTGCCTTCCTTTAGGTTATTTGCTAAAGCCTACTGCCAACCAGTTGATGCCAACTAATAGTGACACTCTATAGGACTTCTGAGTACAGGAGCAGACAAGTTCATCTTGCTCCTTAGAGCTACTGGTGGGTTTGAAACGCAAACTTGTGGTCAACAGTCCAATATTTAGGCCATTGTACCACCAGGTTTCCTTTGTAAATATATCTGCTGTTTGTAAGTCTTGCACTTCCCACACTCCTTAATTCAGGATTACAGCTAATAAATAAGTACATATAAAACATGTATTTTAATGACCCACTGAATGTCTATATATAAGTGTGTATGTCTTTTCAGATATTAATTTAAAACAATTATCATATAAAATTATTACGCCGAATTTTGAAATCCATAATGATAAACTACTGAAATATCTACACATAAATGGCGATCCAGTAGCAATAACCTAAGTCTCTATGGTAGTGCTGATGGGTAGGCATTCAGCTGCAAAGTAGAGGTCACTGTATGGATCAGAATAGATTGCATGGCAGTGGGAATTATAAATAATATGGAACAACTTTTCCTACCCTGATTTGTAAACATGCTTCTTTGCTATGATGTATATACTGATAGTCTGCCTATATTTTAATTGGGTCATTGCTTTTCTTATTGGTAAATTTTAGAGATTTTGGGTTTTAAGATAAAACTTTTCATTGTTATTTTCATTAGTGTTATCATTTTAATTAATATACATGATATGTTTCCTAAACTACAACCATTTATTTATCAATCTATATAATCATTTCTCTATCTGTCTACTAAGTAAGAAATTGGAAATAAAATGAGATATCTATTAGGATAAAAGGAAAAAAAAACATCGACTTCACTCCAACTCATACTGACCATCTGGGAGAGTCATGCTGACCCTTTGACTTTCCCACACGCTGGTGATTCCAACGGCTGACATTCTGAGATGGACAGAGAACTCAAGAGCTATCAGTTACATCATCTTAAGTAATTTCTAAAGTTGAAAACCAAGTAGAACAGCGAGATACCACACAAAAGTGTAAAAACCCACGTTCTAGAACAAATAAACAAATTGAATTGTCAAACTTCTCTCTAAACTTATTTTTCGGGAAGGTCGGGTACCAAACTCGTGCAGAAAACAGCCACCCTGGAGGGTGAAGGGGGCTATGTACCAAGGATGACAGCAAGCATTGGAGACAGCCCATAGAGTAGGCCTATTCTCTGGTACAAGAATCCCTTGCTGCAGAATCCATGTTGCATAGCAATGGAGTATACCCTGTATGAGTATAACAGCGCCCTTTCCAAGGAAAATTTTTACTGAATATATACAACTTCACTGATTCATCTCAGGGCGATAAAAACCCTAAATTCCTCTGACTTTGGAGGGACAAAGGTGAATGCTTAATAGGTTATCCTAGGTTCTTCTCTATAAGACCTTAGTGAGGTGTGTGTGTGTGTGTGTGTGTGTGTGTGTGTGTGTGTGTTTGGGAGGTGGGGAGGGAGGGGAGGCTATTTTACTATATTTTCAAACATTCTCTTTGGTAAAGGAATTCTTCTCCTATAATTTAAGGCCTGTCCCTTAATTACAACCTCAGACCTTTTACAGCAATGAAACAATAGAGTCTGTTTGGGCAGAGCTTGCTCCTCGTATGTGTATCTTGTTACCTTGGTAGATCCAAGGCAGCGACATAAGGTTGATCCATGACATCGTTTCAGGGCCAAATGAAACTTATGTGATGCCCTTCTTTTCTTGTTTCTATATGTTTCATTTTCCTTAGTCTTGGCAACTGGGTTATATTTTAAATAGCACCTACCATGTTAGGTGTATGTAATAGATTTCTATTGCTCCAAAATGAATTAAGACAAATTTACAACCTCAAGACACACACGACACAGCAGTTACCTCACAATGTATGGTTCACAGAGCTGGTCACACTGGATAGAGACTGGCGGCAGCGAGTTTGTTTAGGATATTGGCCCAAATCACCTAATTGCATCCATTTTTTAAAATAGCTGTTTGTTAAACTTAATCTCAATTCTTAAAATCTACCTCCACTTCCTTGTTATGCTGCCACCAAACAAACAGGCAGTTGGGAAAATTTCTCTTGGGACATCCAAGATAGACTCATGTATAAACAACCTACCTGATCATGTGCATGCAGAACAATACCTTTGCCATTTTCTCTTAGCAAATGCTCCGTAGGTGCGACCTGCACTTAAGGGGGGAGAACTGAACAAGGACTGTGCCCACCGCATTTGGTGTCTTCCTGTTAAAAGGCAAAGGAGCATTTGACTGTGTGGTTTATTGCCCTTCTTAGTAAAACTTTTAGTTCAATTTATTTAGTTTTTCAACCATATATATCAAAACCAACACTACTTTGGTAGCAGACAAAAGAACTCTTTATTAGAAAAAAAAAAGAAAATAAATCTGACTATTATCCCCCTTGTATATCGACCTTTAAAAAATGAAGGCTCCTAATTGACACATTTTAACTAAATCAACCAAATAGTATGGTCTCTTACAAGAAGTATATTTAAACCCATCGTAAATTCAACATTCTATGAAGGCACTTCTTAATTAGCCACGCGATGAGAGACTCGGGCTTAAGGTTTTAGAAAACCCTGAGATGTTAGTGTGTCTATTAGGAAATCTGTTTTTCATGAGGGATTGCCTGCTCCCCAAATAGATTCCTTACTATCTATCTATCATGGGCTTCAATTTTACCACAGAATAGCCTGATTCATCACTGTTATGCCAATGACACTCTGCTCTATCTACTGTTGCCTGCTGAGTCCATGGGGATGCTCTAATATTTCAGGCTTACCTGGAAGATATTAAGTTTGATATCAGAAAATTTCTTACACATAGCAAAATGCTGGTAACACGTAGGTTGCTTTCATTTTGCCTAGGCATACAGAAATTTTGGAGATTTAAAATAAAAAAAAAAAGATCTTTGGAAATATATTCTCTAAGCAATTGCATTTTATCAACCATGAAAATAAAGCCAGCAAAAGAAAGATGATAAGGTTTCTGACACCAAACTTGTTAGTGAAAGGTTTCAAACCCTAGTTTTCTAACTTTAAAACAACGTATGTACAAGGGAATAAACAAATTCTGTGTTCCCACAGGAGCTCTGGTGGTGTAGTGAGCTACAAGTGGGGCTGCCAGCTACCAGGCTGGCAAGTCACGATGACACTTTCTGCTCACATAAAGATTTACAGCTTCAGAATAGCAACAGCTCCATTCTGTCCCGCAGGGTCTCTCTGAATCAAAAGGGACTTCATGATAGTGAGTTTTATACATGCCCCCTGCAGTGATGAGAAATTGCTTGGCATAGCTCTTCAAGCCATCGTGTTTGTACTGCCCCCTGGATGATTGTATAGAAGCATGAAATAAGGCATCAACAACACTAAGGAGAGGATCGGTCAGTCTGGCCATTCCTTAGTTATAAGTGAGCCATCTCATAAACAGGTAGAGAAGAAGGAGCCCAGGGCTAACAAAAGAGGGAGTCAGGATTGCTAGAGATCTTTGATGAGAGAGACCATAAAGAAGGATGCTCAGTGAGAGCAGAGACTATGAGAAGGAGTACCTGGATTTCTAGCCCATGGACGGAGCAAAGCTGAGTACTTTGGGGTTGCAGGCTGGCATGAAGAATAGGGTGCCCACTGGACCCTACTGGATCAGGGCTAGGAGATCTTTGTAGTATTGGCTGGAACAGGGGCTGCTTCAAAGGATGCATAACTGAGTGATCTGGAACCAGAGAGAGGGAAAGGGAGATGCCATCTAAGCTGAAAAGTGGTACCTTGGAACAAAAGAACTGTGTTTTTAATATTTTTAACCTAATTTGTAACTTGTTAACTTCTCTAATAAATCCTAAACTCATAAGTATTGTCTGAGAATCCTTCGTGGTTATATTAGACATGATTCTCTTGAGAAAGAAACTCAGGAAACTGATGATTTCACATACATTTATATAGATAGATACATATATTACATTACAAATAAACAGTTAATTAATCTATAAAGCAGCACAAATAGCTCAATGCAACTCACTTCCGTGAGACAACTAATACCCTGGCAGTCCTTCAACTATAGAGGGCCGCCGGGCAGTCCTCTGTAGAGGGATTCAGGCTATCCGGCCACAGGCAGCAAACAGCAAGGCAGGTCACCAACAGTCAGCCAGATGGCAGGGCCCAACAGTGCCCAGCTCAAGAGATGTAAATTCCAAAAGTGTGGAGAAGCAGGTCTTGAGAGAACTTCAGATTACAGTGGCACAGTCTACAGGTTAGGTGTCCCACAGGTAGTGTAGCTTGAAAATGGAGGCACAGAACAAGAAGTCAGCTGATCATCAAAGAGCAAGAGACAAGAAAGTGGAGGCTCGCCGAGCCATTTATCTCTCTGACCTTCAATTTATCCTACATGTGTTCATTGGCCACATTGGCACAATAAACCTACCTATCACAATGGTCTTTGCAATGGATTAGCAAACCCAGCAGAGAAGTAGTGTCCTGGGAGGGGCAGTTAATGCCACAATAAGCAAGCACAAATGGCTCAATGCAACTCACTTCCGTGAGACAGCTAATACCCTGGCAGTCATTTGTGCTGCTTTGTGGCGTGTAGAAGTATGTCTGACCCCTGCCTCCTAGGAATCATCCTGAGGCAGATGTGGCAAGGATTCTACTTCTTTGTGTAGCCAGAGGAAGTCAGTGATGGCCTCCACACCAAGCCACCATCCAGGTAACACACGATAATCTACCACTCAGAAAAATGTCACTGTCACACGATGTTCATAGGCACTTTTCTTGTATTTTCGACCCTTTGTGTTCCTCTACTATTTCAACTCTTTCCACATCTCTTCATCCATTTCAATTGTCCTCCTCTTCAAATTGCATTTACTCTTATATTCAGCATGACATTAAAAATGCACTAGATTTTTATACCAACTTCTGTCAGACAGGAATCTTGCTGGAAGCAGGCTCCGTTTTGATTTCACCATTATCCTTGTGGCTGCTTCCTCTCTTCATAAAGTTCTGCTTCAGGTCTTCACACCCACATCCCACCAGCTTCTCTTGTCTGCTGCTGTGCTTTCTGCGTGGATTCGGGTTCTAGCCCAACCTTCTGAGAGCCTAGCGAGGAAACCGCAGATGCATGTTATTCTAATACCTGACCCTGATTGATGCCACCTAATGTGGAGTGACATCCTATCAAGTATGACATAGGATTAACCTATTAATCAAATTGTTATTTCCATGTTTATCCATTTGGCCATGAGTCCCACTCGTTCCAGAGAAAATAATGATCTAATCTATGGAAACAACAAGCAAGAGAAATTCAAATAAAGAAGATACCCTTATGGGATTTATATTCCATCAGGAAAAGTAAGTAATCGGCAATTTATAACAAAATTATTTTACATAAAATTCAAATGATAATCTTCTATGAATTAATAACATATGATGGTGATATACATAATGAGCTATGCATTGGGATATTAAAATAAGTTCAGCAGTTAGAAAACACCAAAAGACTAGTGTGAGGGGCGATACTGAGAGAGTGTAGGGTGAGTAGGTTGGAAAGGGAGAACCGATTACAAGGATCCACATGTGACCTCCTCCCTGGGAGAGGGATGGCAGAGAAGGAGGGGGAAGGGAGACTCCGGATAGGGCAAGATATGACAAAACAACTATGTATAAATTACCAAGGGCACATGAGAGAGGGGGGAGCGGGGAGGGAGGGGAAAAAAAAGAGGACCTGATGCAAAGGGCTTAAGTGGAGAAAAAAAAAAGTTAGTCTCTGCAAGCCAGGGGAGTAGTACTGCCTTATAGGATAGCTATCAGTCAGAATTGAGTCAATTGAAGTGAGTATAATGCAAAACAATATAGGGAAAAGAAAAATGAAGTAATGCGATTTTTTTGAAATTCTATACTTATGAACAGTGTAAAATTTCCCTCCCTCCTTTCAGTTGTCAATCTCTGTTCATTGTTGACATTTCACTTCCCAAATGACAACTAAGTCTTCAATTGTTCTTGGAAAAGATCCTTAATCTTTTGAGATTTTATTTGGAGCATACTCATATGTCATAAAAAGTCAATAGTATTTAGCGGCCGTCATTTGACAGTTATTGTGATCTTGAGCTGACCCGATATTTTAAGTAAAGCAATCTCATACATTAAGAAATATTTGGAGATTTTAGTTCTCATTTTCTAAAATAATTTGAAGACAGTGATATATGTTTTCTGTCTTTTAATAATTCTAATTTTATTACTAGATAAATAAATTATCAGAAAAAATTCTGAATGCTACAAATGCTCTCTGGTTTAACTCACATTGTGATCATTGATGTTTCAGCACTTTTTATATCCCCAAACAACTAGAAGGTATGCATGTTGTGTTAGTCTGGGTCTTTAGAGAAACAAATCCACAGAAACTCATGTATAAGAGAGAGTGTTATATGAAGGTTAAGTGCACATCAAGAAAACATCCCAACCCAGTGCTGCCCAAGCCCACCACAAAGTCCTCCATCTCACAAAACGGAAGCAATGATGCCAACTGCAGGAGGAAAGTGCAGTCAGTGAATGTGTAAACATCTCAGCGCTGGCAGGGGTCTCCACACTGCTGCTCCAGTACCCAGGGCTACATCAGGGTAGGTCCATGTGGCTTCTCCTCAGGGATGTCTAGCAGGAAGTGAGCCTTTCCAGCTAAAGCAGGAAAATGGCTAAGGCAACTGCACCCTGGTCCGACTATCAGAAAGCAAGAGACCAGAGAACTAGAAAGGCGAGGCTCACTGAGCCATTTAACCCTCTGCATTTCAATTAACCCCATGTGTGTTTACTGGCCAGGAAGACACAATAAGCTAACTACCTCACATGTCTACAAATGTAACTGAAGACTCATGGTAGAATTCTCTCCTTTCAAGCAGAAGGCTTCAGTTCTATTCTTGACCAATTCACCTTATGCACAATATGGCAGTAAGAGATGGTTCATTTTCTGTGATACTGAACATGTTTCAGCAAAACTTCAACATAAAGATAGTTTGGGAGGGACCTAGTAATCTGGTAGTTGACAATGATAAAACCATACAATGAAAACTAAGGGTATTTTTGATACTATGGATCACCACACTCTGATATGTAACTTGTCAAGGGGATATCAAGGGGATTGGGCAGTGTTTTGTCCTGTTGAGCACTTGAGTGTGTCACACCTAGGATCCTTCTGGACAGCAGCTAACAACAGTAATGATGCAGATATAATGGCAAGACTCCTTTAACAATACAGTAAACAACTTAAGAGCAACCTGCTTGTTTGTTCCTATTCGGCCATAGATGACTATTTCCATTGTAAGTTATAATTAGTTGAAATTTTTTGTATATTATATTAATAAGTAAGTATCCATTTGATTTATGCTAACTCCAGCTTTATTATTCAGAGTGCTTCAGAGAATATTCACAGTTGTAATTAGTCTAACAAAAAATATTCTTCTATAAATAACCTAAGTCCATACATTTGAAATCTTCCTTCAGCTTAAAAGCTTGAAAGAGAAGAACAGTCCCCAAGTACAGCAATAAGATAGATGGGTCATTATAAGAAGAACTGTTTTTAGAGCAGACTATACAGGAAGTATTTATTTTAATAGCATTGTGGTCTGAAGAATTTATAGGTAATATAGGATAACATATATTTTAATAGCTCCATATTGACTGTGTTAATTTATATTGTGCTCTTCTTCAATTTTTACTGTGTATTACTTAGTTCTTTATTGCCCTTATGCTGAGTAGTTATAATTTTTATTTACCTGGAAATTAATAGACAGACATGACCATATTGAGAAACAATTTTGCTCTCAGTTTCTCTCACATGTTAGCTGTAATAACCCTTGTTGAGCATATGTTTTCAATTGAATTACACTATGCTTATTTTTTTAGATTAATCCAAGACAATAAAATTTGATGATGAAAATAATTGATTTCCATCCCATATACATTATTGAAAGTAGACGATTATCTGCTATCTTAATATGGAAAACTAAAGATAGTAATTTTGTGGCATCTTTTTTGCCCTTTTCTGAAGTAATTATTTTGGAATTAATTCAATGAATAGTCTACTGACTACCATCTGTGTTTAATTCACTGTCTTTGTGGACGCAGGAAAGATAAATGAGAAGCTAAATAGAGACATAAACCAGGTATGTGAATGAATGACTTTAATCTCTTTAACTGACCTAAACATTGTGAGGGGATAGTTATTACTGTGGATACCTTTAGAAAAATGTTCAAGGTATTGAAAAAATAAAATTAAAAAAGTGACTATTTTCTTTCTCTTACTACTATGTTAATTAGGTGTGTGCTAAAACTGAGAAAATCAATATATACCATGGAAGAGGTGAGTGCTTGCTTTCTTTAGAAAGATGAAAGAGAAGATAACTCTGAATAAGCATTGTAAAAGTTTATTATTTTTAAGAGAATGCAGTCTTCCTACAGAGGAGGAGCACCTCTAATTTGTTTGACCTCAGCAACAGACCCTCCAACGTTACAATCTTGTGATTTCTACTCTTACTGTGCCATCAGTTAGTGTTTTCTTTATAATAAAACACCTGTCAAATTTAGGGCTTTGAAACAGTAATAAAATTGTTTTATTTTGCTGGATTATAATATTATCTCGCAATCTCCGTTTTACCTGGTATTGGGAGGTGAAATCAAGATGCTGGCTCATTGTCAGGTGTAACTAAGGAAACATTCCATCCTAAGATCCTTCACGTTGTCAGAATCCATTTCCCGATGTCTGCCAAATGGACGTCCCATTGTCTTGCTAGCTGATGCTGGTAACTACTGCCATGCTTAAGCATGAGGAATCATCTTGGAGTCAAATCACTTTCATATGTCAAATATTTCCAGTATCTCCTTTTGCGTATTTTATTGCAGCGTGTTGCGGTCTAGTTGATCCCAACTCAGGGACATGTGCGGCATAGATAGGTTCCATCGATCCTCACCATAGATGTATTCCTAGGTGTGTGTGGCATAGATATGTTCCATTGGTCCTCAAGGATTGATATTTTATTTTATTTTTTTACGTTTTATTAGGGGCTCATACAACTCTTATCACCATCCATACCTATACACACATCAATTGTATAAAGCACTTCCGTACATTCTTTGCCCTAATCATTTTCAAAGCATATGCTTTCCACTTAAGCCCTTTGTGTCAGGTCCTCTTTTTTTTTTCTCATGAGGGAGGGGGCAGCGGGGACAGAGGGGAAAAAAAAGGATTGATACTTTAGAAGCAGCTCTCTTGCCCTGTCTTCCCTGGCACCACTACAGGGGTTTCAAAGGGCAATCGGTTATGTGAGCCATTAACCATTTGTGATATGGGGACTTACTTCTGATACCATCCAGGAAAAAATATTTAAAGGATCCATGTGACTTGTTTAGGCTAGCCCAAATAATCTTCCTATTATATACCAATTGTAGCTTATAGCATTACCTACCAATAGAAGTAAAAATCATTAGAATTAGCCCAGGTATCAGACAGTGTTATACACCATGCATTTGTGAAATATTGCATAATTACTTATAGATCTATTGTTCCCCAAAGGAGCCCTCGTGGTGTAGTGGGCTAAACATTGAATTGCCAACCACAACATCATCAGTTAAAACACACCAGTTGCCAAAGAGTAATAGGATAAACAAGACAAAAGGTTAGTTTTCACATTTCTCATGATACAACAGGACAATTGGAGGAGAGTTTGAAGAGTGAGAAGACTTTTTAAAAAATTAAATGTTTTTATTCTGTCATAACCTATGTTTGACCAGAGTTTTGGAATATTAACATATAAAGTAAAAATATATGACTTCTATTTAATATTTTTTTATCGGGGAGCACATGGAACCTGGTGATGGAGTGGTTACACGTTATGCTGCTAACTGCAAGGTCAGCAGTTTGAAACCACCAGCCACTCGACAGGAGAAGATGGGCCTTTCTATTTGGGGCAAGAACCACAGTCCTGGAAACTCATAGGAGTAGTTCTATCTCCAATTGGGTTGTGGAGAGTCGGTATCAACTCACTCACGCTGAGTTTGCTTTGATTGTTTTGGGATACATGTGCACTAAAAATAAAATCTATGAAACACTATTTTTATATTTAACCACTGTTTGAAATTCTTGGATAAATCTAGTTCTATTTATCATAGAAGTCTGAAATAAATTTGAAAAACATGAATAGCTTCTTCCCATCTATCCAGCACTTACAAGAGGTCAGTATCCTTCTTAATTTTATAGACTCTTGCAGGAAGATATGAATAAACGGACTGAATGAGTTACATCCACTAAGTGTTCTGAAGAAGCTTCTAGTTTGTTGTGGTGACCTGTTATCAATTTATAGCATGATCTCAAGAGGAAGAAAAAATATAATCTCTATTTTCTGTAATTAACATGATAACTATATCTGTTGGTTTGTTTGAAAAAAAGAGAGAGAGTGGTAGCACAGTCTTGTGATGGAAAGAGTTTTCCTTGGAACGTAGACTAGAGCAATGATTCTCAAAAATTAAATATGAATTATTCGTAGTCAATTAGACCCACCCTTTTTTGATTCAGTAAATCTGAGGTTAAGCCAAGAATATGCATTTTAAACAAGTGCAAAGGTAATACAGAAGCTGCTATTCTTAGGAACACACTTGGAGAAACATTGATTAAAACAATAAAATTTATATATACATATGCCCATAAATATGCTTAAAGTCTAAATTAAGTTTAATACTTAGGTGGTACATAAGTGATGGACTTCACATATTTTATTTTAGTTATTTCAAATAGCTGTTAGATGGATAGGAACAGTCGTCAGACACATTCGATAGAAGAGGAAACTGGCATTTAGAGTGGTTAGCTTTCTACATTTTAGGCACATGGTGAGGTCTTGATTCGAATCTAAGACATCTGTTACTATAGGGCTCTCTCAGCAATGGCATTTCCCTCACATTCCCTCCATGGCTCTCAGGAGAAGTCAGAGCACACATCTTCAGTGTTTAAATATACATATCGATGCCAATGATGGGGGTTGGAGGGGAGAGCCCATCTGCAGACTATGAGACATTGCCTCACAAGGAAAGACTGGGACAGCCAGGGTGCAGCCACAGCACCGACAGAGCACACAATGTTCCTCTAGATCGTTAATGCTTCCTCCCCACCCCCACTATTATGATCCCAGTTCTGCCTTACATTTGGCTAGACATGAGCGTGTACATGGGCACCGATAATAGAAGTTATTGACACATGGAATGTAGGACAGCTAAGCCCCTCAGGAACAGCAATGGGAGTAGCAATACCAGGAGGGGCAGGTGGAAGAAGAAGGGGGAGAAATGGGGAACTGACAGCAATGACGGATACCCCCTCCCCAGTCCCCAGGGGGATGAATAACAATAATGTGGATGAAGGGAGACAGTGGGCAGCTGAGATATGAAAATAATAATAATTTATAATTTATTAGTGGTCCATAAGGGTGGGAGGGTGGGGGAAAAGGGGAAAAAGAGGAATTTATACCAACGGCTTAAACAGAAAGAATATATTTTGAAATTGATGATGGCAACATATGTATAAATGTGTTTGATAAAATTGATGTATGGATTGCTATAAGAGCTGTAAGAACCCTGAATAAATGCATTAAAAATAACCCCCACCCCCCAAAATACATATGCAGATATTTAGAAAATGTATCAATTTCTCAGATTTTGTCAAATTTTCATAATTTCATTGTGATGATTCTGCTTTGATCTTTTTTTTAATTGCCCAACTTTTATGCATGTGAGGTGATGAAAAGATAATGACTTGGCTAAAGTGCAGTCAACAAAGAGACTTTTAAAACTGTAAAGCATTTATTTGTTTTTTTTTCACCATCTGTGCCCACTGCAATCTGCTATTTGATTTCTTGACTTCCCTGAACATTGTTGATCCAAGCAATATACAATAATTGACAACTTCAATTTCTTCGTCATTTATCATGATCATGTGCTCTGCCCATTAAGAAAGATCTGTGTTTTCTTAGTGATCTGGTGTAATCTATACTGAAGGCTGCAGACTTTGACCTTCTTCAGCCAACATTCCCATTAACTTTTATTTTGGCAGCTTGGTTGTATCATCTGCATATCGCAGTTTCTTAATGAGCTCTCCTCTAATCTTGATGCTGTATTCTACTTCATGCATGTAGGCCAGAATCTTGGATTATTTCAATGTACACATTGACTAGGATTAAGAATCAATCATTTAACATTCCATGTGTCCTCAATCCTAGGACAATCTCCGTATCGTCTCCCTCCTTGGAAGCCCCTCCTTGGAGACGTCCCTAATTCTATGTGCTCTCGTTACATTTGGCAATTTCTTAGTTTCCCTCAAACAAAAAAAAATGTGAACTTCCTAGGAAAATTCAGTATGTTGTTCTTGGAACTTTTTGTTTTTATAGATCTCTACCTCTTTATTTGTTTTTTTAATCATAGCCAATTCTTTTTAATTGTTTGGGTTTATATGTAAATGTCATTTTCCCATAGAACCAGATACTTCTTCTTCTGTCTGTAAGAAAATTAAAAAAATTATCCAGGCATCCACAGGATGTGATCTGTATTATGAAATCACGAGGCCACCAAGTCTACAAAGCTATGCTTTTCAGAATCACAGCACTGAGGATGATGGAACTATAATCTTCATATTGTTTCTCAAGGGCATGTGTTTTAATCTTGTACTCTACTTTCCTGCTTTAATTTACATGCCTTCAGAATAGTGAATTATTATGATAAGGGATACAAGTGTGGAGCTTTATAGAATTTAACATGCCAATGTTATTGCAGATAACAATTGTTTAGTCACTGTTGCCTTATGGGTAACGGACACCATGTTGTGCCATCTTCAAAATGGTTGGTGTGTGGAGTCCACTGTGGTGATTCTATCAGTCCCTCTCCTTGAAGGTTTCACTCCTTTCCCCTCACCTTCTATTCGCTGGACAAGTTATTTTCCAATGATTTGTTTTTCTGTTGATGTATGGAAAGTAAACTAGCCAATGTCTCATTCTCTAAAAGAGCATTCAGGTGTTTTTCTCCTAAAACCAACTTGTTGGTTCTGCTGGAAGTCCACCATTTACGTATTCAGTAAATCAGTTTTTATTGCCTTCCGTGAACTGTTCTCCTGTGGAAAGGAGTTATTTGTGGGGCGGGGGAAACATGAAACCTCTCTCGTTCACTCTTTATATAAGCAGACCTCAATGAAATTCCCAGTTGCTTATATATTCAGCTTGTACTGGATTATGATTTTATAAGTTAAGGCTGCTTTTATTCAAATACATGACCTCATATAATTGAGAACATGTCTTCATGTGTGAACATATGCAGTTTATTCTGATGAAAAATAAAAAACTAGAAGCTTAATAGCTGAAATAGCATGAGAAGAGTAAATAATAACATATTGCGATACCAAAATTTTTTATTGGAACTAAGGAAAAATTAATATCTGGATAATCACAAAAGAGAGAGTTATTACTGTATCATAAGAGAAGAGTTTCTAATGAACAAGAATATAGACATACTTTATCTTTTTATGAGATAAATTTCAGAGAAATTCAATGGCTAGATGAATTAATTTTATAATCATAAAATATGCTAACTTGTTTAAGGGGATTACTGCCCATTGGCATTAATAAATTATAAACCAAAATTAAATGTCCATTGGAAAGACATTTAGCATTTGGATGCTTAACTTTAACTTATGATATAGGAAAAGTCAAATGATACATTAATTAAGTTAATATCTGGTTCTGCCCTAGCAGGATTATGTCAAAGAGAGGTTAGAAATTTTAAATGAAATTCTGTAATTTAAAGCTCTGCATAGCAATATTTTATCAAAAATTTAAAAGTAACTATTCAGTAGATTTAAAAATAATAATATATCAAAATAATTTGTAAACATCTAAATTCTGTGGCTAAATTTTCAAACCACATTTTTCAGTACAGTAAATATCAATTTGAAATTAAGCAACTCAATATATTATACATAAAAATAACATTATCCTTCATTATGAGGTTTTTACAATATGTGTTTTTGAAAAGATGTTAAAAAATTAAATGAAAGTATTTATTTAATGGTTTGATAAATTACATGTATATTTAAGCGAATTTTGGTTTTCTAATTACGTGAGCCTGAAATTCTTCAATGATTTAAGAAGAGGAATTTGTCATATAAAGTATCTCATTTAAGAGAAAAATAAAGTGAATCTTTTGTTTACGTGCGATAATCTTGCCTACAATTTGGATCATAGCAATAATCTAAGGGCGTTTGTGGTCGGTGAAGATAAGAGGTAGTATGTGGAAACAGTGTGGTCTAATATGCTCTAAACTGGGGCCTACTCACTGACAGTCATCGGCAGGACTGCCCCTTACAGGAAAAGAGCCAGCACAGCAAGCTGCACACGGAGCAACCAGAATGCGAACAACGAAAAGAAGAGAAGAAAAATGCACTGACTGCACATATCAAAGGCCCTTCCTTTTGCAGCGAGCTGGGCAATCTCAGAGTCAGATCCTTTCAAACACAGCAGCAGCTAAGGGTACTTAGAGCTGCAGGATCTTGGTGTACCTATGTCGTGCTGATGCTATAGGTTACGCTTGGTTGGGTGGCTGCCAGCCCAATCTCTTCTCTGTGGAAGAAGATTGAGGCTGTCTGCTGCTGTGGACTTACAGCCTTAGAAACTCTATGGAGAATTGATCTTAATTATAATTGATTTGCTGACTGGGGGGTTTGTTTGTTTGTTTGTTTATGTTTATTTTTTAAACACCTCTGGTGGTGGCATAGTTGGTCATATATTGGACTGCTAACCCCAAGGTCAGTGGTTCTAAACCACGAACTGCTTCTTAGGACAAAGATGAGACTTTCTACTATGTAAAGGTTTAAAGCCTCAGGAACTCTGAGGGACGGTTCTACATTCCCTAATAGGAACGTTTGAGTGGGAATTGATTGGATGACAGAGGGTTTGTTTGTTGTTTTATGATCCTTTTTGGAAAAACTTTTAGAAGGGACTGATCCTCGGAGGAGGACACCATGCTCATTGAAATATTGGATAAATGAAAAAAGAAGTGCTTGAAATTTGAATGTAGACATTGGAAGTAATTTTCTGAACACCACATTAGAGATTTTGGTTGTTTGTTATTGTTTTGTTTTCAATATTTCCATAGGAATTCTGTAGCACACGATTAAGAATATTTGAAAAACATCCCATACAAATTACTTTCTTAGAATTTATACAAATATTAATTATACAAATTATAAATATTTGTTTCTTAATATTAGGGTGTTTTAATTAAAATATGGTGGTTGTAATAAGAATAGTTCTATGCAATTTCTTTTCAAATAGATTTTACTTTAACAAATATTTCAATAATACTGATTTTTCTCTGAGAAAACAAAAGGGGCAGTCAAGAATAATTAGCCAAAATTCAAAATATATTTAAAAGTGTATATATTTCTATAATCAATAATGCTGCATATTATGACTTTTTTCCCAAGTGAGGATGCTGCTAGCTTATATCTGAAAATCTATAAATAAGTGAATTTTGTCTCTTTGTGTATGAGATTATTAAATTATCATTTTTAATACCACATGCTTTATTTTATTATGTTAACTGGTTCTTTGATTTATAAGAATAAAATATTTTATAAATTACATTAAATAAAAATGTTACAATATTATTTCAGCAAATGAAAGGAAATATGCCTGCCTTTGATTTAAAAAATCTGATATTTAAGAAATGAACAGGTACAAATGAATTGATTTCTCCTCAACTCATATCCAGTACAATAACATACATGCTGAAAAGAACTTATTCTACTAGAGCCATACAGATAAAATGTTAGTAAGTTTTTAAAAATAAAATGAGAACATTTTCACAAAAGCCCATGTTTTAGTATTCTTCAACACAACATATGTTACAGAAGAATACAATTATCGTGACAATATGGACATCTTCAGCAAAAGATGCTGTTCTAACTAGCTGCTGATGAGTAGGCCCCTGAGATATGGCGGCTCTGTGTATTACAGAGAACCACCCAGTTTGCCCCTGATCTCAAACCCCAGTACCACACTATCTATCATATGTAAAAATTATTCATTTTAAAATTTAAATGTAAAAAGGACAAGTTTATTTAATCAAAATGGCATTTAGTAAAAATGAAGGTTACAAAATACATCATTCTTTTTTCCATTACTTTTGATTATTTAGGAGCCCTGGTGGAGTAATAGTTACAAGGTTTGCTGCAATCTGCAGGTTCAGTTGCTCAAAACCACTAGGTGCTCTGTGGAATAAAGATGAAACTTTCTTTTACGTTAAAGGATTGCAGTCTTATAAACTCACAGGGGGCAGTTCTATGCTTTTTTAGGGTTTTGCTATGAGTAGGATTGACTCATTGGAAGTGAGTTTAGTGTTGGGTTTCATAATAGTTGTATATTAGACAGCATCAGACATGGGA
Organism: Tenrec ecaudatus; assembly: GCF_050624435.1. Classification (NCBI taxonomy): domain Eukaryota; kingdom Metazoa; phylum Chordata; class Mammalia; order Afrosoricida; family Tenrecidae; genus Tenrec; species Tenrec ecaudatus. Next base: position 193,424,321 of record NC_134532.1, on the reverse strand, counting down.
GCATATTCATTATGTGGTGAGGATTTCTTATCTCATTTCTTATCCCTAAGGGAATGTCCTGGCTTTGCAATTCTTTTTTTTTAAAAATCATTTTATTAGGGGCTCATACAAATCTTCTCACAATCTATACATACATCACTTGTGTAAAGCACATCTGAACATTCATTTCCCTCATCATTCTCAAAATATTTGCTCTCCATTTAAGCCCTTGGTATCGGGTCCTCATTTTTCACCTCCCTTCCCGCTTCCCCCTCCTTCGTGAACCCTTGGTAATTTATAAATTTTTATTTTGTCATAACTTGCCCTGTCCAACGTCTCCCTTCACCCACTTTCCTGTTGTCCATACCCAAGCGAGGAGGTCACATGTGGATCCTTGTAATTGGTTTCCTCTTTCCAACCCACTCTCCCTCTACCCTCCCAGTACTGCCACTCATACCACTGGTCCTGAAGGGATCATCCACCCTCGAGTCCCTGTGTTTCCGGTTCCTACCTGTACCAGTGCACATCCTCTGGTCTAGCCAGACTTGCAAGGTAGAATTTGAATCATGATAGTGGGGGTGGGGTGGGTGAGGAAGCATTTAGGAACTAGAGGAAAGTTTTATTTTTCATCATTACTACATAACACTTTGACTGGCTCGTCTCCTCCCCTAGACCCCTCTGAAAGGGGATCTCCAGTGGCTGACAAATGGGGTTTGGGTCTCCACTCTGCACTTCCCCCCTCATTCAATATGGTAAGATATTTTTGTTCTGATGATGTCTTATATCTGATCCCTTTGACAACTTGTGATCGCACAGGTTGGTGTGCTTCTTCCATGTGGGCTTTGTTGCTTCTGAGCTAAATGGCTGCTTGTTCACCTTCAAGTCTTTAAGACCGCAGACACTTTCTCTATTGTTAGCTGGGCACCATCAGCTTCCTTCACCACATTTGCTTATGCACCATTTGCCTTCAGTGATCATATCATGGAAGTGAGCACACAATTATATAATTTTTTGTTCTTTAATGCCTGATAACTGATCCCTTTGGCACATCATAATCACAAAGGCTGGTGTGTTCTTCCATGTAGGCTTTGTTGCTTCTGAGCTAGATGGCCCCTGGTTTACCCTCAAGCTTTTAAGACACCCAGACACTATATCTTTTGATAGCCGGGAACCACCAGCTTTCTTCACCACCATTGCTTATTCACCCGCTTTTTCTTCAGCAGTTGTGTCAGGAAGGTGAGCATAATAGAATGCCAATTTAATAGAAGAAAGTATTCTTGCATTGAGGGAGTACTTGAGTGGAGGCCCAATATCCTTCTGCTACCTTAATATTGAACCTATAAATATAGGCACATTAATCTAGTTCCCCATCCTCATATAAATATATTTGCATATGTACATGTCTTTATCTAGACCTCTATAAATGCCTTTTGCCTCCCAGCTCTTTCCGCTATTTCCCTTGATTTTCCTCCTGTCCCATTATCATGCTCAATCACCACCAGGGTTTCAGCAATTCCTCTTGGTTGCATTACCCTTGATCATGTCCTACCAGGCCTCCCACACCCACGTCACCACCAATTTGGATCACTTGTTCCCTTGTCCCTGGGTTTGTTAACACCACTTCCTTTCCCTGCAGGTACATCTATCCCATGTCCCCCTGGAACTGTCGGTGTTGTTTTCTCCTCCAGATGGTTCATCTAGCCTATATTATTTAGACAGACCTGTGAAGATAATAACATGCACAAAAACAAGACAGAGCAAAACCAAGCAACAATATACAACAATACAGCAACAAACCACTGACAAAAAACAAAACAAAAAACAACAAGAAAGAAAAGCTTGTAGTTAGTTCAAAGAATATTTGTTGGCCTTTAGGAGTGTTTTCCAGTCCAGTCTGTTGGGGCACCAAGCCCTGGCCCCAAAGTCCACTTTCAGCATTCCCTGAGAACCTTACCACTCCATTCCCTTGCTGTTCCGCTGCACTCCCCCAGTGCTTTGCCTCTGTATGGCGGGATCAGATTGGGCACAATTCCCACACTCTGTCTCCGGTGTTGTCCCCTTCAGGGCCATGGGTCAGTGAGGGGCATCATGTCTCATAATAGGGCTGGCCATGTGGTCCTCTATGTGGACTGGCTGCTCTAATTGGGGTCATTGTCCTCAAGGTCTGGTGGGCCAGGATGTGCTCCACTCTCTCTCACTCCCCCTTCATCTGTTCCTGTGTGCTCTGATCATATTTGTCCCTCTACCGGAGCTGTAGATTCAATGCTGTCTTCTTTAAAATAAATAATTCTGGGAGTAGGGGCAGGAATCCACTTAATATTTGGGACTGGGGCCAGCCCCCCAGAACTCTCCACTGGTTACCTACTCCATGTCGCAATGTTGCATTTACACCTTGGGGCACTGGGTTGAAGTCTGGTCTCTCTTTCCCTCTGGAGATATAAACAATACGCACCCCTTGGGTGGGTTAGCACCCCATGCCCCGCTACCCAATTCTTCCTTATTTTCATACTTTTTTTCCTTTCCCCACCTCCTCCCCAGTTGTCTACCATGTGCATCCTTGCATTTTATATAGTACCTGTTATACTACACGGTCCTCACCCAAGGCTTTTCAATTCTTTAAAGAGATCATGTGCAACAGATTTACCCAATGCAATGTGTCCATTGATCTGACAACTGCTTCCATTGATATTGAATCCAACCAAGCAACATGAAACGCTTGAGAACGTAATGTTTTTGTGTGTACCACAATCGTACCTACTGGTCCAGCTGTATGGATTTTTTTTTTACAGTGTTTTTTAATCTCTACTAAAAGCCGAAATCCTTAATTTTCATCTATAAGTACTTCAAGTCCTCCTCACTTTGAGCAAGCAAGATTGTGTCATCTGCATATTTCAAGTTCTTAATAAGCTTTCCTGCAAACCTACAAAAGATAGCTTTACAGAGTTATTGCAGCAATGAGTTCAAAGACAATTGTGGGGAGTGTAGGACTTGGCAGTGCTTAGATCAGTCGTACTTCTGGTTCCTATGAGTTGGAATTGACTTGACTGCACTTAATAACAATGACAACACAAGTGATGTGTAACACAATCTTCAGAGGAAAATGCTTTCCAAAACTGTGGGAGAGAATGTTTTCCTCTTTTAAGTTATATGGGAAAGTGTCAAAACAACCAGCCCTAGGTGCTGGGTGCTTTCCCTTGGTTGCATTGTGGTTATGCTCTGGGCTGCTGACATCCAGGTCAGCAGTCTGGAAACACCAATGGAAACACGGAGATCAAGCATAGCCAGTAATTCTGATCGAGTCACAAGACAACAGAGTGTTTCGCTTAGCTGCCGATGAAGTCACTAGAAGTAGAAGTGGGAAACAATTTGATGGCAACAGCCACTTTTTTGAAAGAGCATGTTATATAAGCAGTATGCAGAAAATTCATAATTCCCCACCTACCCAACACAAAGACACATTACAGCGGTAGCTGTTCCCTACACCGAGTGTCAGAGTTTTGCAGAGTGATGCAAATGAAGTGTTCTGTGGTTAATACAAATAGGCACTCATCCTCAGTTGTACTTACATGAACTCCCTTTATGTTATCTGGCTTGCTGACAGAGTCCTGTTAAAAAATGAAGAAGAAGAAAAAACAGTCTCAATTGTCCATGTTCAAAGAAACACTCCAAAAATAATCTGTATTTCTCAGATGGAGAAAAGTATCTTTCAAAAGCATTATGTAAAAGAGTGCTTCCATGTAAATACAGGCAAAGTAGGTCAAGATTAAGCATGGCTATTCAAAGAAGATTCTTTTGTACTTACCCAACGACTGTTAGATGAATTCCTAGAAAATGAAGAAATATGTGGCACATTATTCTTCTTACACTGAATGATTCATTAATGTTCACCTACCTTGGACGATAATGGAACTATCCATGCACATTATTGGAAAAATGTAGCCCTGGAGAGTTAAACAAATGTAATGCAAGGAATAATGTGTCCCGGGAGGGAATGAATGACCTATTCCCGATATTAACTTTGCATTGTCTTTGCTTCTATGATTGGTTAAGAAAACCTATAAAAGTGGTTAGTAATATTTTAGAGGATTATTGGAAAGTCCATTAGTCTTCATTTATAAAGGAAACCAAGTGCCTTCCATGATAATTCTACTCTGGGATCCATACACAATTTTCTCTCTTTTGCCTTGAAATACGGTCACACTTGGATATGAAGTGCTTTGAAGAGCAGCTTTCTCTCTTTAATTCTATGCTGTGATGGTCAATCAATGTATAAATAAATCATCATTAAATACTGTGCTCTCAGCACAGTTCGGTGACACCAAGAAACTATGACAACTTCTTCAAAGAAGTTAGAATTGCATTAACTCAAATTTGTATGTCATTTTAGGATATACAAATCAATTTCACAGCTGAGAGCGTAGTGTTATTCTCCTGGTACTCTTCTTAAGTACTTCCTGCAAGAACGTGCAGAATATAAGATAGCACTGCCTGAAGCATTCTAAGCTTATCATCTTTCTTCCTTTAAGAATTAAAAAAAAAATCAAAGTATGTTCTCTAGCTCATTTCACTTTAGAATTGTGCTGCTCTGTGTGTCGTCCATAGATTACTTGGTTGGAATCTCCAGGACTACTTGTTAAACATGGATATTTTGTCCACGACGTAGACATTCTATGTCACATTCTCTAAGGGGAACCCAGGAATTCTTGATTATGACCAAATCTCCAAGTGATTATAACACACAATAAAATGTGAGAACCCTGTCTCTAAACTGTGCTGATTCATAAATATCACCTATCAAAATGAAATCATATTTTACAAACGAGTACTGGAGGCTTACAAAGAATGGAAAATAAATAAAATAAAACTAGGGAGTACTAAATTGCATCTCCCTTTATTTATCTACTCGTGTTTCACACAAGCTAACATCTGGGGTTTGCTGGGAGGATCCAGGGAGGCTCAAAAAGCAAATAAATACACTTGATCCTAGAATGTTGGCTATAGTAGAAAAATTTTAAATTCTAGCGGGCACTAAGTTTTTGTTTGTATGTTTGTTTGCTTGTTTATTTCTGAAAAGGTAGTGGTGGGCCAAATAAGTTAGGAGCCTATGGATCAATTGTTAAGATTTTACAATGAATCAAGCAGCACAATGAGCACTTTCAGTACACTACATATTGCAAATCTATAAAGCAGCTCTCCAGTAAAAGATGAATTTTGAAACACCAATTTGAAAATGGATTAACTGAGAGTGTGGTAACCTAACTTATCAAATGGGGCACAAGTTACCATCAGAAAAGATCCTGAGTCGAAACCAAAAAATGAAAAGTAAGCACAAATATAGAACCCAAACTCAACCCCACCAAGTTGATGCTAACTCAAAAAGGACCCTACAGAGCAAAGTAGACTTAACCCCGTGGGTTTCTGAGACCATAAGTCTTTATAAGAATAAAAAGAAGTCTCACTGTTCTCCACTAGAGCATTTAGCGGGTTCAAGTTGCTGACCTTGTGGTTCATACTCCAATGCATTACCCACCATGGTGATAAATGGGGTTCCTTGATTGAGACCCTTGTCTGTCTAGTTAAACTACCAGGCTCCCTACTTCTATAGTACTCCAGAGTCTTAAAGACTGCCGTGGTTAAAGACTATTACACTGGGAACAAGCAATTCATGTTGGGCATTGGTATTCACAGAAGTGAAATCTACCAAGTCACTGAATAATTTAAATGGCAACAGACACATAAGAGTACTCCTGCCTAGCCTCACATTGTGAGTGAAGCTTAAATGTAGATACAAGTGGGTTGTATTTGAAATCAAATGTTGCAATGCAGAGCAATGGACAAAATTGCTAGTCTAGAAAAAAGATTGAATATTTTTTAATCACTTGGGGATATTTCATACTTCCAAAAATAGGAAGAGAAAATTGCCCTTGTACCCATGTTAGGGTAAGAAAGACCTCCAGATTTAAACACATTCTACAGAGAGTATTTCATTAAGTCTTAAAGTGAGGAAAGTTGAAACAAAGGCAATCATTCAAGGTAAAGGGGACCATCCAAATGCCTCTAGTACAGAGGCCAGTGGAGTCTGCTGTCTCACAGGCATTATTCGAACTCTGTACGATACAGAGCAAAGGAAATCATCGTAAGATTGTTATTGGTGGTAGGCCACTCCGTCCCTGGCCAGAGTGGTACTGCAGCCGCAAATCAAGGGAAGAACAATAATTGACATACAAAAATAATTGCCGACTAAATAGTTTGCAAGATGGTTTCTGGGTTTCTGATCATCTGGTTACAAACATAGTGATTATGATATGACCCACGATTACTGGACTCTGAGTCATAGTCACCTGAACCCCAAATATAACTTAAGTTCCATAACAGGAAATTTGGACAATTTCTACCAATTTTTTTAACCTTATTGTTGCTGTTCAGTACCATTGAATTTGTTCCCACCCATAGGAATCCCATGCACTACAGAACAAAACACTACCCGTTTCTGCACCGCCCTTACCATTGATCCCTCACCTGTGCCCATTGGTGCATCCATGGTGTCAATCCATCTCATTGAGACCCTTCTTTTTCACTGCCCCTCCAACCCTACCTGGCATGATGGCTTTCTCCAGGAACTAGGCTCTCATGACAACATGTTCCAAAGTATGTAAGAGGAAGCCCGGCCATCCTTTACTTTAGGGAAAATTCCGGCCTTACTTTTTCCAAGACAGAGCAGTTTGCCCTTTCAGCAGTCTATGTACGTTCAATGTTGTTCTCCAGCACCACAATTCAAATGCATCAATTCTCCCGAGGTCTTCCTTGTTCAGTATCCAACTTTCACATGCATGCAGAGCAATTGAAAATACCATTGCTTGACCAGGTGCACCTTCGTCCGTGAAAAGTACCATCCTTGTTTTTCGATATTCTAAAGAGGTCTTGTGCAGCACATTTACGCAATGTAATGTGCTTCTGATCTCTTGATTGCTGCTTCCATGAGCACTGATGACCAAGCTACCATTGATTGCTTAAGCTAGAGACCAAGATATTCAGTTTTCATGATTTATCACCGATTTTTTGGAGGCCCATCAATTTCAGCAGTCATCTTTTCCTTGTTTTTCTTTCTTGCTAGTATACATTCATTTTTGTTTAAATGTTAAGCACACCTCCATATGGACTATCTTTTTTGTTGATTCCTTTATTTCTCATTTCCATTCTAATGGATTCATTTAAGAAGGAATATGTTAAATAATTGAAGTGACTAGATGTAAAATGGAGTTATCTCATGGAAAGAGAGAAAGGCTTAGAAAAGGTTTCTTCCCTGATGGAAAAGAAATGGACATAGAAATGTAACTGAACTTTTCCTGGACTTAGTTCTAGATGTCAATTTGGGAGCCATGAAGAGAGCTCGGCCAAGCGTTAGACCTGCATGCTGAATATGAAAACAAGAATTTAAACTGTGTTATGTCCTATTGGCATTTTGAATGATTGTATTCCAGTCTTATAACATGACATTAAGTATTAATTTTTTTCATTCGATGTTTTTCTCAAATTAGTGGAAATAAAATCATCCTCCATAATATAGCTTTATATAAAACTACTGAATTTTGGAAATATTGTGCATGTGTTTCTATAAATGGAGTTCATAATTTTCTCCCTATATAGAGATATATTTTTCTTTTTAAATAACATGACATTCATTGTTATTAGTAAATTGCTTAATATAGACCTTCCAGCAATATTTCTTTGTTTAATGATCTATTATAAATCATTGCCTCTGTACCTTTGACTATAATCTTATTTTGGAGTGATTTTTTTATGTTAAAGAGACAGGATCATGGTGATATGTATCTTGTCAATGTTTTACTCAAGAGTGTGACTGAAATCTCCTCACTTACTTTCCTTGAAACCAATATATCTGAATGAATCGTCTTATTCTCATTCTTGCTGTCGATCATGCACCCAGTTAATTATTCTCTGAGCTTTTTTCTGACCTTTTGCCAGCAGCTTATTGCTTGAGCTGCTTATTTCAGGTCCTCAGCACCTACAACGATGCGAGTGAGGAAAATCTTCCAGACTGATGCTTGATCGAAAGAATTTGCAAGGCTCCACTGCCTCATGAAAAATAATTTTCTTGATGATTAGTGAGTACTGTTAGATTGCTGTAGCAATGATGAGCCCCAAGGAAGAGGGAGAGATTGATCTTAGAGCAGAGAGAGCAGTATATCAGATGGGAAGTCTGGACACGGGGCATATCTTTAATCTGCCTCACAAACCTGCCTTGTGCTGATCTTCTAATGTGTTCATTCACTCCCACATCAACAGTGCTTACTTATTGAATTAATATATTAATAACTCAAAAATATGTATTACTTATGTGATTTTGATGAACTTTACACTTAACTTCTCAAATCCAATATTGTCTCTGTTGCCAAACTGTACTTTTTATATTAAGTGTAATAATGTCATTTTACTGCTTAAAGATATTTACCCATTTCTTCACTTTTGTTTTTGTTTCTTGGGGTTTTCCTTTCTGCTAAAAGAGGGAAAATGTTCTATTTTCTATAGTTTTATGTGTCCACAACTTCATGGCAACTTATTTTAATTACCCTAATGTTTCAGTTAAAATATAGATGTATCAGATGGAGCTATCATGAATAGAAGGTAAAAATAGTAAAGCAGAGGCATGGCCTATAGCAAGTCAGCCTGTTAGCTTCTGGCTCTGCTGAGGGAGCAATATTCCGCTTGTGGAAAGGTGTCTGTGAACAGCAGAAAATGACCAATAGCTAAGTTTCTCGTAAAACTTGATAAGAGAACAGAGAACACTAAATGCTTTTTGATTGCTATTATTATTTTTTAAAATCTTGAATAATAGGAATAAGGTCAGGGAAGCCTATTACCATAATAACTTAAAACCTAACTTCTCCATAATTCTACCAGTGTCAATTTCTACATCCTATTGTAATCTCTATTTTGTGTATCTAAATTATGTGAGTAAAAGAGCGCAGTTAAGGTTTGGCTTCCCAGAATTATTTCCATTAACTCTCTTGGTTTGTAATGACTATCTGGGATGTATGGTGCATATGAGGAGTGAATGTTTCTTGTGACATGCTATCGAGTTGGTTCCAATTCATATGATACAAAACAAACAAAGATCGCCAGTCCTGTACCATCCTCACAATTATAATTAAGTTCAGCCCATTGATTTATCCATCATGCCATTTTTTATTTTAGATTTTAGGAAATACTGATATTTCTTATTAAAAAATAGAGGCAAATAAAAATAGTAAGCACTGTGGAAATTACATGAAGAACAAAACATTTTGTGATGTCATTGTGTGTGTGTTTTTTTTGTTGCTGTTCAGTGCCATTAGGTTGGTTCCCACTTATCGGAATCCTATGTGGAACAGCAGTAAGCTGTCCCTGCAGCGTCCTCACTACTGCAGCTGTGCTTGAACCCACGGTTGCAGTCACCATGTCAGCCCATCTGTTGAGAGTCTTCCTTTTGTTGCCACCTTTCTACTTTACCAAGCATGATTCCCTTTTCCAGGCACTGGTCTCCCCTGAAAATATTTCCAAACTACTTGAGACAAAATCTCAACTCTCTTGAGGTGAAGGGGCATACTGACTGTACTTTTTCCACAGTTAATTTGTTTATTCCTTTGGCAGTCGAGAGTTTTTTCAATGTCCTTCAGCACCATCGTTCAAACACATGGATTTGCCGTAGGATTTCCTTATTCAATGTCAACCGGCATGGGCATAAATGGTGATTGCACATACATACCATGGCTTAGGTTCGGTGCACCTCAGTTTTCCAAGTGACATCCTTGATTGTCAACACTGTACAGAGGTCTGGTGCAGCAGATTTACCAGATACAAAGGATTATTTGATCTCTTGAGTGTTTGCTGCTTCCATGAGAATTGATTGTGGATCCAAGCAAAGCAAAATCTTTGACAAGTTCAATGTTGTCTCCATTTGATCATATTATTATTTAGTTGATCAATTGCATTTTGCTTCTCTTTACATTGAATTATAATCCAATCTGAAGGCTGCAAGTGTTGATCTTCATCAGAACATGTTTCAGCAGCAAGTTTTCTTCCTTGCAGTGAGCAACTGTGTGTCATCTACACTTGGAAGGTTGGTACTGTAGTAATAATTGTGTTGTAAGAATTAATACCAGATGAATCCCACGGGAGTGGGCAATTGAAGATACCTAATGTCCACCTCTTCCAAGATGCTATTCTGCTCCATTGAGTATTTTTCCTCATGTCCCTAATTTCTATGATTTGTGGCAATGTCCCTCAGAAACTCACAAAACTTTGAGGAAGTATCTCACAAAGTGGTGAGTGTTGTTCAGTCCAAAATCTAGGGTCAGGCAAAGGCAAGTCACATGCCAGTTCCAGAGCTAGAAGCCAAAAGTGTCCAAAAGCTACAGTTGTTGCTTCTGTGAAAGCTCAGACAAGAAACCGAGGTTTGCTTTTCCAGGTGAGCCCATGGGAGTAGACCGCTATGGTCACAACAATCAATACATAGCCAAGGAAAACAAAGATGTGGCCTAGATCACACCTGTTTCTAAGTTGGGGATCTTAAGGATGTCATTACTAAAGAAACAAAGAATATGGCCTGGTCTGTACCCGGTACTAAAGCGAGGTCTTAATAAGGCCTGCCAAGAAGTAAAGGATGTGGCTAGGCCCACACCCTCCACTGATGTCAGCCCTCAATCCCCTCCCACTCTTGTCCCTCCGCGTAGTAGAGAATGCCCTCCAAAATGGGGCTTTAGCCATAGACATGGGTATAAAGTCCAGAAACACAATATGTGGCAAAAAGGCCATATTAATTGACAATAACCTAGTTACTAAGTCTTCCTCCAATTCTGTCACCACATTCTTCTTCATATAGCCCAACCTCTCAATAATTTGCTCAGCATAGAGATTGAAGAAGTATGGTAAGAAGATATAACCCTGATACACACGTTTTCTGATTTCAAAGGATGCAGTAGTCTCTCATTGGTCTCCAAGACCTGTCTCTGGATCGATGCACAGTTTCTGCATGAGTGCAGCTGGTTCCTCATGAGCACAACATCATATTTTGAAATTATCATTCTCCTCTACACTATGCATAGTTTGTTATTATCCACACAGTTGGACGACTTTGTACAGTCAATGAAGAAGCAAATGACCATTTTGCGGATATTCTCCGCTAAAAGCCAAGGTCCATCTGATATCAGCAAGGATATCATTTGTTCCAAATCCTCCTTGGAAGCGAGCCTAAATATCTGACACCTCCCTGCCAATGTACTGCTGAAAACATTGTTGAATGATTTTATGAATATTGTATTTTCATGCGATCTTAGTGATATAGTTCTATATTTTGCATAATCTACGGCTCCTCTTTTCTCTGGAATGGGTACAAATATGCATGTCTTCCAGTCAGCTGTGCAGGTAACGGTTATCCAAATTGTGTACATTGATGAGTGAATGCTTTGGGTGATTCTCCTGCTGTTTGAGATGTTTTAGTTCATATCCTGTTATTTCCTGATGCCTTGCTTTCTCATTAATGTGATCAGTACAGGTTAGACTTACTGAAATGACTGCACACCCTCCTTTTTTGGTATAATCACTATATATTTCTTATCTTCTTTTGATGCTTGCTATATCATTAAATATTTTGCCCAACGAATTTAAGCCTAACAATTTAGACTTGATTTTCCTCTTCAATTCTTTCAGATTAATGTATGCTGAGCATGTTCTAACTCAAGATGTTTGAACATTTCATTTTAACTCTTTTCTTTGACTAATACAGTTGTTTGACTAAAAATATTTTAAAATGTGTAATCAAGAAAAAATCTTGAAGTTCACACTCTAGTACTTGAAGAAACCATGTCTCTGTAAGAAATTATGAGTGTGATTAGGACTTTGAACATAGGAAATAAAATATAAAAATCAATGTTTAATTTTTGACCTCCAATATGGGAATACTAAAGCATTGCTGAGACTAAGGCTTTTAGTTATGATAACTTACTGAAACCAGGGCGAGGTGTAAATGTGGATAGGGTTCACTTTACTTCTACAGAATGAATAAGATTCAAGGAAGTGAGTGTAAGCATGAGATGTTAGTGCCACAATTTTATTCTTTTTCTTGGCTAGAGATTCCAGGAGATTGTATATCCATGGTAGGAAATAAACGAAGAATATCAGTACATTGGGGTGATAAAAATGTTAGACACATCTCTTACCTTCCGTTATAGATTTCATAAACCTCAAAATAGTCTGAAAATATCAAAATATTAATACAAGTAACAATTAAATGCCATATTTTAAATTTAATAAACATAAATATGTCATACAACAATTTTTAGCTAGAAATAAGCTATAATGGTTTTAGTTGTATAGGATAGCATATATGTAAACACATGAACTACTGCTTACTTTTGTATGCACATTCAACAGAAAAACATCTCCTTTAATTGGAGTCAGAAGATTGAAAAGCCTCCTGAGAAACTGTTTACCCCCAGCAACCTCAGACCCGCTACAGGTGTCCAATTCTCCTTCCCAAGAGATGGGAAAAGCTTGAAAGCCTAAACATCTGAACACTAACATTTATATTAACATTTTAAATGTCAATCCTGATTCTCCTGTGTTAAATGAATGCTTTGCCAAGACATTCTTGCAATAAAAAAAAACAAAATGAGTTTACATATGAAAAATCTGAATGTTTTATTCTCAAATTGAAATGTTCTAGGACAATATAAATATAATGAGTGAGTATATATTATATAATGGAATTACAAGAAAGTATACTGATATGAATATGCGTAGAGGAGTTAATTAAGGGTGAATATAAATTCCAAATACGGAAGCAAAAAAGAAGAGGAAATTGAAGTGGATGTAGCCTCAGGAGAATTCCCTCTGAACATAGACCATGGATGTGAATGCCTTTGCTATTATGCAGAACACATTGAAAGGTAGATTATGACAGATGTAACCAGGTTAAAATCCAGGACCTCATTTGATCAAAATAAGGTGCTTTGGGCACATTTTGATTTTGCTCTAGTTTTTTTTCAGTTTTCTTACAAATGTAATTTATCTCTCTTGTATTGTTTCATTGTTGATAGCCTTCTTGACACTTCTTTATGTATTTTTCTATATTTTTCATTATATGATAACCAGCATGAGTGAATCTTTAGAGACAATAATTGGATTAAGGGTTCCTTGGGAAAACAACATGGGGGTGGAAATGGAGAGGTACTAACAAGGAGTGATTGTGGTAGCCATTGTACAGCACTTCTTGAAATGACTGAACTATTGAATTCAATGATGTCTGGATCGTATCCTAGTAAAACAGCTTCTAAAAGAAAGGATGTTCCTTACACAGATGGTGGGACTTCATGTTACATACTTTGGATATAGTATTAGAGCAGACCAGTCTCTAAAGAAAGACCTAATACTTGATCAAAATGGATAATGAAGAGATAGACTGACACAGGCTCTGAAGTCAAATGTCTCCAACATAAGAACAATTGTGAGGATGACTCAGGACTGGGCAGTGTGTCATTCTTTTGTATGTAGTGTCACAGAGGAGGAATTGACTTCATCCGCTAACAACACCAGCACCTGCAAGAGAGCAAAAGATATCTACATTCGAAAAAATTCATTATCATAGATTGGAAGACTTAAAACTGTAAAAACTGATACTAACCAAAGCCACGTGTACATATAACACAATCCACATACAAAGCCTGACAGTGTTGCTTAAAATATTCAATAAATTAAAAAAAAACAACCCTAATTCCAACTTTATGGAAAGGAAAGAGACACACATAGTTAAAGTGATCCCATAGAAGGTCAAAGTAGGAGACCTTGGAGAGCTCAATCCTAAAACTGAATCTATAGGTATAGTAATAATTTTAAAAAGCCCTACTTCGGCATGATTGGCAGATGCCCTGAGTAACGCAATGGAATTGAGAGCCAGAAGTCAATCCATCCACCAGAAGCTGATCCTCCACAAAGTGTAAAATCATCCAAAGGGGGGAGGAACAGTCTAGTTTATCCGTGGTGCTGGCAGTACAAATGTCCACTTGCAGATACTTCACACCATACATAAGTCATAACTCCAAATCAAAGATCTACAAGTTAATGCTAAATTTATAAAATTCCTGGAAGATTACATTGAGATAAAAACTCAGGGACCAAAATATTGGTGTAAATAATCTGTAAAACACATCTGAAAATGCATAAAAGAAAATAATAAACTAGATAACTGGGCAATCTTTAAAAATTAAAATGAAATCTTTATCCTCATCAAAAGACTCCAATAAGGGTAAAAACAGAAAGCACAGTTTGGGATGCACTTGAACTTAATATTGATTCATCTATTTCAAGCGGTGTACCATTGGCAACTGATCCAACTTCTCTGAGACTGATTCCACTCGGCTACACAATGGATGGCTAAATTCCATCCATCAAAGAAACAATGAAATTCCTTCCATTACTCTGTCTATAACCTTTTCATAAATATGACTTTATTTTACTATCTCATTGTTTTATTGGGGGCAATTAAAAACAGTTTTGTGGTTATTTGAAGAGTTTGCTTTTGAAACTCAATCAAAAGAAAACTACATTTGCTTCAGTCCTTCTAGCTCAGAGGAAGGAAGATGAAGGCCTTATCTGACTGCAGTCCTGCTCCTTTTATGATTTTAGTCTGATTTTCTTACATTTCCATGCAACTTATCATTTCTCATGTCCTTCTTCCCATTCCCTGTCTCTGCTCTTTTATATTTATTTATTCACATTGGAGATTCAGTGATCTGTTTGCAACTAACAATTCTACAACAATATCTAATGATCAGTAAACTTTTAAATTATCTGATCAAAATCCCCACAAAGCAATTTCAACTCAGGGGAATTAACTTGTATTAGATTAGGTGCAGTGCCCGCTTACGCTCTTCGGAGCATAATACACCTGCTGATAAATAAGCTAAATTACCCTTTGTAAACTCTTTGTCAACTCTGACCTACATAGTGTGCAATTTCCTCTGCAGTGTGTTTCCAGATAGTCAGTGCTGATTAGACAACATCAATCTCTTAAATTGCATTCAGCACATGTTTTTGAAAAGAGATATGATGTGACCAAGAAATAAAATGAGTGATTTTGCAGATTGTGAATAGATTATTTTAAACTTTATTTCATAAAATTTAAATGTATTAAGTATGCTCTTGTTCTATTCAATTTCTTCAAGTGTTTATCTTAATTAAAAATAATCTTTGCTGAATGACTTAGATATTTGCAGCTCTCTTCCACTTTGATCTATTTTTGAATATTTTACCTCAAATGTATTGAGGAAAAATCTGCTTTAATGTAAATGAACTGTATGACTGACAATTTGATAAGAAATATCAGAATTTTTAAAACTTGAGGATACTGTCATAGAGGCCATGCGTGAAGTTAGACAAACAATAGTGATATTATAAAGAAGGTCACTTACTGTGATTTTTGGAATTAAAACTTATCCAAGAGTATACAGTTCCACCATGTATAGTGAAAGCAATTTATTGCTGCTTTTCAGTATTGGAGAAGAAAAAGTTCACGCTGTCATTGATTGACCTTTAGAAAGAAAAATGTAGCTGGCTTATGGGTAATAATA
The DNA here is from genome assembly GCF_050624435.1 of Tenrec ecaudatus. Lineage (NCBI taxonomy): Eukaryota > Metazoa > Chordata > Mammalia > Afrosoricida > Tenrecidae > Tenrec > Tenrec ecaudatus. The sequence continues at coordinate 193,408,716 of NC_134532.1, read as the reverse complement.
AAGCAATGATTTTTCCTTTATAAGTAGACTTTCTTCATTTGTTTGAGTTCATTGCTTAGTTTCCAATACACTTACAACATTCTCACATAAACCAATTACTGTCCATTCATATTGTCATAATGTACATGAAATACTTTTAAGCAATATTTTCTATGTGGAAAATATTCAAAATATTTTTAAATAGTTAGAATTTTCCTAAAAGTTATTATTTTGCCATCTGGGAAATATTGTGGCAAAGTAAAGTTGAAAATACTTATAATTTTTCTTACATGCTGTCAAAAACCCATTTTTAAAAGACTAATATTATGAAATAGCCTTGTATTCATAAGTATAACAGATTCACCCATTTTTATAGAAACTTAATAAAATAATATAAGAAGTACTGATCAATATCAAAATTAACAGTATAAATGATCACTGTCGAGGTCAGTTTTTGCAATTGAATAACAAATGATTTAATTGCCAGTGTAACATATTGTCGGATCCAAAATCACCCTCATATTTATTGCCCTTTCCATCTTCATTTTTAGATCTTCACAGTTTTGTAATACTGGGCATTGTATGGTTTTTGAAAAGTGAAAGTACCCAAATGTCTCATACAATCATAGCATTTTTACAATATTTTCTCGAATCAAATTTTTCTTTTAATCACAATCTGTTATTATGTTCATTAACACTGTATATTGCCTCTTTTTAAAGAGCATGGAATGTATTTATTGTCCAAACACCACTTTTTGTTGTAAAATTTGATCATCTGTCCCTATTTTGAGTCCTGCTAGCAGTGGGTCACATAGCAAACTACTAACCACAGGTGAGTAGTTCAAACCAGCGGTCCCTCCATAGGAGAATGCTGAGCTTTGCTGGTCCTCTCAAGGCTTACAGGGTCAGAAACCCACAGGAGAAGTTCACTCTCCCCAGTGGGGTCCCTGTGAGTTGCTACAGACTAGATGTCAGTGAGTTTGGAGTTGGTAGGGTCCAACTCCAAAAGTTGTTAATGACATCATATCAAGAATATCTGTCTCTCCTAGTTCCATTTTCTTTTCTTTTAGATTTTCGGAACGTGGATAATATAAGCGTTAGTAAATGTTAGTAAACATTTATCAAAATACAGATAACATTTTCAAACAGAAATTGATTTTATGAAGTATTTACCCAGCTGCTGTTGTCAGTTCCCATCTGACTGGAGGAATGAAATACTGCCCCGTCTTTGCCATCCTTACAAATGCTGTGTTTGAGCCCATTGTCAAAGCCACTGTGCCAACCCATCTCGAGGAATGCTTTTTTTAAAGTGGCCCTGGCTTCACCAGTAAAACACGTGCCAGTACAAGTACCAAGGACAAGGTCTGCTCTCTCGATGACTGATCTCACTTAAGACAAAATCTCCCCATCATTGCTTCTCAGCAACATTTTCATGACATGTTTGTTTCTACTTCTGGAAATCCATGGTATTTTCAATGTGCTTCTTAACAACATGATTCAAATGTAATAATTCTTCTGTGGTCTTCCTCATTTGTTGTCCAGTTTTCTCACGAACATGAAGTGATTTAAAACATATTAGCTTGGATTAGAAACACCTTATATCTCAAAGTAACATATTTCTTCATATTTACACAAGGTACTATAAAATACACATTTCAATTTAAAATTCACTATATTTAATTTTATCTTTAAAATTAGGATGTAGTGGTAATATCTTGCAAATATTAATCTGTACTGGTTGTTACAGAATCAAACACTATAACTTTCAACCAAAAATTTACTTAGTATTAAGTTTGAGTTCCTTGATAGTTTTTTAATTAAATTTGTGTCCTAAAATGAGTCAATTTTGTCCTTTGAAAACTAAAACTTCAGCATCTTTCCTGAAGGTCTTTTGGACTTCCTATATTAAGTAGTTCACGTGTTAAGCCTCTTCCCTTTCAGTTCTGTGAGTCGGCTTTGTTATTGTCAGTGACACACATGGGTTTTCTTACAGGGAATATTCAGTGGCCTGGGCTTCTGAAACCTGGAGGAATAAAATCTAGAGTCCACAGTAATCCTCTGAGATAGAGAACACTTCTCATTTAGTTTATTCAAATATTCTAGTAAAGATCAATATCTCAAGTATGAAACATTCCTTCAAAATAAATACCAAGGTCTGCATTGGTTACTTAATTGGCCATCCTTTGGCTTGACAATAAAATTCTGCTTGACATTTTCTTTGCTTAGAACCTCTAGTCAAGAAGTCATTTGGGAGCATACTTCTTCATACTTGCCTTTCTTTTTCTTCTTCTTCTTCTATTTTATCTAAAGAGGAGTGATAGGAAGCATTTTTCTGGGCATGTTTATTCTAATGTACCTTTGTTGTACATTTCCCCCCAGACTATCTATGAAAGTTTGTTAAAGAACTGTGTGGGGAACAATAGGAATTTGAGACAGGTAAAAGCATGTAGGTACGTGATGTCCGTACAAAGAATGACAGAAGAGTCTGTTTTCAGTAGGAAATAATATCTCATATTTTGATGGTTTGAGAATTAAAAGTGTATTTTCAATATAATGAACATTGCATTGTAGAGGATGGAGGGTCAAAGGAGTCACTTCTTTGTTACCAATCATGGAAAACATGTATCTCTTCTAGATCAATTCTTAAATACCTTCAATGTCTTTCCCATGCAGTCAGCATATAGAAAAAGAAAGACACATCCATGGAAGGATTCGTTTTGGGTGAAACCTAGAAGTAAAGCAGAGCGCGCTCACTCAGATGGTCTAGTCATTGATCATTAATGAAAGTTTAGTGACATGAACATATTAGAGATTAAAAATTTAGGTTTTATCACATTAAGATGTGCACACACAACTCTATATGAACACTGGAGATGTTTCGTGAGATTTATATATATGTTTTTATTTTGACCAGATATATAAATTATGTACTTGTGTATATATAATTTACATTGGTCTTGTTAGGTGCCATTAAGCTGCTTGCAACCTATCGTGGCTCTGTTGGATGCAGAACAGAAGAAAATGCCACATGGTTCTGTCCCATTCTCACAATCGCTCCTACATCGAAGCCCACTGTGGCAGGCTGGATGTCAATTCATCTCGTTAGCGAGCCTTCCTCATTCTCACTGCCCTCCATTTTACCAAGACTGCTGTCCTCCACCCAGAACGCTGCCAAGACTGCTGTCCTTCACCCAGAACGCTGCCAAGACTGCTGTCCTTCACCAAGAATGAACGCTGCCAAGACAGCTGTCCTTCACCAAGAACGCTGTCAAGACAGCCGTCCTTCACCAACAATGCTGCCAAGACTGCTGTCCTTCACCAAGAATGAACGCTGCCAAGACAGCCGTCCTTCACCAACAACGCTGCCAAGACTGCTGTCCTTCACCAAGAATGAACGCTGCCAAGACAGCTGCCCTTCACCAAGAACGCTGCCAAGATTGCTGTCCTTCACCAAGTACAGTGTCTCCTGACATTTCCAAAGTACGTAAGAAGAAGCCTTGCAACCATTGCCTCCAAGGACTATCCTGGCTGTACTCCTTCCAACACAGACCTCTGTCCTTTTAGCAGTGCTGACATAGATAGAGATATAGATGGGATAGGTGAATCGATGATACATAGATAGATAGATGGAGAGGGAGAAAGAGAGATATAGACACACAGATATATAATTTTACCATCTTCTCTTCTAACCTTCTAAGGAGAATTCTGACTATAGTTCCCCCAAGACTGATTTGTTGGTTCTTTGGACAGTTTATGGTACATTCAAAATAGTCCAGCTTATCAAACAATTATATATATATATATATATACATATACATATACATATATATATATATATACAAATTGTTCTGGGTACAATCAATCAATCCAGTTCTGGCTCATAGTATCCCTATGTACAGCAGATTAAAACGTTGCCTGTTTTTTATCTATCCTCACAGTCATGTTCCTTTTGACCCAGTTGCAATCACCAAATGAATCAATCTCCTTGACTATCTTCCTTTTTGTTGATGCCTTTCCATTTTACCACACATGATTATGACCCTTTCTAGAAATGTAGCTCTCCTGATAACACGCCTAACATAGGAGATTATTTGCTCAGCGTACATATGGATTGACACACACATATCCTCTTTTAAAATCGGAAGTGGTCCCCTGTTCTGTAAGAAAGACGTCTTCTTGCTCTATCTGTGAGTTCCACAGGAAATGAGTAACCTGTTCTGGAAGTCCCATTCCCAAATGTATCCATAATTGTTAATGTTAGGATAGCCTTAGTCAATGTTTCCATGTTGTTTTAGATGTGGTTAGATATCACAGAGTAGGTTAGGACTCATATTGAACCAATATGCTACATAACCAAACTGCCCTGTTTTGAAACATCCTCAAAATTGTTATGCTTTAACCTATCGTTGCAGTCACTATGTGAATTCATTTAATTAGGGGTATTCTTCTTTTCGCTTATCCTTGACTTTACCAAGCATAATGTCTTTTTCCAGGGTATAGTATCTGCTGAAAATATGTCCAAAGTTTATGAGATGAAATCTCATCACCTTCCCTCCTAAGGAGCATTCTCACTGTACTGCCCCCCAGTACAGATTTGTTTTTTTGGAAAGTCTCTAGTACATTCAATATAGTTTAGCTTCTCAAACTCTTTGTTTAGCATAATGATTAAATAAGTATAGTGAAAAATACTATCCTGATGAACAGATTTCTTTTTCTTAAGTCACTCAATATTCCCTTGGTCTACATTTTGTCTCATATATAAATCCAGTATGAACACAATGATGGGATTGGGAAATCTCATGGTTCACTATATATCCCATGGTTTCTTATGATCCACATAGTCATATGCTTTTGAACAGTTAAGAAAATACAAGTAACATACTCCTCCATCGCTTGTCTCTCACTTTGTCAACCTAGGGTGGCTTGCTTGTTGCTTTGATGCTGGAAGTTATGACACTGGAAGTTCAAATACCAGTGGAGCTGCTCAAGGGGAACAGGTTTCAGAAGTTTCAAGACTTAGAACAGACTATGATGAAGAAGGAATAGGCTGTTCAGTTGTAAATAACTAGCCACTGAAAACTGGTGAATGGCAGTGAAACATTATTCTGCTCTGAAAACCTCATGAATAGCAGCATAGAACTGTCAGAGATAAGGCTGGGAGATGAGCCCCTCAGATTAGAAGGCACACAAAATATAAATGTGTAAGGGCAGCCTTTTTTAAATCAACCATACTAACTTGCATGGAATAAAGTTATCATGACCTTTATTTGCTGATGATACAGGGCTCAAAATGAGAATAAACATCTAGAAACATCTATCAATAATTCAGACTTGCGATGCATGAAGTATGGATCTAAGGAAATTGTGAAGTGAAATGAAATGCTTAAAGATTGATATCATAGCCATTAGCCAGATGAACTGAACTGGTATTGGCCATTTTGAATCAGAAAATCATGTGGTTTATTATGCAATGGAATGAAATCTTCAAGAACAATAGCAACATATTCAGGGTCAAAGGGGACATTTCAAGATTTATCTGTAAGTACAACAATATTGTGTTGCTGTCTGTGGTAGGATAATATCTACCTCTATACAAAGAAAATCCAGTCAATACAAATAGCATTCAAAATTACACAACAAAACTAAAGTTAGTGATGAAGATTCTGAAGAATTTTACCAACATATTCAGCATGAGAAGGATCAAGCATGAAGTAAAGATGCCCTGATAATTATTGCCAATTTTATGCAAAAATAGAAAAAATGAGTAAAGAACAGTCCTTGCAAAACCTGGCTTCGGTGATTAAAATCAAAGCTGGAGATGGCAAGAAAAAATTGTCTGAGAACAATGACTTCTTCACAAAGACCTCTTTTCAACAGGGAAAAGAGGTAATTATATATGTGTACTTCTCCAGATGTAATACAAAGAAACCAAAATGATAACATCTGTGGAAGGAGATTATGGTGGAACTCATTATCAGCAGTTAAAATATGGCTTCAGCTGCCTGTGGAACAGGCAATCAATTGCATACATGTAAGTTCAGGTTGAAGTTGAAGAAAATTAAAATAAATTCAATGGAGGAAAACGTGGAAACAAAGAGAAAGAAAGAGTAATTGTAAAAATACCGCCTTGGTGAGAGAAATGAATCTGGAGATCACATGATAGAATTTTGCAAAACCAATGACTTGTAGCAAATGCATTTTTTCAACAACACAAAGGCAATAATACACCTGGATTTCACCAAATGGAATGCATTCAAATCAAATTGATTCCATCTGTAGGAAGACATGATGGAGAATATAAATAATATAAAGAGAATATAAAGCTCAATATAAAGATAAAACCAGAGAAGAACTGATTGTGGAACAGATCACCAATTTCTCATATGTAAGTTCAGAATAAAGCTGAAGAGAAATGTATAGCCCACTACAGCAAAAATATGACCATGGCACTACCCTTACCTGAATTTGGAGAACATCTCATGAACAGATTTGGTGCATGAAACACCCATGAAAGAAGATCAGATGCACTGTAACAGAATATCAAGGTCATCATTCATGAAGAAAGCAAAAGGTCATTAAAAGGAAAGAAAATAAAGGAGAGATCAAAGTGAACATCTAACATCAGAGGAGACTCTGAAATTTGCTCTTAATCCTTAAGTAGCTAAATCAAATGGAAGAAAGAATGACGTCAAAGAGATGAATAGGAAAATTCAAAGGGAAGCTTGAGAAGACAAAGGAAAGTATTATAGTGGAATATTTAAAGACCTAAAATTAGAAAAAATACAAAAAGTAAGATCACACTCAGCATATATGAAAATGAATGAACTCAAGAAAAAAAAATTGAAGCCTCAAGTTGAAATATCGAAATGTTCTCTGACCAAAATATTGGCTGATGCAGGAAGCATCAAGAGAAGATGGAAAGAATACGCAGAGGGAAAGGTTGTACCAAAAAGACTTGCTGTAACAAAGAGATGCAGACATCCCCCATATCAAGAGGTAGCATATGAACATGAACGAATGGTGGAAGAAGGCCAAGCTGCACCGGAAACCTTAGCCAAAAAATGGCCCAGGAATTGATGGAGCACCAATTGAAATGGATCAATAGGCTGATGAAGAATTGGAACCCTCACTTGTCTGTGCCTGGAAATTTGGAAGACAGCTACTTAGCCACTGACTGGAAGAGATCCGTATTTGTGCTTATTGCAAAGAACAGTGACCCATAGAATGCTAAAATCACAGAACAATATCACTGATAACGCATACATTTTTTGCATGAAAATTTTCTGAAGATAATCCAATCATGGTTACAAAAGTACAATGACAGGGAACTTCCAGAAGTTCAGACCAGATTCAGAAGAGGACCTGGAGGGATATCACTTCTGTTGAGAGATGAATCTTGCCTGAAGCAGAGAATACGAGAAAGACAGTAACTTACATTGTATCGACTATGTCAAGGTGTTGGACTGTGTGAATCAAAGCAAACTAAAAATAATCTTGCACAGAATGGGAATTCCAGAATACTTTATTCAATTTATATGGAACATTTACATGGATCAAGAGGAAGTACTTTGAACAAAATGAGGGAATACTGCATAGTTTAAAATACGGAAAGGTGGACATTAGTGTTGGATCCCATCACCATCTCCATGCAAAATATATTCTGAGCAAATAATTATGGAAGGTTGATTATATGAATAATGAATAATGTGGCATATGGTTTGGAAGAAGGCTGATTAGCAACCTGTGATATTCAGAAGACACATCCTTGTTTGTCAAAAGTGAGAAGGAACTGAAGCCCTTGTTGATGAAGATCAAGAAATGTAGCCTTAAGTATAATTTATGGTTCAATGTAAAGAAAACCACATTACTCACAACTGCACCAAGAGCAACTTCATGATAGAGCGAAGGCTCAAGTTGTTGAGGATTTTGTCTTGATTGGCTCCACAATCAATACTCATGGAAGCTACAGCTAAGAGATCAAAAGATGCATGTCATTAGATAAAGCTGCTGCATAAGACCTCTTTGAAGTCCTGAAAATCTTCTACGTTGATTTGAAGCCTGGGGGAGCCTGACCCAAGCCATGGTATTTTCAATAGCCTCATATACATGTTAAAGTTGGACATTTAATAAGGAACACTGAAGAAGAATTGATTTGTTTGAATTGTGGTGCTGACGAAGAATGTTGTAAGTCCTATGCACCGTTGAAAGGACAAACTGATCTCTCTTGGAAGAAGTACAGTCAGAGTGCTCCTTACATACTTTGGACATTGTCAGGAAAGGCTTGTCCCTGGAGGAGGACATTGTGATTGGCAAAGTGAAGTGGTATTGAAATAAAGGAAGGCCCTCAGTGAGATGAATGGACACAAATGAATTGTTTGCATCAATGGGCTCAGGCATAGGGAAACTATACACATAGTACAGTAGCAGACAGCGTTTTTTTTTTTTTTAATTTTTTTTTTTTTTTAGCAGACAGTGTTTTATTCAGTTGTGCATATGGTCTCCCTGTGGTAGAATCAACTCGATAGCATTCACCAGCAGCATCTTCATCTCTGTTGCTATTACCACGGCTATGATTTCCCACTCCTATTCCTTTTTGCTTCCATCTTTTATGTTCCAATCTTTAATAATTATTGATGGGCCTTTTTTGCATACTTAATCCATTTTACACTGAGGAAGTTGGTAAAAATCCTTTCATTTCTCTATCATTAGCTATAGGGGTTACAACGTAAATTTGAAAAATAGTTTTACTGAAGGGACTCTCTTGTAGACATGTAGATACTATCCCACACCAGACAACATTTATTGTACTTCTGGATGGATGTTGAAATGTTTTATGTTTTGGACAATGACTGTGATGTCATTCCTCTTGCGTATGTCATTCCTAGTCTAATAAACCATATGATTTTCTTATTCAAAATGGCCAATACCAGTCCACTTCAGCTCACTAATGCCTATAATATTGGTATTTATGTATTCCATTTCATTGTTTACATATTGCAACTTTCCTCACTTCATACTTCATATAATCCATATTCTTATCATTAATGGTTATCTGCAACTATTTGTCTCATTTTGAGTCATGACCCATCAACATATAATGGTCTTGAAATTGTTACTCAATCCATGTCATTGTGTTTGAATGTTCTTTGAGAAGGTAGATTTTAAGTTGCATTTTGAATGTCCTCCAGCCTGAAGGGTTCATTTTGGCCATTATATCTAGTGATGTTCCGATATTAGTCAGTGGCTAATGCATCATTAGTGGACAGCTATTCTGGATTTGTGGTCTGTTCTTACCTAGAAGCTCGACCAAAAGTTACTCAACATTGCTGCCCTTTCTGGTATTTGAACTAATGGTGATATGCTTTCCAGCACCACAGCAATATGCAAGCCATGACATTATAACAAACTGAAGATGAGTAGTAAATTTTTAAATAAATCATAATTATCTTTTAGAAAATTTTATAGATGTATATATACATTTAACTATAACTTAAGTCTGTAAACTGACAAGATCTTTACATTCTCTCTCTTGCTCTTTAGTTTATGATAAAAACATAGATAAGGAAAAGAAAAATCAGAATAGGCCTTCTGTTTGCCCCTAAAATTTTTCTTAGTAAAAATTGCTTTGAATTAGCTAATTCATGCAATACAAAGTTTGGTAATTTCTTAAGAAGACATGAAATGGAATTATGCTCTCCTTCTGTTAAGTAACAATTTTAGTTAAGCATTAACTTCTTATGTTTACTACAAAATTAGGATCTTTAGTAATACCCCAGGTCAGTTGTGGCAAAAGCTATATTCTAAATTATTCTAAGTTAAACTCCATGGTTATTTTTGAATTCTCACTCAAAATTTAATTTCAAGTTCTCATTCAAAAATACATATTTCATCACCTAACTATCCTGTTAAATATATTTAATGACAATTAAAGTTGGTATTTTCAATGTTATTTGTTTAAAACTATACAAAAATGAATGGAGGAAATAAATAATAAAGAGGAAAACATTAGAATCATGCAGTCATTCAAGAAGTATTATATCTGGCTGCATTTAAAAATCTGTATATATTTATAAATGTTTAATGTTGGGCTTATCTTCTTGATTAATTACTGGTCTAATGAGGCAAAAAGTGTAGCCTAGAAAAGAACACAATTACTTATGTCAACATATTGAATTTAGGCTTGTTGGAGAGACACATTGCTAGTAGCTTTCTCAAATTATTCAAATTTCATTGACAACAGATATTCCATGAAAATTTATTGAGTTAAATTTAGTTTGCACTGTATTCCTTACTTTCATAATATCAATTACTCTTGGAATAATCAAAGTCAAGACATTTTCTCAAATTTTAACAGAATTTTTATTATTAAATTTCAGCTTCTGTGATATCATGGTCCTGAAGGAAGCTTTAAAGCATAATTCATAACTACATTGACAGTTCATTCTATTTTGGAGGAAAGGTATAGAAAATGAGAAGAAATATGGAAACATAAACTGTACACATTTCCTTTTGTTTTGTTTCTTCTCTCTCATAGGCCTCTGTGTATTTTGAAAACAGTGTTCCTAGAAGCCTCATGACAGCCAATTACATAGCACCCATGAACCTAGACATGAGCACCCACAGTGACTCTTCGATACAAACAAACGTAGTAAATGGGACTAGAAATATATCTAATGCTCAGAAGCGAGAATTGTGCATCAATTAATCTCCTTACATATCAGAGATTGATCACATGATTTGCAAGTCAAATCTGACCCATTGGGAACAACAGAAGGAAACAATGCCTACCTTTACACCATCTTCCCAATTATTATGTTTGAGCCCATTGTTGCCTTCATTGTGTCAATGGATCGCATAGAAGGTCTTCCTCTTTTATGTTACCCTTTGATTTTAACAATTCTGATGTGTTTTCCATGGACTTGTCTCTTTGAATCAAATGTCCAAAGATCATATTGCCATCCTCCTTTCTAAAGACCATTCCTTCTGTATTTCTTACAAGACAGATTTGTTGGTTCTTTTGGAAATCCACTCTACTTTCAATATTCTTCGCCAATTTCATAATTCAAATGCATTGGTTTTTAGATCAGTCTGCATAGTCAATGCCCAATTTTCACAAGCATTGAAAATGCCAAGGTTTGGGTCAGGTGATCTTGGTCCACAGAGTTGCAGTCTTTCTTCTCAACAAATTAGAGACACTGTGCAGATTTCTCTAATGCAATATGTGGTCTTCCTTATTTTCAAACTTAGTGAAAGACATATATGGTGTTTGTTGTTGTGAGGTATCTTTTAGTCCGTTATGTCCAATAGCTACTAATGTAATCCAGAACAGACACGACGCAGTTCTTTGCCATCCTCCCAATTACTGTTGTAGACTTACCATATACATGTAAGTGCTTAGTAACCATCTGTGATTAAATAATACCTGTACAGATCACATAGGACATGAATAGTTAATGATACCTATCCATTATCTGTCACCTTAGCAAAATTTTACTCAGAATATTATGTTTGCAAGCAACCTTCTACCCAGTATATTTCACATCAAATTTTAATATAGAATCAAAGGAAATTCAGTGAGTATTTTTCCTGCTACATTGCCACACATGTTTTTTGTACTTGACCCATCTGTTGATTTCAAAGAGATTTCCTTAGCAGTGATCAAAGCATAAGACTAAGAGCTTCAAGAAAATAATAGTCTATAATTTTAAGTTTTTAGCTCAAAACCAAAACAGGAAAGAAAGAAGCAGACAAGAGGAATTCTGTTGTAGCCCTACCATACTATTAAAAGTATCAAAATAACAATTTTCTACAATTACCTTTACTTTTTATAATTCTACATATTCTCATGGGAAATCACCAACTTGTTCATTATGTATTAAAGCTAATTCATAAAGCATGATCTGAAATTGATGTGAAATAAGCATTTTAACTATTCTTCAGATTTAAAAATAATATGCTAATACATTATGTTTTACTTACCTATTTCTATTTTTTCCTTTATCTGTTTTCTCTCTTCTTCTTCTTCTCCACCAGGTAGAGGAATATATTATAACATAAACTTGCAGGCTGAAAACTGAGAAGACTGTAAGAACTTAATGACAAAGGTGAAAAAATACAGCCTTCATTGTGTATTATACCTTAAGGGAAAGAAGACAAAAATCCTCACAACTGGGCAATAAAGAGTGAATAAAATAAATGACTAAAATCTTAAAATTGTGATAGACTAAACTTTACTTGGATACATAGTCAATATCCAGGGAAGCAGGAGACAAGAAACCAGATGCATGGGACATAGGTGACAGCATGATGAAGAGAGGAAACAAATTGAGACCGGTCAGTATACAACCATTTAAATAGGTAGCATAGAATCAAGAACCAATGGCAATGAAGAAAGAAATATAAACTACAATGAAGGCATCAGCAAAATCCAAGCTTAAAAAATTGATTACATTTCTATTGGAATGTGTCAACACATTGGCAAAACACTGGACACACTCATTTGTCTGTGCTAAAGTTTTGAATGACCGCTTCCTGGCCACTGACCTCAAAGATACTTGCATTGTGTGCAAAGTAAGGTGGCCCAATATAACACAGAAATTATCAAACAGTATTGTTGTTATTCCATTGATGCAAAATTTCCTGTTGATAATTCAACCACTGTTACAGGAGAAAATTGACAGAAGTTTCAAAAGGGGACATAGCATGAGGGGTTATTAATGACTTAAAAGTTTTTATGTTGTTGACTTCTCATGCATCTTGGATGCTTACTTTTGTTTTATTGATTATGCAAAGGCATTGGGCTACATGAGTCATAGCAAACAATGGCTAACATTAAGAACAATGAGAATCCCTAAACATTTCACTGTGTTCACGCAGAATCTGTAAATGAGTCACGGGGCAGTTGTTTTAAACGAACAAGAGAATATTGAGGGTTAAAATTTGGAAAAGGGTTCATGAGAGATATATCATTTCACCCTACTTAGTAAATATATATGCTGAGCAACTAATTTAAGAAGCTGGACTATTTGAAGAACAACTGAGAAAATAACAAATACCAACTGAGCAAAGAACTAATAAAGGTAGGAGGAAGGCTTACTAACTTTTGATATGCTGTTGACAGTTTTGCTTGCTGAAAATTTGGAGAGGAGAGCTTGAAGAACTTGTTGATAAAATTCAAGAAACATAAGTTTTATTATGGATTACATATATAATTAATATATAGTAAAGTTTTTGCTACTAGACCAATAAACTCTGTGGTGATAAATGGAGCAAAGATTGAAGATATCGAGGATGTTATTGTTTGTTTGTTTTGCCTGGATCTACAATTAATGCTCAGGGGGCAATAGTTAAAAAATCAAATGAGGTATTTCAATGGGAAAATCTGCTGCACAAGCACTTCTTAAACTTTTAAAGAGCAAGAGTGTCACATTGAAGACTATCCACCTCACATACATGTGATATTTAGAACACTAAGAATTGATGCATTTAAATTAGAGTGTTGGCGAAACATACTGAAAGCAGCGTGGCGGGCTAGAAAATCACACAGGTCTTTTTTTTGAAGGAGTTTAACTGGGATTCTCTTTACAACTGAATATGGTGAGATTTTTCCCATGTATGTTGGACATGTCTGCTGAAGGGAAAGCCCCTGGAAAAAGAAATCATATTTGGTAAAGTAGATCATCAGCAAAAGAGAGAAAGACGCTCAATGAGATGGATTGATACCATCACCACAGCACTGGTCTCAACATAACAATTTTCATGATGGTGCAGAGCCAGACAGTGTTATTTGTAGAGTCATTATACGTCATAATGGACTCCAGAATACCTAATGTAACAGAGATATGAATTTCTGGATGTTGCACTTTCGCTTTTAACTTTTAACCAAAGGGTTGACAGTTCTAAGTCACTCAGAGAGTTTGGCAATCTGTTTCCTGAGGGTCATAGCCTTGAGAACCCCGCTCAAGACGGCTCTCACATTTGTGGTTACCTTGAGTTGGCATCAGCTCAGTGGAATTGTGTATTTTTGTTTATGTGTTGAGCTAGAAAGTCACTGATTAATTATCACTATGAAGCTGGCCACTATGAAGCATATCTGTAAGAGCTTTTGACACCTTGACTTAATAACTTCCTCATGGCTGCTAGGAATCCATACACTGGTGAAATTTTGGTACCAACAGGTAGGAAAGTAAGTACCTGTGGTGACAGATATCAAACACTAGGGTTTCTAAACTGATGACTAGATTCTAGCCTTCTCTCTTTCAACTGGACAATCCTTGAGTAATTAGACTTGTATGTACAAATAAATAAATATATATATTTATACACACACATATATATCAAATTATATCCCTTCCAATAAAAGTATATTGCAAAATAAACTATATTTTATCTTGAAAAATATGTTTTTTTGTTGTTGTTCAGTGTATGGCCTTTTGCTGTTTTAGTTCACTATGGTTGACAAGAAAGGAAACAAAATTCCTACTATATTCAGAGAGGTCAATACAACATTTGCCATTATGATGATCCCATGTGTGTAAGGACATGACTGCCCTTTATAGAATTTCCATGACTGTGACCTTTGGAAAGTAGATCACCAGGCCCTTTGTTGGAGGTACCTCTAGGTGACATTGAACCACCACATTTTCAGTCAGCAGCCTTGTGTTTGGGCTGTCCATGACCTTAGATAATATCCAAAGGAGATATATATATATAAAATAAATGTTACAAAACAGTTTTCCTAAGTACCTCCCATTGCTCTCTTCATAAAGAAAGATGCTTGAACAACGAATAGCATCGAGACTATACAGTTTTCTCTCACTATTTGGCAAATTTATATTATAAATGTCAAGTGTACAGCACTTGAAAATAAATGGATTATTTAGAATCTGCTGACCAAATGAGAATGTAATCACCAACATTAAATGCAATACATGTACTATTCCATGTATTTCATTAATTAAGCAAGTATTTATTTAACATACGAGGCATTGTGGTGAATAGGTAGAACTAACCCCCAATATTTGATAGCAATAGGAGACTGAGACAAACTAATTTTTCTTCACATAAAAATGTTAGGAATCAATTATCATATTTCATGCAATACAAGTAAACCAATCTATTTAAGAAGTATAAATGCCAAGGTCCTTCATAAATAGCTTTTATTTTTGTACTGAGATTTAAAATTGTGAATAATTTGTAACATTGTACAGTAAATCTTTCTCAAAATATAATACATTCATATTTCTTATGATACTGCTTACTTACTGTAAAATTTATAAAATTGCATTGGTTTTCATTGATAAGAGAAAACACTTCTAAGTAATTACTATTAAATTATTCATAAATACCAGAGTAATTATATATATATCAAGAATATATTTGAGATCCTGGACACCAATGACTGACAACCTGATGAGCTGTGGGAGGACGTCAAGAACATCACACATGAAGGAAGCAAAAAGTCATAAAAAGCAGGTAAGAAATATCAAAGTTCATGTCATAAGAGGCCCTGAAACTTGCTCTTGTTTGTTGGGAAGCTAAAGCAAATGGAGAAATGATGAAGTCAATGAGCTGAACAACAAAT
Source organism: Tenrec ecaudatus (assembly GCF_050624435.1). Lineage (NCBI taxonomy): Eukaryota > Metazoa > Chordata > Mammalia > Afrosoricida > Tenrecidae > Tenrec > Tenrec ecaudatus. Next base: position 193,393,154 of record NC_134532.1, on the reverse strand, counting down.
GTCAAAAGGTATTACAGAAAACAGTGTAAAATATTATAATGAAATGTACAAAGACCAAGAGTTACCAAATCAAAAGGAAGAGTACACTGGCATATTTTAAATTGAAATGATTCAAGAAAAAATACAATGTGAAATATACAAAGATTTTATAGGAACAATATTAGATGATACAGGAAGCATTGAGAGTAGCTAGAATGAACACACAGATTTGATGTAGCAAAGAAGAGCCAGAAGACAGTCCACCATTTCTGGAGGTAGTATGTAAGCAAGAACCAATGGTGCAAAAGGAAGTAAGTCAAGCTTCACGGAAAGCATTAGCCAAAAACAAAGCTCCAGGAATTGATGGAAAATCAACTAAAATGTTTCAACAGGTATATGAATCACTGGAAGCAATCATTCAAATATGCCAGAAAACTTAGAAGATAGCATCTTGGGTAATTGACTGGAAGAGATCCATATTTGTGCCCATTCCTAAGAAAGGTGACTCAACAGAATGCTGAAATCATAGGACAAAATCATCATCATCTGTGTTAGGCTGTGTTATCTAGAGAAACAAAAGCAATGAAGTGCGTTTATGTGTGTGTTTGTGTGTGTAGTGTACCCCCAAGAAAACAGAATCTTTTTCAAAGCTAAATACTTTTTTTTACAAAACAATCTTATCACCTTCAAAGTACTCCCATTGCACTTAATAGATTTGTCAAATCTGCAATTCTATTCTTGAAAACATTTCACACTCATCTGTTTGGATGGCTCCCCCTTTTATTTTTTTTCTTTAACTCTTATACATAGTCAGGTCAATGCCCCTTCTCATCCCTCTTCGTTTACAGAAACAAAAAGAAGTTACAGAATGAGGTCAGATGAGTAATGTGCTTGTGGCAATAGAGACATGCTGATTTTTGTTGGTTTTTTTTTTTTTTTTTTGTCCCAAAGTGGCACACTGAGATGGCTGACTGAGCAGGTGATTGTCTTCATGGCAAAACCAGTCCCTTGTCTGCCACAAATCAGACATTTTTTGTCATACACGTAACACAATCTTTTCTGAAACTCTAAATAGAAATTTTGGTTAACAGTCTGAGGTGCTGTAACAAGCTCCAAATGCACGATAAGTCAACATTTTTTCCATTCAGGAATTTGACAGACATCCAGAATAAGGTTTGTCATCAATCAACATTTCACCTTTTTTGAATGAGAAAACCATTCATACCCTTGAGTTTTTCCCATAGCGCTGTCCTTGTAAGCTGTGTTCTACATCACAGTAGTTTCTTTGGCATTTTTCCCTAGGAGGAAACAAAATTTCACAGTCATATGCTGTTCTTTTAAAAAGGCCACCACACACACACACACACACACACACACAGATGTTCAAGCAAAACTGCTTCTGTGAAAATGTTCACTGTGACCAGAAAGAACCTTCCTAGGCAATGCCACTGGGTGCACTAACTCAGAATGAGTAGCTCAATGCTCCACTAGCAGGAAAAATGCCTACTATGAAAGCTCCACTCTGCCCAGTAGCAAGCGAGAGAGTTCTCCTCACAACTCTCCCCAGCTCAAATTATTGAACCTTTCACAAAATATCAAGAAACATTCAGGTTCTGTGCCCAGAGCAAATCTGGTGTTTTTGTTTGTTTGTTGGAACCATCTTAATATTCATTTAGCTTGTAGTGGGTGAAGCAAGATTCAGGAAGATCATAGCCAGTAGTTGCAGAGTCATGTGGATACAAGATCAGTGGAAATATGACAGGACACCAACTGCTCTTAGGGTCAGGAAGTCCCAAGGGGCTACCCTTCCTTGGAAATAGGCACCGAGTCCTAGAAATCAGGAAGCTGAAGGGGCTTAGATGCAGAATCAACTCCCAAAATCTGTCTTATAAAAATGTCAGATACCCAAAGAGGCAGCATCAGTCTGTGAATTGATTGATTATTTGGATTCCAGGCCCATACCTTCACCCAAATGCAAATTGACATACAATCTAATTTGCCAAAGGTTACCTTTTGTCAATTTAATACATGTATTCAACTCTTTATCCATACATAATATTTAAACATAGACAATAATAGAATCATGTTTACACCTAACATGATATGATTAAAATGGACACAATTGAATATGTACCAGCCCAATTTAAATCTCATATTCCATAAATTAACAAAACAATCGTAAGTCTAATAATGCAGCTTGTGAACACTTACACCTTAATCCTATTATTTCACCAACCTCTTCCCCCATGTATTAAATTTAGTAAGCCAACCACTTCAGAAATTTATCTCCCTCTTTTGAGTATGCAATTTTTATAATTCTAATTTCTGTCAATGCAGTGCTCAGAGGAGACAAGTATACTCTTTGATGTGAAGAATCTTCATTCTGGTTGACACTTGAGAGTCATTATCCATAGGCAAATCCAAATCTAGATCACAGCATCCATCAAATCAGCAAGCAAGGTGTCTCTGGTCAAATCCTCAGACATTTCCCTCTTTATCCATTTAGGTTCTGGTCAACAATCCATTTTGGTTCAGTACTATTGCAAGATAGGTCAATAGGTGCAGTAGCAAGCGAGAGAGTTCTCCACACAACATTCCCCAGCTCAAATTATTGAACCTTTCACAAAATATCAAGAAACATTCGATTCTGTGCAAGTCTTCATACTCCAGAGAAGCCAGCCCACTTTTGCCTCTCCTCTAGTCCCTTTGAGTGAGACCCATGAGTTTCAAACTCTCCATTGCTTCCTTTTTGTCTCCTTCCACTCAACAAGAGTTCTAGGTGGTCACCTAGCAAGCACAGTGGGCTGCCCACAGGCTCCATTTGATAGTCAGTCAGAGATGGAGGGTACTTTCCCGGTCCCAGATTCTTCCTGCTCATATGCAAACCTCAGGCTCACAATTGGAAAACCAAAGTTACCTTTTGAATCCTTCAGTCTCCCAGCAGTTCTAGTTTTATGTTTGTTTGTTTTTTAATGCAAATGTCCTGGCACTCAGAGAATTGAGTGGGCTAGTCCTACACTTCCCCTTTGGCTTCAAACCAAAAGCTTTTCCTTGCAGACAATTCCTAAAATTCCTCTAACAGCTCCAATGTTAAGAACTTACAAATGCTCTCTATTAATAATCCCCAATAGTGATTTCTACACACATTATCTCAATAACAGTTGGTAGGATAAATCAATATAGTCCTACTACATTCATATCCTAAACACAATTTTTTTAAAGTCAAAATACAATCCTTTCTTATCTAAACTAAAACTCACTTTCATAGAGGCAAGACTGACTTAGCAACTCTAAAGGACAGGGCAGAACTGTCCTGGGCATTTTTAAGTCGGTAGCTGTTTATAGGAGTAGAAAGCTCTGTCTTTCTTCTTTGAAGTTACTGATGGTTTTGAGCTGCCAGCCTTGTAGATTGCTATCTGACTGGTAATCACTATTACACCAGGGCTCCTAGGATATCCCATTCACATGCCATATGACCTTAAATCAATCCCCAGCGTGATCAAACCTCTTTAGGTCTTCTGTGCCATCTGATCTCAGCAGCATGGCTTGTGCTTCGGAGTTCAAGAGGTACTTTCACCTCCTGAGCTGAAATTTAGCATCCATTATATCCATTTGCTCCATTTCATTTCACTTCTCATCCCTTTCCCCACCAAGTGACTCGCTTGGCCATCCTTGATTTCCTCTGGTTACTAAAAGGAGAAAGAAAGTCCAAATCCACCCAGTGGCTCTGAAGTCCGTTCTCGATTTTCATGATTTTTTTTTAATGGAAAAGCCTCCACTCTCTATTTTCATGAATTTTTTCCCTCTATCAACTGACTCAAATAGTGCCATGAATAGTTAGAATGGGGTATTTAAAGAAACAATTCCATTGGCACTCATCTCTGCACAAGAAATTACTTTATGAAGCTCATAGTTATCAAGTTGATATAGACTCGGTGTGACTCTATAGGACAGGGTAGAACTGCCCATGAGTTTCTGAGACTTATTGTTTTAGGGAGTACAAAGCACTCTTTCTCCACCAGAGTTGCCGGTGGTTTTGAACTGCAGACCTTGAGGTTTGCAGCCCAACGTGTATTCACTACACCACCAGGACTCCCTGCAAAGAGCGTTACATCAAGAAGGCCTCTGAGCCCAATCCAACTGAAGTCCATAAGTTTAATGCTAGTCCATAACTCCCCTTTCCAGCTCAAGTAGATGCAGGCTGATGATGCAAGCAAGCAGGATGATTATATAGCAGTGTGTGAAGAGTCACATGGACCCAAGTTTGATGGAAATATGATGAGACACTGCCATCTCTCAGGGTTCAGCAACCCACCTGGTGTCACCCTTGAGCTGAGTCCTAGTAAAGAGAAAGGGTGAGGGACAGAGGGAAGAACCTGCCCACTTCTCCCACTTAGGCAAATGTTACACCCTGAAGGAGACACCATCAGGTTGTTATCTGATTGATAGTTTGGATTCCACTGCCACACGTTCATAATCTTCAAGTTGTATCACTAAACCACCAGTTATCTTCTATCAGGAAGGAATTCCACCCCAGTCCAACTGAAGTCCGTGGGCTTAATGTGAGCTACTTTGAGAAGAATGGGAATTACAAAATACTTTATTATGCTCACGAATAACTTGTACATGCATCAAGAGACAGCGTGTGAGTATAACAAATGGATATTTTGTAGTTTAAAATTAGGAAAGATGCGCATCAGTATTTCTTACCATCCCCTTGGCTATAAAGATGAACTGTCTTGAATGTAATAGCAGAGGGCTAATCCTGAGCCCTCGGAAGAGCGCTCTCCACTAGGGAATTGGGAAACAGTTTGACAGGCAGGCTGGCTTCCTGGTGCCTGGAAGCAAAAGCCAGGGAACTGTGTAGCTGCCAGAGGAAGGTCCAGAGAGAGATTCGACTAACATGTGCCTGAAAGACCAAGAGCCAGAGTGAGAAACTTGGCTGCATGAGAAGTCCACTGGCTGTCTCCTGATTATTTGCTGATCCTGCTTGGTGGCAACCTCTTGACTACTTAATAAATCCTCATTAATTGAAATGATTGCCTATGAATTCTGTGTGGTCAGTGTAATGAATTATTGAACTTGGCATAGACTTAGAATAGAATGAGAGGAAGAGTTGACGTCAGAATAGACAAAGAAAAACAGAAGCATGGAGTTAGGTCTGCCTCTTCTTTGTGGCATGAAGAAGCCAGAGGAAGTCAGATATGTCCACCCCATTGCCATTTCTCTGCACATGGGAAAAGCAGCCAAATATATTTTTATAAAACCACTAGCGATCCCTCCTTAAAAAAAGCAAGGACTTTTCAAATACACAGCTCTCCCTTATTTTATCTAAGGTGTAAATATCACATCCAATCCTTTGTCTCCCTACTTTATTTCAGACAATATTAGAAAGTGTTGACTTGTGAGACGAGGATAAAAGTTTTTATTTGAAAACCATCCAACCTCAGATGAAGTATTATTTCCAATTAACTGGAGGTGTGAATTGAAACCAGACCTTATCTTATAAAATCAAGATTAATTCTGGACACCACTGAAAAAAATCTATTAGACTTGTTGATTCATTTATATCTTTATATATTCAGTAAGTCCCAAACCCACTAATATGGAATCAATTAGAACTCATGTTGACCTCCCAGGGACGAGTAGAATGGATAATTAGGGATTTACAAGCTGTAATTTTTTTATAGGAGCAGAAAACTTTTATTTTGTTCATGTGAAGTTTTTGGTGGGTTCAATTTACAGACCTTGAGTTAATGCAATATTAAGTCAACTATACCACAAAAGCTCCTTACTGCATCAGTAAATATCTTCAGCATTCACATATATAGACCTGACTCCCCAAATGGGAAGTTCTTTAGATACAATAGTGACTACGAACTAGTCCTTCTCACAAAAAAGTGTACAGACGTAGATATTTGACCTAGGCATGAGCTAGGTTAGTCTGCCCTTGTTAAGTGCAATTGACTGTGCTCTGACTTATTCCTGTTTCTCTACCATGCTCAGAATCTGTATTATGGTTGCCCTCATGGCAGTCACTTTGTCAGTCCATCCTCTTTGGCACTGGCTGTCCCCTTCATCAAACAGCCCTCTCCAAGGTCTGGCCTCCTCTGATAACTTGCTAAATGGATTTGAGACAAAGTCTACACATCTACAGTTCTTCTTCTTCTTTTAGTTCATGTTCTCTTTTATTGTTCTTCTTCAATTAAAAGATTATTTTATTGGGCTCTGACAACTCTTATAACAACGCAGACATCAGTTGTGTCAGCATGTTTGTACATTTGCTGCCATCACTCCTCTAGACATTCACTTTCTATTGAGCCCTTGGTATCAGCTCCTCTTTTATCCTTCCCTCCCCCACCATCCTCGTGACCCCTTAATAAGTTATCATATATATAAATATATATATATTTCATATCTTAAACTGACCGCTGTCCCCCTTCCTCCATAGTTTCTTTTGTCCATCCTGCTGTAAGGCGTGTGTGTGTGTGTTATGTGTCAATCATTGTGATTGGTTCCCCCTCACATTCTCACTTCTAAGGAATATTCTGGCAGTAATTCTTTCAAGACATTTGGTTGTTTTTTTTTTCATTTGGTTATTCTTCTGGTAGTCCATAGTACTTACATTATCTTTTGTCAACACTGTAATTGAAATGCAACAATTCTACTATGGAATTCCTCATTCACTATTCAGTTTCCCTATGCATATGAAGTCATTGAAAATAGCTTGGTTTGGGTCAGGTACACTTTATTCTCCCATTGTGTCTCTCCCACTGAGGTAGGGCTCTCAAATGTGCTTTACTGGTCTCTTTCTTTCTTGATTGTTCTAGGATCTCAGCTCAGTTTCTGAGATAGATCTTTTATAGTCGGGGAAATGCTAAAACTAACACCTTCTTTGCATGGTCCCCTCTAACCATTCGGTGGGAGTTGGAGAAAAGGATAGAAGAGCTATAAAAGCAATTGATTTCATTTCACCATGGGCTCAAGAGATGCCTTGGGCTCAGCAAACATTTCTCTTGATGATTCAAAATAAAAACCCAATGATTTATAAACAGGAAAAGATTAAAGGGCCAGGCCATTCCATTATGCATTGATAAAGTGGATTTTAAAAAACCCTCAGGAGCAGTTCTACCCTGTCCTACAGGTTTATTATGAGTCAGAATTGACTAGACTGCAGTAAATTTTATGCCAAGATTTATTCCAAATATTACTGATACGGAAGTGAAAAAGCAAATTTAATTTCTCATAAGGTGAATTATATATAATAGTAGAGATAGATGAAGTAACAAATGAACATTTCTAATACTTCATATTCCCGATGACGATGGGGACCTCACAATGAAACAGCAATGATGAATGTAGAGTTCCCTGTCCAAAGACATGGATAGCGATTCACTATGGCAACATAAAGTATGACCTAAGAGTCTTGGAATATACAGGGTGTCATACAAACAAACAAAGGGGGCTCCTATTGCTGTTGTTATTAGGTGTTGTCATGCAGGTTCCAATACATACACACCCTGGGTGTAACGCACAGAAACAACCCCTCCGTCCTGCGTGATTCTCGCAGTTGTTGCTATGCTGGCCCTCATTGTTGCAGCCCCTTTGTCAATCCATATCTTCAAGTCGCATTTTTATCACCACCCTTCTACTCTACCAAGGACGATTTCTTTTTCAAGGGACTGGAGTTTGTTTTCATAATGGTTCTTTCCAGCTGATGTACGTCCTGTGTTACAGAAGATGTCTTGAGTGAATTGACAAAGTGACTGAAATTCACAGCTGAGGGTGCCACTCCCCTTTCCTCAATCACTAGCATCACTTCAAAAGGCGTTCCTGAGTGTTGCAAATGGTTAAAGTTCTTGGCTCTAACAAAAGACTAGAGCTTCTATTCTACCGGAAATACCTTGGAAGAAAATCTCCACAATCTACATCCAAAGGTTGCCCATGGAGAAATTATGGGATGCAGTTCTACTTCGACACTTATGGGTCACTCATAGTTAGAGATGATCCTACAGACACTCCTGTTGTTACTATTTGTGCAAATACTCCTGTTGTTACTATTTGTGCAAATGTGTGCTCCATTTTCACACCAAAAACGTGAGATCAATGGCAGAGTTTCACTGTGATGACTGAATCTTACTGGTTTGCTTGTTGACATGGGGACCATTCTGTGACCCTGTTCTATGAACCCCTCCAAAATGTTAGTGTGTGCCTCATTTGAGGTATTACTCTTTTTAGCCTTCAAGACTTTAAATGTATTCTCTTTTCTTGTTTAATCTTGACTAATATAACAACATAATGTAATTGAATAAGAACAAAAAAATTCAAGCAGACATGAACAATGAGACAAAAGTAAAGGTGACTTTCTATGTTTTTGTTTTTAGAAAATACATGACCATAAATTTTGTTATGGCTGGGTGTCGCTGACTCAGTTCTGACTCAAAACAACTATACGTACAACAGAATGAAACACTTTGTTACCATCACAATTGTTCTCACGTGTGTGAGTCCATTCTTTCTGTCATTGTGCCATTTTACTTCATTAAGGGTCTCCCTCTTTTTCAAATGATGCATTACTTTAACTAGCACAATGTCCTCTCCAAGCATTGGTACCTCTTAATAACATAGCAAAAGTATGTGACACAAAATATCTCCATCCTAGATTCCAAGGAACATTTGGCTATACTTTTTCTCTGTTTATTTATTTAAATTATCTGGTGGTCCATATTATGCATAGCACTGTCTGCTAACACCAACCTCCCAGACTATCGGTTATTTATTTGGTCTCCTGTGTTCATTGTCTAGACTTCCTTATTCATTGTCCAATTGCATACACTGAAGACAATTGAAAATAGCATGCCTTGGTGCAGGCTCAGGGTGACTTATTTCCATTATTAGACCTCTAGGTCACATATTTCCCTCTTAACACTTTGTTTATTTTAACAATTGTATTAATATATAACTCATATAATTCAATGGTTTAAATATATTAAAGACTAGTGCATTTATCACTAGAATTTTAGACCATTATTTTCATTCTTGTATCCATTATTATTAGCTTCCAATTTTCCCCCAGCCTTACTATAACCCTGAGAAACTATTAATCTAGTTACTATGTAGATTTGCCTATCCTGAATTTCATATAAAAAGAATCATTAAAGAGAGATGGAATACTTTACTTCTTGAGGACAGAGAGAATATCAGCAGTCTTCTGAAAACCTTTTCTTTTTCTTTGTATAAAACCACCTTTATATCATTTCCTGTTCCTAGTTTCTAATTTATGGTTTTAAAATAAACTTTTCATTTTAGCAATGGAGTGGGTTTATTTCTAAGGTAGCAGTAACCATGAAATTTTTAAGGGAAAAAAGTCTCTAAATGTAGTATGTTGTAATGATGTGTTGGATTCCAGGATGTGTGTGCAGGTCTTATATTTGTTGTTTCACTTATCTACAAAACAGCAATAGATGGTTAGTATTATTTTTATCTTAACTTTACTCAATACTCAGCTAAGAACTGAGACATTAGAAAACTTGTTTAATGTTATAAATCAATGCTGATATTAATTAAAAGTAGACCATTGGCCAGTTGTAATTGATCAAGAGTAGATATGGAACAGATTTTATCAGAATTTAGATATAAATAAGAATTACATCACTAAAGCCAAGTGGTTCAAGGAACTGAACTTTTTTAGTCTGAAAATAGTTTGATGTCATATCTGGAAATTATTTCTTGATAATTTCATTTGACGTGGCTCTCTGTCTTTTAAAAAATAATTTATATATTGTTGACGCTGAGAATATACAAAGGAAAAACAGCTAAAAGCAAGGTTCTACATGACAATTCAGGAGGTAATTGATTATATTCTCTCAGTTGTACAGTAAATCTCACTCTCCGTTCTGAATGGTTCCCAGCCCATCAATATAATCTCATTCCCTCCCAAGGTTCTTATTGAATATCTTAAGGTTTTATTGTCAATTTATCTCACCTTGATAAAACCTTAAAAAGCACAAGTCTCAAGCCTGTCACTCTTCACGAGTTGAGCTGCAGTGCAGTGAGCGTCTAGAAACATGTCTGAGGATATTTTTACCTCGTTGATGTCTCCATTCCATATTTTTGCAAGTCATAATTTAAACTCTTACATTTGTGATATGTTGATGTTGATAATATAGAAGATATAGCAGCAAGCTTGCAATAATACCTTAAATTAATCCTATAGTGTTAACACTGAAATACATTACTGCATAAAATAGCACTTGAAAATATTTGATCAAATATTTTACAAAAGGTGCTAATATGAGAAGAATTTGGCACAGTGTTGCTAATTTGGTTCGAAATCAAGAAATCGGTTTAGGAAGACTTGGCCACTGCTTGTCGATCATGGTATCATTCTCGGGTCGCTTGTTTGCTGCTATGGTGCAATAAGCTGAGTCACTGGCAATTCAAATATGAATTGGGTCAACTGAAGGGAACAGCTTTCAGCAGAGCTTCCAAGGAAGAACAGACTACAAAGAAGGAGGGAATGAATGGGCTGCCTACTTTAGAGGATTGAGTCAAAGCAAACCTTATGGGCAACATGAAATAATTGTCATACACTGAAGTCCTAGTGAATTTTCTACATTGTCAGAAATAGTAGCAGATACGTCCCTCGGGTGACACCAAAAGCCATCCTCACTGGCATTGAGGCAGTACTGGCTCATGGAGACCTTGTAGGACAGGGAAGCACACCCCTGTGACTTCCTGTGACTGTCACTGTTTAGGGAAGTAGAAAGACCAGGACGTCTCTCTCCAGAGGTGCTGCAGGTGGTTTAGAACTGCATATCTTGCTGATAGCAGCTCAGTGGGTAACCAATATGCCACCAGGACCTGCACTCAAAATATGACTGAGAAAGCACTGCCTTATCAAATTACAGTCTACCAGAAAAACTAGAATGGAGTGCGGTTGTGGAAACAAAGTCTTCTGCACCTTCGTTTGCTGATGAGGTACAACTCCAAATGAGGAGAAAACAACTGCAAAACTACGCATCATTGAAAGTTGGAATAGATGAATGCTAAAAAAAAATTAGAACTCTTCATAAATGAAATGGAAAGCAGAAAGAATGGTATCCTAAGTTTTAATGAGTTAAAATGGACTATTATCTGCCATTTCGAATAAAAAAATCATCTGGTTTATATGACAGAGATGACAAAATTAATAGGAAGAAGGCTGGGGGAGACGCCGGACAGTGTGACATGACAAAATAATAACAATTTATAAATTATGAAGGATACATGAAGTAGGGGGGAGTGGGGAGGGAGGGGGAAATGAGCAGGTGATATCAAGGGCTCAAGTAGAAGGCAAATATTTTGAGAATGCTGATGGCAACAAATGTACATATGCGCTCGACACAATGGATGGATGTATGGAGTGTGATAAGAATTGTATGAGCCCCAATAAAATGACTAAAAATAAGATTACCCTTCTTGAAACTCACCTTCATGAAATAATCACTGAAGATAAACCTGCTACAGCAAAGTGTGATGAAGAAAGCAGATGGTGTCCAGCTATCAATCAAAATAGTGTCTTGGGTCTGAAAAGCTGGTAATTAAACAAGCAGCCATCTAGCAGGGAAGCAGCAATGCTTACATGGAGGAATCGCACAAGCATATGTGATCATGAGGTGTCGAGGGGAAGAGGTATCAGAAGTTTAATAATACACAACCAAATTGATGTGAAAGGGGCCTAGAGGCAATAGAGACTCCAAACTCACCTACAAGGTAATTGGAGAGTTCCTCTTAGAAGAGCCACATGGAAAGAATGATAAAGCCAGGTGTGGTACGACACTGGTGAACAACATAATTATTTGCTAAGTCTGTAATATTTCCTCCCTGTACTATTCAGGTTGCCATTTTTACCTTATTACGCTTGTTAGATTTTCATATGTTAATTTCTACATTTAAGATTGTTGGGTACATAAAAATCAAGATAGATAACCCTACAGAAACACTGGCAGGATTAATGGTTCCCTGAGGGTACAGGACGAGAGTGGGGCAGTGAATGGGGAGCTGTTAGCACTGATTGTATAACACCACTGGAAGGGATTGAAGAACCTAATTTTATGTGAATGGATATATTGGATTTTGTAAGATATGTCAATAAAATAATTACTCTAAAAATAAATGAAAGGGGAAAAAGAAAAAGATCAAAAGGAAGGTCAGATGATACCGTGAAACTTACTCTAAATCACAGAGTAGTTATGGCTCATAGATGAAAAGATGGAGCAAAAGAGCTGAACTGTAAAGGTCACAGGGAAGCTCCAGAAGACAAAGTCAAATATTATAATGGGATGTGCAAAGGCCTAGAGTTAGAAAACCAAAAAGGAAAAACACACTCAGCCTATATTTTTTTTCTTGCATTTCTTTTTTTTAATAAATCATTTATTGGGGCTCATACAACTCTTATCACAATCAATACATACATCAATTGAGTAAAGCACCCTTATACATTCGTTGCCCTCATCCTTCTCAAAATTCGCCTTCCACTTGGGTTCCTGGAATCAGCTCATTTTCCTTTTTCCCTCCCCCTTCGTCCCCATTCCCCCTCCCTCACGAACCCTTAATAATTTATAAATTATTACTCTATCCTACCTTACACTACCAGGCATCTCCCCTCACCCACCGTCCTGTTGCCCATCCCCCAGAGAGGAGGTTACATGTAGTTCCCAGAGATCAGTTCCCTCTTTCTACACCCCCTTCCCTCCCAGTGTCACCATTCTCACCACTGGTACTGAGGGATTCATCCGTCCTAGATTCCCTGTGTTTCCAAATCCCAACTGCACCGCTGTGCATCTTCTGGTCTAACCAGGTCCGCAAGGTAGAATTGGGGTCATGATAATTGGGGGGAAGGAATTGTTCAAGAACTAGAGGAAGGCTTTGAATTTCATTATTGCTACACTGAACCCTGAATGACTCCTCTCCTCCCCACTACCCCTCTGCAAGGTATGTCTGTCTACAGATGGGCATTGGGTCCCCAAAACGCACTCCTCCTCATTCACAATGATATTATTTTCCCCCCACCTTTGTTGTTTGAAACCTGGTCCCCTCGGCCCTTCATGATCACACATGTTGGTGTGCTGCTTCCATGTGGGCTTTGTTGCTTCTGGGCTAGATTGCCACTTGTTTACTTTCAAGCTTTTAAGTCCCCAGATGCTATTTCTCTCAATAGCCGGGCACCATCAGCCTTCTTCACCACAATTACTTATGCACACATTCGTCTTCAGCATTTATGTGTTGAAGGTGATCACACAATGATGTTTTTTGTTCTTTGGTGTCTGCTACCTGATCTCTTCAACACCTCATGTTCACTTAGGCTTGTGTGATTCTTCTATGTGGGCTTTGTTGCTTCTGAGCTAGATGGCTGCGTGTTTGCCTTTAAGCCTTTAAGACCCCAGACGCTTTATCTTTTTGATAGCCGGGCACCATCAGCTTTCTTCACCACGTTTGCTTATGCACACATCTGAGTGGATTAGTAAACTTTGGCACATACACAAAATGGAGTATTATGCAACACTGAAGAGCATGGATGAGCACACGAAACACGTTATTTCGTGGGAAGAGCTGGAAGAAATTATATTAAGCAAGGTAAACCAGACTCAAAGGCCAGGTATAAAATGAGTCCCCTGAGGTAAGTACAATCAGCATGCCAAGAATAGAATAAACATCTATCTCACAATAAACGGGTGGAAGAATAGATAGTTGGAGGGAGTACAGGCCACTCCTAGGGTGGTATATGAGAGCCCAGCATAAAGAAGGGGAAGTGGGGCAGGTGGAGGGAGAAGCGGCTTGGGGAGAAACGGAAAGGATGGGATGGGGGAATAGGGCACTAACCCACCCAGGGGAGAGTATTGGTTGTGTCCCCACAGAACTGGAACACGCATACAGACCCCACCATGACACGCCAAACCAGGAGGGCAATGTAAAGTCTGTAGGAATACACAAAGAGACTGGACCATACGCCAGGCCGAACCAGAATTAGCCCGACCCCCACAATCAAAGGGAATACCACAGAAAATGAAAATAGATTTGTCTGGTGTGGGAAAGGAACTGACCTACCACACCACACCCAGGAGGAAGCTAAAGCAAAGGAAGGAGGAAGAACAGAGCGGAGCACACCTGGGCCCACCAAGCTCAGAGGACAACAGCCCGGCTCGGGGGGCCCAATGTACAGAGAGGACCATACAGCTGGCCCCACGGCGAGATGTGACATCTTGCACTGACCCATGGACCTACATGGTACAGCACCTGAGACACAGTGGGGGAGGTGCGACTGAGCTGACCCCACCACACTGAGGCAAAACACTGGGGGCATGCAATGGAGCGGCAGGGGAAGCAGAGCAAGGAGGTCCCAAGGGTGTATAAAGGATGGACTTTGGAGCCAGGATATGGCACCCCATCAGACTCATCCGGAAAACACTCATAAAGGCAAACAAACAGACCTCGAATTACTAACAGATTTCTTTTCTTCTTTTTTTCCTCTTCTTTTAAATTTTGTACGACAGTGGCTTTTTTGTTTCTCAGCATGTCGGTGTTGCTGCTGTTGATGCCATGTTCTTTTTTTTTTTTTTTCAGGGGAGAGCGCGAACGCAGTCCCCCACTACCACAAATTATGCAGTCGAGTTTCCCACATTTGGGGAAATCGCAGGGGTCAGCACATCCGGAGTGCAATGGATAAGCCTCGCCCTGGGAAAACCACCTTCGTGATCATGGTATCTCCCCTGCCAGGTAAGTATGATGCCATGTTCTTATGTGCCACTTTGGTGCTGTCAAAGCCATCTGCATTTTATGCACATATTACTATATCTGCAGGTCCACCTAGACAAGATAGGCTGGACAAACAATGTGAGAAGAAAATAACGGGGCCAACCATCCTGGAGGAACATGAGAGTGTGGAAGGTAGGGGAAGGAAGGAGGTGGTGGCCAACACAGGGACAAGGGAAAAAAGAGTGGCTCAAAACCAGTGGAGGGAGGGGATGAGAGGACTGGTAGGGAATGACCAAGGCAAGGTGGCTGAGGGGAATTACTGAGACCAGAATGGAGACTGAACATGGTAGTGGGACAGGAGGAAAGCGTAAGGAAATAGAGGAAAGAAGTAGGAGGTGGGGGCATACATAGAGGCCTAAATACAGACACATACAAATGTAAATATATTTATTATTATAGGGGGAAATAGACCTATATGCATATATTTATGGGTTCAGTAGTAGGGTAGCAGGTGGACATTTGGCCTCCTTGCCCACACTTGCTCAGCCTATCTTAAACGGAAAGAACTAAAGAAAAATTCTAGTCTTGGGTTAATTGTAATATACAAAGGTTTTATGAGTAAAACATTGAATGATGCCGCAAACATCAAAAGAAAGATGGAAATAATACAAAGTCATTCTACAAACGATAAGTAGCTGAGATGCCACCATTTTAGGAGATAGCATGTAAGCAAAAACCAATGATAATGAAGGAAGCAATTCAAGCTGCACTAAAAACATTAGCAAATATCAAGGCTCCAGGAATTAATGGAATACCAATTGAAAGGTTGCAATTAGCTGGTAAGAATTGGAAGTATTCAATGGTCTATGTCAGGAGATTTGGAAAACAGATACTCTGTTAGTCCGGGTAGACAAGAGAAACAAATCCATAGAAGCTTATATGTGTATAAGAGAGAGTTTTATATAAAGGGTAATCATACATTATGAAAGCATCCCAACCCAGTCCAATCCAAGTCCATAAATCTGTAATTAGTCCAAATGTCTGATATCAATCTGTAAAGTCCTCTTCAGACTCATGAAACACTTGCAATGGGGCCAAATGCAGGACGATCACATGCCAGTGGGTAGAAAGCTTATGGCCCCAGTGCCGTTGTAAGCATCTCAGTGCTGACAGGGTCTCCACCCGTGGCTTCCCCAGTTCCCAGGACACTTGGTGTATCAGATTAGTGCCATGAGTCTTGTCAGTAGAGTCTCCAAGGGAGTGAGCCAAAAGACAGAGAGAGAGAGAGACAGAGAGACAGAGACAGACAGGCAGAGTCTGTCTCCTGCCTCCAAGGTGGAAATCCAGGAATTCCCAGAAGGTTTAGGAGAAGGCCATGCCCACACAGATGCTTCATTGACTATGAGCTGATTGACAAACTAGATTCATTCTTAATCCTCTCATTTCCCAAAATTGACACCAGATTATGTAACTACCACAGATACCTTGTCAATTGATTGGAAGAAATTAATATTTTAATTCATTATTAGAAAAGTGGCACAAAAGAATGCTCAAATTATAGAACAATATCATGCAGATCACATTCAAATAAAATTTTGCTGAAAATCATTCAAACATGATTAGACCAGTATATTGACAGGAATGTACCAGAGGTTCAGGGATTCAGAATTTAAGTTGAAACAAAGAATATAATTGCTGATGCCAGATGGATCATGAATGAAAGCAGAAAATATCAGCAAGTATTTTACTTGTCTCTATACTCTATACAAAAACTGCAAAATGTTGTGGATCGTGAAACAATATATACAGCTAGCCTTGAGAAATGTTAAAACTCCAGAACACCTAGTTGTGCTCATGGAGAATCAGTATATAGATCAAGATGGGCTCTTTCCAACAGAAAATTGGGAATATTGAATGATTCAAAATCAGGAAAGGTGTGTGAAAAGATTTAATCTCTCACAATCATTATTCAATCTGAATGCTGAGCAAATAATTATAGAAGTTGGATTATATGAAGAAGAATGCACCATCAGGATTGGAGGAAATTTCATTAACAATTTTCAATATGCAAAGGACACAGTCTTGCTTGTTGAAAGAGTGGAGTATTTGAAAGTCTACCTGATGAAAACCAAGTTTTGCTGCTTTCAGTAATGATTACAATTAAATGTAAATAAGATAAACTTTTTCACAACCTGGCCAGTAGATAATATGAAAAGCATAGAAAAGATTGAAGCTTTCAAGGATATTGTCTTGTTTGAATCCACACTAAATGCTCATAGAAACAGCAGTTAAGTGATCAAACTATGCATTGGATTGGGTAAATCTGCTGCAGAAAGTCTCTGTAAAGTTTCGAAAGCAAGGATGCTACTGTGTGGACAAAGGTGGCCTTGTTTAAAGTCATGATATTTCCAATCTCCCCATATGCGTGTGGAATTTGACATTGAATAAACACGACAAAAGAATAAATGATATATTTGAATTATATATCTCAAAAGAATATTGAAAGTACTGTGAATTGCCAAAAGGAAAACCAAATCTGTGTTTGAAGAAGTACAGCCATCAGGCTCCTTAGAGGCATAGATGGAGAGATGTCATCTCATGTACTTTGGATATATGGTCAGGAGATGTGGCAAACAGAAGGATTTCTCCCAAATTGCATCCCCCAAATATATGCCAAACTTAGCTACTTGTGAATGACTATACACTTGACGGTCATCAGAAGTAGATCAGGGGTTACTCTCCCTATGGGTTAAAGCCATCTAGAGCAAGCAGTCACCACTGTTTATCCCACAACAAGTACTATAAGGATAGTAGTTGACTGTTTCCTTGTAGGAGACCCCAGAGAGGTCGGGTCCACCCAAAGGTGACCAAGGTTAGGCTGTCATCATGAATCTAGGGTCTGCTCACATGTCACATGTCTGCCACTTGTCACATGCATACCTCTAGTTCCACCCCCTCTTATCATGTGTATACCCCTAGCTCATCCCCTTCCTTTCACGCTTATGCTTATTGTATATCCCCTTCCTATGATGTATATGCCTATTGTACTTCCCCTTCCTGTGATGTATGGTTACCTGTAAACACGCCCCCCAAAAGTTATACCCCTTGGTTATAACCCTTGGTATAACCCTTGGTTAGCAATAAAGTGGCTCTCCTGCACTTGCTCCCAGGCTCTCCCCATGAGAACCACCAAGCAGGCCTGAGGTGAGCATGCTACTATGAACGGTGTCTGACTTGGTGACTTTAATATCTCTTTTGTCTCTCATGCTCTCTATGACTTCACTGTAATCTTTACTTATTATCGCCGTACAGTGGTGCCTACTGGACCAGTGATGGTTTGTTGGGGCCCTCTTTTCCCTGCAAGAGTAACATAGTTGTGCGGTGAAAAAGAGGAAGCCTCCCAGAAACCTGATTGACACAGTGGCTCACACTATGGGATCAACCATGAACACTTCTTGGGATAGAGCTGCGTTTCCTTGGATTGTGTGGGTCAGGCACCTGGTGACAACAACAACGGAGACTTGGAGTAGAAAGGCATGGGGAGAAAGCTTAATATTTTCATTCAAATAACATGTTTGCATCCAGAACAATTTTTGTACTGTGGTCATTATCATTAATAAGTTTGTCTCAGGTTTATTCAGCAAACTGTACAAGCTATCTAATGGGCATGGTAGAAAAAGGCAGGGATTGCACAAAGGCTGCCTTCTGCCATTTTGCTTAACTCATCATTACTTCTATTGATTTAGTAAAACTATCTGAATTACTATAAGGAATTCTCCATCATGTCTTTCAACTTTTTTTTCTAGCAGTTCCATTACTGAACATGTCAGGGGGCTAAATCTGGAATCCTCTTGTTCCCAAGGCTGTTTACTATAAAACATTGGTAAGACATCCAGCTGGTCTCCTATTTTAACCCATTAATTCTACTTCTGTGACTGGGTTCTATAATTCATTGCAATGTCCACCCAGATCTCAAGGCTGATGCTCATATTGTGATATTTATTAAGGGAGTTAACAGGTGATATGTCCAGCGAGCAATGCTGAGGATGCAGTTGTTCAGTTAAGAGAGATTCTTCTTAGCTGTGTCTGAAGGCAGGCCTGTCTCTGGCCATCAGTCTCTTGGTTTGGCCTCTGTCCTGGTGGGACAATGTTACCAAACTCATTTAAACTTAAAGCCAAATTCACTGCCATTGTGTTAATTCTGACTCATAGCCACCCTATAGGATTGGGTAGCACTGCCCGTAAGGATTTCTGAGACTGTAACTCTTGATGGGCATAAAAAGCCTCATCCTGTTCCATTAGAGCAACTTGTGGTCTCACACTGTTGACCTTTTGGTTAGCAGCCAAATGCATAACTGTGTCAAAGCTGGCTCCTGCATCACAGATGTTCATAGGCACAAGTATCCCCTGGTCCAAATGATATGCTCTCCTCAAGGTTCCTCTTTTGGTAGTGGGGATATCAAATCTTGTTGCTTCTGAAATAGCTCATTTCCTACTCAGCAGGATGGCATTCACCATAACTGTGTTACCAGTCACTCACAGCTAAATTTCATAATCCAATCAAGATCTTCTCTCATCTCATGCAGACCTATCAGGAAAATGGAAGTCCTTGGGAGATAGTAAAAAAACTTTATAGCTAGAATAGTCACGCTAAATATTACAAGTGATAAGGATTTGTAAGTTATGTGAAACATGAATGCACTTCTGAAGGAAAGTTTGGGGCATATGTTGGAAAATAGAATAAATATGGAATATTGATATAATAATATTTTACATTTTTTCAAGTGGTTTTGAATTAGTCTATTATGCTTAAAATGCCACGTTATTTCATTCCTTTCAAACAAAGCAATAGCATCAATGATGGTTTTCAGAAAAAGTCTTTTTTTTCCTCTGTGTTATTAACTGCTTTGTCAGCATAGAGAATAATCATAATAATAAAACCTGCCTCATCATGGGCCAAACAACAGGCAGCCTGATACAATAAAGAAGAAATAAAAATCCCATTGCAAGATAATTATGGAATCATGTACAAACCTTTAAAGGTTAATGAGCTCTCTTGAGAAGATGAATGCCAGTTCTGGAATCTGCTTTCTGCCGATAATCCATTTTCAGCATAATCCTAACTGTGAACGTCTGACATATTACAGGTGATTTAGCGTGAATTGTAACTATGAAAATGGTAATTTAAGCTTCATTGATATTAAAAGAAACATCATTTGGTCAAGGTAAGAATCAGGAGCATCGGAAACAGTGTGGAGCAAGACAAAAGCACACCATAGTGATCATAGCATGAAGTAAATGACAAAAGATTAACTTTAGATTATATTCACTTAGGAATTAGGCCAAATGAGACTCATCATTGATTATTTTCTGGTGGAAATTTTCAAATAATAACTCAGCAAAATTATTTCTTTCTAGTTCTATAATAGGCACACAAAAAAAGAACAGAAAAATGTAATCAAAGGTAGAATTGCTTAGCAGGGTAAAATTGAAAAATATAAAATGCTTTAATAGTAGAAGTTTATTTGAGATGCAGGTTTGAGATGGATTTATTCTCTACTTCACATTTGGTGTGAGGAGTCTTGCTAGTGTAGTGGGTTATGCCTTGTGTTGCAAACTTCAGGGTCACAGTTTGAGTCCATCAGCTACTCCCCCAGGGAAAGATGAGTTCCTGTGCGCCCATCAAGAAGTCCAGCTTTGGAGACACACAGAGGAAGGTCTATCTTGAGCTATAGGGTCCCTCTGAGTCAGAATCGATCTAATGGTAGTGACTTTTTTTGTCATGAAGACACAAACTGTAAGAAGATAGGAGAATTATAAGTTTTCACCAACTCATTAATTGGGGGAATATGTTAAAATTAGCTTAATTTTTAAAATTAAATGAATGCAATCAGTAAAATTAAATTACATGCGTGAACATAAATTTAATTGAATGGAAAAGAAAGTCTCCCAAAACATTTTAAATGCAAAAAGAGAAAATTAAAAACAAATAACAGACTGCTTATTATAAATTAGGAAAACTTGGATACCAGATATAAATATTCTTTAGGACCGTACAAGTAATTCTGAGCAAAGAGAAGGAAGTGCATAATAGAAACATGATCAAAATCCTGTAAATCTTGGTGACAAACATACCTATATTTTCATGTGCTGCTCAATAAGGAGATGTCATGTTTACAGTCAAATAATGCTGTTTTCAGGCATTCAGTAGCTTTTCAATTTTAGGTTAAAACATTCTTTCTAATCCAAATCTTGTGAACCTACCTAAATAAGAAACTAAACAAAGCATGCATTGTAAATATTAAGCAAATATATTTATCATTTTTGGTTAAATAAACCATCAGAGGAGACAATGTTTATTGGACTTTAATTATTCATTTTTAATACATATGTACTTTTCTCAGTTGGACATGTCATATTTTCATAGACCTCAACCATCCATTTTAAAATGCTTGGAACAAAAGATTCCCATTTTTTTTTTCAGAATTTTGGTTGTGAAATTTAAAAACAAAATTAGACTCTGTAGTGCAAAATCAAGTTTTCTCCATTCACCTGTCATTTCAAGGTATATGTATTACTAACACCAAAATCAATGGCCTCAATTCTTTTATCTTATTTATTGCCCAGATTTTACATGTGTTGAGCTATTGAAAATGCCATGGTTTAGATTAGGCACACTTTAGTTGTCAAGGTGAAATATTTTCCCTTCAAAACTTTTTAGAAGATCTTATGGAACAGATATATGCATTTAATACATTGTTTTATTTCTTAAAAGCTGCTTCCATGAACAGTGCTTATGGATCCAATGAAAAATGAAATCGTTGGCAAGATTGTCCTTAATAATTCTTAGCAAGGATAATTTATTTTCTCATAGTAAGAGAGTCTTTACAGAAAATAGTTAAAGAGATCAACTTGTGTTCAGAATCTTAGTTATACTGTTCTGACTGATGTCTAGTCTAAGCATTTTGATTTAAGTGGTATTGCATTGACCTGACGGCAATGGAATATGCAATGAGCATCCTAGGGAAATCTGCTTTTGTATCATCTTTATTACCTAATATGACACGGAGTCTTCCCAACTATAACTGAGATTCTTTACCTTGGCACTTACATGTCACTGCCAGCTATGAGAGATTCATAGCCTTCTTAAATCAAAACTGGGTTATTAGAATCAACTCAGTTCTTCCTGAA
The DNA here is from genome assembly GCF_050624435.1 of Tenrec ecaudatus. Classification (NCBI taxonomy): domain Eukaryota; kingdom Metazoa; phylum Chordata; class Mammalia; order Afrosoricida; family Tenrecidae; genus Tenrec; species Tenrec ecaudatus. The sequence continues at coordinate 193,371,248 of NC_134532.1, read as the reverse complement.
TTGAACTGATCTTTGTATCCAACTGCCTGCATGGGAATGCACATTTAATCCAGGACAAACTCCTGTTTTCTGAATATGTTTATTGATAGAAGCCATAAATAATTAAAGAGAATGTTTTCTCTGAAGTCATGCCAAGATGTGGAAAGGATGCACCTCAGGAAAGAAAGGCAGCTTTAGCAGGGAACCATTGGTGTGAAATAGGCTTAGGAAATATTCCATTCATGATAAAAATATATAGAGACAAAGCCCCAAGTGGGAGGACTTGCTTCATGTGTCTACTCTTACCTAAATTATTTCTAAATAAACAAAGAGAAATGCACTTGAGTAAATAATCTCTAATGAATGAGCCTTCTGATTACTGAGGCCAGTTTTAAAGAATATTTACATCAATTTAGACAGTTTTGCAATATGTTCATAAGAGTATTCATTATAAGTATCTTGGGACTATGATTATAAATTTTATAATCAGCCTAAACTATTTTAAGCATAGGTATCATTAGAAGACTTCCCTCACTTTGTACCTCACCTTTGTGATCTCCATCAAACTAACCAATCAATTATTATATTATAATCAATTTGTATTTTTTGTATTTTTCATCAATGTCAATCTTGCTCAGGACACACTGTCTGAAATTGCTAGGGTTTCACCTAACTAAATCAGTCATTTCTATAGAGATGTCTCCGTAATCCTGAATAGATCCTCTAACACTTTATTCAGCATTTGACTGGTAGTGGGTTTTTTTTGGGGGGGGGGGGTTGTAGGGTGGGGATGGCATTTTTTTCTTACCTACAGCAACCATTATCAAAGATTTCAGAACTTTCCTGCCTGTAGCCTTTCCTTGTGGGAAGAAGTTCTGCCATATATATCTCACCTAGCATACGCAATAGTTGCTCATTCTGGCCTTTCGTGTTCTTCTTGTTGTTAGATATCAACTGGGTTCTGACTCACGGCAGAACACACACAAAATATGGCCCCGTCTTGAGCTGTATTCACAAACTGTTCCTGTGCTTGAGCACATTGTGCTCTCCACTATGTCTATCTGTGTAGTTGAGGGCCTGCTTCTTATCACACATCATTATTGCAATACAGCGATTCTCAACCTGTGGGTCCTGACCCCTTTGAGGGTCGAAAGACCCTTTCACAGGGATCGCCTGATTCATAATAATAGCAAAATTCCAGTTATGAAGTGAAAACAAAATTAATTTTATGGTGGGGGTCACCACACATGAGGAACTGTATTAAAGGTTCACGGCATTAGGAAGTTTGAGAACCACTGTTCTAATATTTCATAAGATGTTTGGAGCTAAGTTTTCTCTCTTCAGGAAATCATTTCTTTATATTATTGAACTGACTCATAGAATAATATATGATTCAAATTAACTTATTTAATTAAAGAGATAGTGGCTGTTCTCTAAAAGTGATACATCATGTTAGATTGAACATCAATATAATACAAAAAAAATGGCTTTAAATCAAGGAGCTCTAATGGCAATGTTTTAAAAACAATGAACTGCTAAAAGTAAGGTCAGCAGTTCAAACCCATCAGTTCTCTACAAGAACTAATTGAGAACTTTTTCTCCCACAGAGATGAATAGACTAAGAAACCCTGCATTGGTCACTGTGAAAGGGAACTGACTTGGTGGCGCTGGTCTTGAGTTTTCTGCTATTGTTTCAATTAGGGGGTATTTTTCCTGACATGTTGAATAGTGAGATTTTTCTGGGCATTGTTGTACATTGTATAATTAAAATAGGGAACTTTAGGAATTCCTTTAAATGACCTGTTAAAGGGTGTGTGTGTGTGTGTGTGTGTGTGTGTGTGTAAGAGAGAGAGAGAGAGAAAGATTAATTCCTTAGGAAAAATATTCATAACTTAAATTAGTTTGCTAAAAGGGATTTTTAGCATTGACATACTTATATGTTTTCATGTCATTATGCCATGTTTAAATTATTGAAGAGAGTTTTCAAAACTCAAATGGCTACCACAAACTTATATAGATATTATTATTTTCTTTTTCAATAATTTGTGTGTACAATTTAATGCCCCCCTTCTCTCTGGCCTTATTTCCATAAGTTTTGCTTGTTGTTCACCAGGAGAAGCTAATCTTTTAGTTTCATATCTGTTTCCTGAGGCACTGTTGTTTCCATGGAGGAAATGATACTTCAAAAAACAGAGTATATATCTTTGTCAGGGTAGGGTGAAAAGAAATGTAAGTTGTTCTGCCTACAGCTTTTGCCAGCCAGTGGCAAGGAGACAAGAAAAATGATATCAAAATCCTAACACTACCTTGGAATGCAAATAGGTAGCAAGCACCGTTACTTAAAAAATATATAGTGCATAATAGTAATTTTGTTGTTTTTAGCAGCTATGGCTTTCTACCAAGATCAACATCACTGTGCTGTGTCTCATCATGCAGTCTCTTGTATCTTTTATTAGGCAGGAGGGAACACACTGTATCATCATGTAAATCCATTTTTGAATCATAGCCTATGTAGTGGGGCTGGAACACATTCGATTTCTTTCATCAATATGAAGCACAATTTTATATTCGGATTAGGATATTTGATGGGTAAGATTAGTTTTTTTCATAACCGGTAAAGTTATTGACAATGTCAATTTCAATTAATGTCATCAAGGATTTCATTTTACTTAGATATACCACCAATGTTCCTGGAGTTATCAGTCCAGAGATCAAATGACACATTGCATATGGTAAATCTGCTGCACAAGACCTCTTTAAAGTGTTGGAAGAAAGGGTGTTACTTTGAGAATGAAGATGCACTTGACTCATGTCATAGTATTTTCAATTGCCTCATGTGCATGTCAAAGTTGGACATTGAACAACAAAGAGAGAAGAAGAATGTATATGAATTATGGATATGGTAAGAATATTAAAAATACCATGGGCTGTCAAAAGACCACACAAATCTGTCTTGGAAGAAGGACAGCCAGAATGATCCTTAGAGGCAAAGATGGCTAGACTTGGTCTTACATACTTTGGACATGCTGTCAGGAGAGATCAGTCTCTGGAAAAGGACATCAAGCTTGGTAAATTAAAAGAGCAGTGAAAAAGAGGAGGGCTCTGGACAAGATATCTTGATATCATGGCTGCAACAGTGAACTCAGACAGAAGAACAGTTGTGAGAATGGCACAGGACCAGGCAGTGTTTCCTTCTGTTGTGGAAGCGGTCTATGAATTGGAACCAACGTGATGGCACCAAACAAAGAAAACAACAGCCTGTGATTTATAATTTACTAGTTTCCACATTAAAAGTTGACAATATTTCCTAGCCATAGTCATAATTCAATGCATTTATAATACTTTTTCACCATATAAGTGATTTTATGACTTAAAGACTCCCTCAGGATTTATAATATGTGTGTGTATTAGCGATTTAAGTAATTAATTATTTCACTCTCTAGCAGTAATTCCAAACAAAACATTGCCCAGATAAGGCTCTTATTATTATTATATTTAGGGGTGAGTGAGTTCATTCTTATTCATCGCGCTCTTACCTACGAAAGAATAAAACACTGCCTTCTTCAGGATCTAACATACTTATGTACTTCGGACGTATTGTCAGGTTAGACCAGTCCCTGGAGAAGGACATCATGTTTGGAAAAGTGAAGGAGCAGCAAAAAAGAGGAAGGAAGACCCTGCATGGGATGGATTGACACCGTGGCTGCATCAGTGGGCTCAGACGTAGGAACAATTGTGAGGATGGCACCAGATGGCTCCGTGTTTCTGTCCGTCGTCCTGCATAGGCTAACTGTGTGTAGGACCTGACTCAATGGTGCCTAACAATCACGCCTTCAGCACCATTCTCCCAATAGTTGCTATGATTGAGTCCTAATTCTCTTCTTTTAAATAATTTATTGGGAGTTCTTACAGATGTCATAACATTTCATAATCCAACCACATCAAGCAGTATTGTACAATTGTTACCACAATCAATTTCAAAACTCTTTCTTTTCTTCTTGAACTCCTTGGTATCAACTGCTTTTATCCCCTCCCTCGCCCACCCAATCCCCCAGGAACCCTTATTTATTTATTTACTTTTGCCATATCTTACCCCATCCACTATTGCATTCACATACAATTCTCATGTTGGAGTGCTCCCCTTGCGTGGGGTTCTACTGTCATCCCTACTATGAATGCATACTCTTACACCACCACCACCCCAGCTCTTCTGCACCCTCAGGACTACAGTCCTGATGTTTGGGGTTGGAAAGGGATGTGAGGGCAGGCAGTTCGGCCACCGGCTGAGGATGTCCTCGGAAACTGAATCAGCTCCAGCTCAGTATTCACAGCCAAGAGAAGACAAGAACTCTGCTCAGCTCTCTGGCCTACTCGTGAGTCCCTCAGCCTACTCCAGACACTGGCCTGCTTTGAATCTCTGGCCTGTCCCCAGTCTCCTGCCTGATCCGGACCTCCGCCCTGCTCACGGATCTCCAGCTAGCAGCACGTTCCCTTCCAATCTTCACTTCAGCACTGTCTGCCTCCTAGCAGCTATCAGTGCATACCCTGGACCTTGCTTCCATACTTTCTGATTTGATAAAAAATTGATCCTGCTTGTTAAACAAGGCCAGATGGTGGGATAGCCCATGGGCCCAGGTGTCCTCCTCCCCCGATAGTCTTTTAAAAGATGTTTTATCTATGATTTAACAATTTATAGGGGCATCATCTGACCTCATATTCTTTCACCAGGAGAATAGAGAATCAAATTCCACATCAGCCCAAGGTCAGTGCCTATGAAGCAGGGATCAGCCATGCCTCTACTTTACAACATATTTTTATCAGTTTAGTGGCTGCAAGCACCCTATGTTGCAAGCAAGTCTCCTGCCATGAGGCACTCCGCTGTATTTGATCCATGAGACGAGAATCCCACATGTGTTTTTGATCTGGTTCTGGGTTCTGATGTTGCCACTCCTTCTATCGTGTCATTGTTCTTTCGTGTCATTTTTTCACGCCCCTGCAATGAGAAGTTCGATATGCAGATAGCTAAGGGTCCAAAGGATTCACTCCACTCTTGGTTCTTCTTTCTTGATATTAGTGAGATTCCTGCCTTGCTTCTGATGAGATGGCTGCTTTATCCTCATGCCTATTGTAAGCCCTTCTACTTGAGTTTGAGCTGGCTTGAGTGACTCACTTGTAAAGGGTAGAATTTAATAGAAGTGATAGAAGGTCATTTCTATGACAAGCTTATTAACTTTACCACTTCCATCTGGTTGCTTTCACCCTCCTCTTCCCTCAACTCTTGTGAAAGAAAAGCCTGTCCCATGCCAGGCATAAGGCAGTCATGCGGAGATACTCATGTGACAAGGACCATCTAAAACATGCATTTTCAATTCAAGAAGACATCATCAATTACATCTCTCTTGTCTGGTTATAAAATTACTATCATAAGGTAAGCTAGTTGAACTATTTCAGCTCTGTGCTTACAGAAAGAAGAAAAATTGCCTTTCCTATTAATTTTACATAGGACAAAGTCCATAATTCATGTCCTATGTGGTAATAAATCCTTTCTGAAAGTCTTTTTTCAGAGAGATATTGTAGCTTGCTTTCACATTCTAAGCACAATGATTATTGGAATAGTGTAAACTGTTGTTTTTGCCTTAGTGATCAATCAGCTCCATTTCCACAAAGCTGCCTTAATTTTTTTTTCACTTTTTACACTAAAAATGTTTTGAATTGTGGGTCAGCTCATCATCCCTAAAGAGGAGGGAACATTGTATATAATACTACCTATTTGCTGCTTCATCCTTATACCAATTTCATATTTACCCCTCTTTTACCCACAAGCATTACATGGTACAACTATTAGTGATTCAAGAGAGCTAAATAGAGTTCTTGTACAATTTATTGCAGCATAAAATACCTTCTCTAAATTATGAATGCCTGAAATTATACTGCATCAATACAATGGGTTCTTTTTGTAGTAAGTCTATTATATATTGGTATTATAGAAAAACACATTATAGAAAATATGCATGAATGGCATTTTTAAATTTTGAAAAGCAAAAATGATGACAATAGTTCATTACTTTGAAATGAACATAACCAAAATCTTGTTGAATTTATATTATGCAAATTCTCAAAAGGAGTGGCTTTTCCTTTACATTTTTTTTAGGTCAAGCTTTGGAAGATAGTTCTTGCTGTATTATTTCCACTTCAATTACGCAGGTGGATAATTTGAAGATAATAATCTTAAACTGAAGAAAATTTCTATCTGGGATAAAATAAACTCTCATGTCCTTTTTAAATTAGCTATTTAATTAAAATTTCCATTCATTTTATTGATATATAGATGTAACTGACAAATTTTAACCTTCAAAAACCTACATCATTAATGAAATCATTAAATTAAATTATAAAAATTAAATTTTGTTTTGAATTTGGCGGCTATTTTCATCTTAAAGGATAGTTGTAAATTACTTTTAGGAATGGGAAGGTATTTTTTGACTAGCACTAAATAATGACTTCTGGCTTAATTTAAACATTAACCAAGATTATCCTTATTTTTTAAAAAAGAATTATGACAATTCTTTGGCAAACAGAAGCCATGACATCTATGTATGTTTTTAGTGATGCATATTATTTTTAAGTTAATTAAATATCTGAAATAACCTTTTTTCTTAGAAGGCAAAAGGTCCAACTTCTATTGTATATATTAATGTATGTTTTCAGAATCAAGTTTCACCATTAAACATCCCTTGAGAGGCTGGGGAAGATGGCTGACAGGGACACCGGCATACTCTGAGAGCTCCTCCAAACAAAGCGGGATTGGCGACCAGGTAGCTGAATAGTAAGAGTCTGGTGAGTGAAATATCCCCCTGGGACAGCACCCCAGTCCTACCCCACGTATTTGTCCTGAGCAGGGGTCTAGGTGAAAGCGGACCGGACTAGTGGGACATCTCTGGCCACTAAGCTGCCGTTGTCACTGGCGACCGGCTTAGGCTCCATCCCCAAACCGGACGCCAGCCCAGAGCCGCTTGCCTGCCATGCCTAGACAGGCGCAGCAGGTCACGCTCCCCTATTCCAGTGGCCCACTACCCACTCGCGGATCCCCACTGGGAGAGAAGCTTTCCTCTCCCGCAGTTCCCCTCTCCCCGCAGGGCAGCGATCTGCCCTCGGGCCCACGTCCCTCCCTCCATTCATCCAAGCTCAGGGGAGCGGACCCGCGGGTTGTCTGGCGACCCCCACGGGGGACCATAAACCCGCACCGCTGCCACGGACCTCTCCACCTGCCCTCCGTGCGCTGGCCTCCCACCCCCGACCGCCCCCGCCAGCCCCTGGCAGCCTAGCGCCAGCTCCACTCCTGGCGGGGACCCTGCGCTGAGCACTTCCCGCCAACAGGAGCCATAGCCCAACCCGCGCCTGTCCCAGACCCTGAGCTTCCGCGGAGCGCCGCGCCCCGCTCTGCTGAGTCTGCCCACCAAGGACCCCTCCCTGCGCAAGGCACAAGAGTAGGTGCCCTCCCCAGGGTGCTGCGGGACCCCGGCAGCCGCGACTCTGAGCCTGAGCGGAGGAATGGCACCATTGCCCCCTGCGGTTTCGCGCCAAGCCTCCTTTGCCGGCGCCATTACCCCCTGCGGTTTCGCGCCAAAAGGGCGGAGAGCAAACACCATTGTTCCCTGCAGTGTCCCGCAGCTGCCTGCGCACCTATCCAAGGGGCCTCCCCGCGCCCGCTCACAGCCCGGGCAGATCAAACATTCCACCTGCAGTGGAGCCTGGGTCTCGGCTTTGCAGTCCCTGAGGAGCCGTCAGTGAGCTCCAGCCAGCTCTCACCACCTGGGGCCCTGTTGGGTCCCCAGTGCCAGCCCTAAGCCTGCCGCAGCCCACCCCAGCCACCCCAGGAGAAGGCACAGTGGCCTGAGCCTCTACACAATAAGGTTACTCCTGTCTCCCAGAAGCATGGGGCCTATTAAAGGATCAAGGAAAAATCAACAGACCACATCACTCCCAACAAAAAAATCAGAGAAACAAGGCACTTTAACAGACTTAACGTCACTCATAGAAGAAACAGATATAGATCAGCCACAAAAGGAAATCTTCAGAACTCTGCTTGCAGTAATACAGGAGCTAAGAGAAGCAAACCAAAATAAGGATGCAACGATAGAAGGGATGAAATGAACAATAGAGGGGATGAAGTCCACAATAGAGGGGATGAATACTATCCACCAAAAGGAACTGCAGAAACTAACAGAGGAGGTAGCAGAGGCCACACAAAAGGTCACAGAAGCTATATCTAGGCTTGAGGAGGCTGAGAACCGTATCAGTGAACTCGAGGACGCTCAAACCAAACGAAGCAAGCGAGAAAAACAATCAGATAGGAAAATTAAAGAAACAGAAGACAGCCTGAGATCAATGACAGATGCTATGAAGAGGAATAATATTCGAATAATCGGTCTACCGGAACACAACATAACACACAAATCGACCGCCAAGATAGCAAAGGAATTCCTGGAAGAAAATTTCCCCAACCTAACAAAGGAGAATCCGACTCTCATACAGGAAGCAGAGAGGACGCCGGCTAAGCTAAACACCAAGAAGAACACGCCAAGACATATAATTGTAAAATTATCCAACTTAGAGGAAAAAGAGAAAATTCTACGAGCATCAAGAGAAAGGAAGACATTCACATACAAAGGAGCGCAGGTAAGATTATGCTCAGACTTATTAGCAGAAACCATGAAGAGGAGGAGAGAATGGAGCAACATCTTCCAAAAACTGAAAGATAAAAATGCCTCCCCCAGAATCCTATACCCTGCCAAGTTATCCATTAAGATAGAGGGTAAGATAAGGGTCTTCCAGGACAAGGAAGAACTCCAAAAATATACTGCAAGTCACCCGACCCTGCAGAACATACTGGCTGACTCACTATGGCCAGAAGATCAAGCTCCAACAAGAACCACCAGGAGACCACCATATAGCCCATCTCCATCTAGAAGCCAACATGCCAGCAACACATACCAGGACAACACGGTCTCAGATGGAAAAGAGGACAGGATAGAAACCCTCCACTCAAACGCAGTACACTGATATGAAGGAAGATAGGCAAAGACCCAAAACACAAAACAGAATATGGCAACCATGAAGCCAGAGATTGTAATAATCACTTTGAATACAAATGGGCTCAATTCATATGTTAAAAGAAAGAGGCTGGAGGATTGGATTAGAAAACATAACCCATCAATCTGCTGCCTGCAAGAGACACACCTTAAGCAAGCAGACAAGCATATGCTGAGAATAAAGGGCTGGCAGAAAGTTTACCAAGCAAATGGTAACTCCAAGAAGGCAGGAGTGGCTATCTTAATCTCCGACAAAATGGATCTCAAGATCCAAAACATAAAAAGAGACAAAGAGGGACATTACATAATGCTCAAAGGCTCAGTAAACCAGGAAGCAATAAGCATACTGAATATTTACGCACCTAATAATGGTGCGGCAAATTTCGTCAAACAAACTATTAAAAAAATGACAGAAGAAATTACGGAAACAACAATAATAGTGGGGGACTTCAACACTCCACTATCAGAGAAAGACAGGTCACAGGGAAAGAAGCTCAGCAAAGAGGCCAGAGAGCTAAACAATGTAATTAGGCAATAGGGCCTGATAGACATCTATAGAGCCTTTCATCCAAAAGCAAAAGGTTTCACATTCTTCTCCAATCCACACGGATCTTTCTCAAGAATAGATCACATGCTGGGGCACAAGGCCAGCCTGAGTAAATTCAAACACATAGATATTATCCAGACGTCTTTCTCAGACCACCATGCCATAAAGCTGGAGATCAATAGGAGGGCACCCAGAAAAGCAAGGGCCACCAATTGGAGAATAAACAACGATCTCCTGCGACATGAATGGGTTAAGGTCCAGATCAGAGAGGATATCAGGAAATTTCTAGAAACTAATGAGAACGAGCATACAACATATCAAAACTTATGGGACACTGCAAAGGCAGTTATCAGAGGTAGCTTGATATCACTGAATGCATACATGAAAAAAGAAGAAAGGCGTATGACAGATATGTTAACACAAAACCTCCAACAACTAGAACAGAGTCAACAGAACTACCCCTCCAATAGCAAGAGAAAAGAAATAATAAAAATCAGGGCAGAGTTAAACCAGTGGGAAGACAAAAGAACAATGCAAAGGATTAACGCAACTAGAAGCTGGTTTTATGGACGAATTAATAAAATTGACACTCCCCTGGCAAAGCTTACCAAAGATAGAAAGGAACAATCATCAATAGCCAGGATGAGGGATGAATCGGGGGCAATAACAACAGACCCCAATGAGATAAAAAGGATAATCACAAAGTACTATGAAGGTTTGTATTCTAATGAATTCAGAAACCTGGAAGACATGGATAAATATTTAGAAAAACAATCTATCCCTAGATTATCTGAGACAGAGATCAAGAACCTCAACAAATCCATAGCGAAGGAAGAAATAGAGAGTGTCATCAAAAACCTACCAAGGAAAAAGGCCCCAGGGCCAGATGGCTACACAGCAGAATTTTACCAAACATTCAGGGAAGAGCTGACACCGATCCTCCACAAAGTATTCCATAACATAGAAAAGAACGGCAAGCTCCCAAACTCATTTTACGAAGCCAGCATTACTTTGATACCCAAACAGAGAAAAGACCCCACAGGTGTAGAGAATTATAGACCAATATCTCTAATGAACATAGATGCAAAAATCCTTAACAAAATATTGGCCAATAGAATACAAAGGAACATCAAACATATCATTCACCACGACCAAGTAGGATTCATCCCAGCGATGCAGGGATGGTTTAACATCCGAAAATCCATCAATATCATACACCACATCGAGAAGAAAAAGGATAAAAACCATATGATAATATCCATAGATGCAGAAAAAGCATTTGACAACATCCAGCATCCATTCCTAATCAAAACACTCATGAAGATAGGATTGGAAGGTAAGTTCCTCAAGCTCATACAAGCTATCTATGAAAGACCAACAGCCAACATCATAGTCAATGGAGAAAAGACAAGAACAATACCACTGAAAAAGGGTACAAGACAAGGATGCCCCCTGTCCCCTCTTCTATTCAATATCGTTTTGGAGGTTCTGGCTAACAACATAAGACAGCAGAAGGACATCAAAGGGATCCAGTTGGGAGAGGAGGAGGTGAAACTATCGTTATTTGCAGATGACATGATCCTATACATTGAAGACCCCCAAAACTCCACAGTTGGAATACTTACAGCAATAGAAGAATACGGAAGAGTAGCAGGATACAAGATCAATAAACAGAAGTCGGTAGGGTTTCTATACACAGCGGACAGGGCCATGGAAGAGGCGATTAAGAGGGAAGTACCCTTCACAGTAGCCAAGAACAAACTGAAGTACCTAGGAATATACTTAACAAAAAATACTAAAGACCTTTATAAGCATAATTATAAAACCCTATTACAGGAAACCAAAAATGACCTTCACAAATGGATGAAGCACCCCTGCTCATGGTTAGGTAGGCTGAACATAATAAAGATGACAGTTCTTCCTAAAGCACTCTACAAGTTCAATGCTATACCAATCCAATTACCATCAACCTTCTTCAAAGAATTGGAAAAACTGACCACCAACTTCATATTGAGAGGGAAGAAACCCAGAATTAGCAGAGAACTCCTCAAGAAGAAGGACACAATTGGAGGACTCGCCCTACCTGATTTTAATGCCTACTACACAGCTACAGTGGTCAAAACATCATGGTACTGGCACAATGATAGACACTCAGACCAGTGGAAAAGAATAGAAAGCCCAGGAGTAAAATCATCAGCATATAGACAACTGATCTTCGACAAGGGTCCCAAAAACGTCAAGTGGGAAGCAGATGCCCTCTTTAATAAGTGGTGCTGGAAACAATGGATATCCACATGTAGAAAGTTGAAACAAGACGTCTACCTCACCCCATGCACAAGAATACACTCAAGGTGGATCACAGATCTAGAAGTCAAACCCCAAACCATCAGGACCATTAAGGAGGGAATCGGGACTAATCTCAGAGCACTGGCCCAGGGAGCACATAGGCTCACTGCAACAGGGAAGGGGACACACACAGGTGATCTGGAAATCGACAAATGGGATCTAATAAGAATAAAACACCTGTGCACCTCGAAAGACTTTGCCAAGAGGGTGACAAGGCAACCCACAGACTGGGAGAAGATTTTTAGTAATGACACGTCAGACAAAGGGCTCATTACTAAAATCTACAACACCATCATGACCTGCAAAAAGAGGAAAACAGTTAACCCCCTAAGGAAGTGGGCAAAAGAAATGAGAAGAACTTTCACTAGAGAGGAGATCAATATGGCCAATAAATATATGAGAAAGTGCTCGAAGTCCCTTGCCATAAGAGAAATGCAAATCAAAACAACCATGAGATACCACCTAACACCCCTGAGGCTAGCCCAGATCAGTAAATCAGAGAGCAACAAGTGTTGGAGGGGCTGTGGTGAAGTAGGAAACCTCCTCCACTGCTGGTGGTCGTGCAGATTTGTACAGACACTGTGGAAAGCAATCTGGCGATACCTAAAGAAAATGGAAATTGATCTACCTTACGACCCAGCCATCCCTCTACTGGGCATATACCCGGTTGAAGCAGCAAATAAAACACGACCAGTCATATGCGCTCCAATGTTTATTGCGGCACAATTCACAATAGCAAAGACTTGGAAACAGCCTAAGTTTCCATCGATAGACGAGTGGATTAGCAAACTTTGGCACATACACACAATGTAGTATTATGCAGCACTAAAAAGCACCGATGAGCACATGAAACATGTTATTTCATGGGAAGAGCTGGAAGGAATTATGTTAAGCGAGGTAAGCCAGACCCAAAGGGACAGGTACAACATGAGTCCCCTGAGGTAAGTACAATCAGCATGACAGAAATGGGGCATTAATCCACCCAAGGGGAGGGTATGGTTTATATCTCCACAGGGAAAGTGGGACCAGACTTCAACCCAGTGTCGCAAGGTGTGAATGCAATATCCCGGCGTGGAGGAGGGAACCGGTGGAGAGGTCTGGGAGGCTGGCCCCAGCACCATAAATTAAGTGGATTCCTGCCCCTCCCCCGAAAAGAATTTGTTCCAAAGGACGACATTGACTCTGCAGCTATGGGAGATGGACATATTTGATCAGAGCACACGGGAGCAGATGAAGGGGCAGGAGGAGAGAGTGGAGCACAGCCTGGCCCACCAGGCCGTGATGATGATGTTCCTGAGTAGAGCAGCCAGTCCACAGAGAGAACAACATGGCTGGCCCTACTATGAGACATGATGCCCCTCAGTGACTAAGGGCGATACAGGGGACAGCACCTGAGACACAGTGTGGGAATTGCACCTGAACTGATCCCACCACACCGAGGCAAATCACTGGGGGAGTGCAGTGGAACAGCAAGGGAATGGAGTGGCAAGGTTCCCAGGGAATGCTGAAAGTGGACTTTGGGGCCAGGGCGTGGTGCCCCAACAGACTGCACTGGAAAACGCTCCTAAGGGCCAGCAAAGATCCCTGAACTAACTACAAGCTTTTCTCTTGTGAACTGTTTTGTTCTGTTATTTTTCAGTGGTTTGTTTTGGTTGTTTTGTTGTCTGGTTATATACTGTTGCTTTGTGTTCCTCTGTCTAGTTTTCATGCATGTTAGTGACTCCACAGGTCTGTCTGAATAGGACAGGCTGGATGAACTATCTGGAGGAAAAACAATGGGACCGACAGTTCCGGGGGGACTTGGGGTGCGGGGGTAAGGGGGGTAAGGAAGTGGTGTTAACAAACCCAGGGACAAGGGAAAAACATGGGACCCCAAATGGTAGAGAAGGGGGAGTGGCAGGCCTGGTGGGAAATGATCAAGGGTAAGGTTGCTTAGAGAAGAGGTATACTCTAGCCCAGGTGGTGATGAAGCATGGTAGTAGGGCAGGAGGAAGGTCAAGGGAGATGGAGGAAAGAGCTAGGAGTCAAAGGGCATTCATGGAGGTCTAGACAAAGAGATGTACATGCAAATATATATAGGAGGTTGGGGAAATAGATGTTTGTGTCTATATTTATAGGTCAAGTATTAAGGTGGCGGAAGGACCTTGGGCCTCTACTCAAACACTCCCTCTATGCATGAATACCTTCTTTTATTAAATTGGAACTCTATGATGCTCACTCTCCCGACACAACGGCTGGAGCCAAAGTGGGTGAACAAGTAAATGTGGTGAAGAAAGCTGATGGTGCCCGGCTATCAAAAGAGATAGTGACTGGGGTCTTAAAGGCTTGAAGATAAACAAGCGGCCATCTAGCTCAGAAGCAACAAAGTCCACATGGAAGAACACACCAGCCTGTGTGATCGAGTGGTCCCAAAGGGATCAGTTACCAGGCATCAAAGAACAAAAAATCATATCATTGACTGCACACCTCCATGATAGGATCGCTGAAGACAAATGGGTGCATAAGCAAATGTGGTGAAGAAAGCTGATGGTGCCCGGCTATCAAAAAAGATAGTGTCTGGGGTCTTAAACGCTTGAAGGTGAACAAGCGGCCATCTCGCTCAGAAGCAAATAAGCCCACATGGAAGAAGCACACCGGCCAGTGCGATCACGAGGTGCCCAAGGGACCAGATATAAGGCATCATGCAAAAAAAAAAGATATAAGTGTGTGTATGTATGTGTATATATGTGTATATGTATATATGTATGTGTATATATATATTATATTAAATGAAGGGGGAAGTGCAGAGTGGAGACCCAAGGCCCAAGTGTCGGCCAAAGGAGATCCCCTCATAGAGGGGCTTAGGAGAGGAGATGGGTTAATTAGGGTGTGAGGTAGTATCGATGAAGAACACAGCTTTCCCCCAGATCCTGGATGCTTCCTCCCCCCAACTACCATGATCTGAATTCTACCTTGCAGGGCTGGATAGGACAGAGGCTGTACACTGGTACATATGAGGGTTGGAGGTACAGGGAATCCAGGGTGGATGATACCTTCAGGACCAAGGGTGTGAGGGACGATGCTGGGAGAGTGGAGGGTGAGTGGGTTGGAAAGAGGGAACTGATTACAAGGAGCCACATGTGACCTCTTCCCTGGGAGAGGGACAGCAGAGAAGGGGGTAAGGGAGACTCCGGATAGGGCAAGATATGACAAAATAACGAGGTATAAATTACCAAGGGCATATGAGGGAGGGGGGAAAGGGGAGGGAGGGGGGGGGGAAGAGGACCTGATGCAAGGGGCTTAAGTGGAGAGCAAATGCCTTGAGAATGATTGGGGCAGGGAATGTATGGATGTGCTTTATACAATTGATGTATGTATATGTATGGATTGTGGTAAGAGTTGTTTGAGTCCCTAATAAAATGTAAAAGAAGAAAAGAGAAAAAAATGATTAGGGCAAAGACTGTACAGATGTGCTTTATACAATTGATGTATGTATATGTATGAACTGTGAAAAGAATTGTATCAGCCCCAATAAATTGTTAAAATAAAAAAAAAGAAAAAAATACATCCCTTATTGGTATTAACAATATATTAAATAACTTTGTAAACAGTTGTGACATACTGGCAACTGTGCTCATTTAATCACATTATAGACTGTTTGGCATTACCATAATCAGCGAAATGATTTTGTGGATGATGTAAAACATAAAAGTTGAAGTATAAAAATCACACTCATTGCCATCGAGTTAATTCTGACTCCGTGACTCTCTAGAGCAGAGGAGAATGGCCCCTAGTGAGTTTCTGAAACTGTACATCTCGATGGGAGTAGAAGCCTCATCTTTCTCCAAAGAACAGCTGGCAGCTTGAATTGTACACCTTGCAGTTAGCACCCCACCTCAAGACCGGGCAGTTAGCAATCCATATACATCCCATTTTAAAGGCCATGGCTAGCAGAATTGACAGGCTGTTAGAACTGACAGATGTAGCAGATTGGTTTATTCGCCAATGAATCCAAAATGTGTTGTTTTTAGTTGAACCCTATCTCTAGGACTTACTTTAAGCAAGTATGTAATCTCTTTGTGCTTCAGTAAGGAGCCTTAGTGTCAACTTGGGTTACTTGTTGAGCTAATAACTGCAAAGCTAGTCACACTTTCCATCCCCCTAAAGATTTATAGTACAACACTTTTCTAGAACTATTGTATTGACACCTACTTCATGTAGGATATAAGTCAATAGTTTAAGCATACTAAAAAGAGTTGTGATATTATTACCTCAATCAGTTTTTTAAATCATTTTCTTCATTCTAGTATCTGTTTTTATTAGTGCCTCATTGCTTAACAATCTCTCCTGTTTGTAAGGATCTATTAATATAGTAACTGTATCTATAGGTGCATCTATCCTGAAATTCATATTAAGTCCTGACCAAAACTCCTATAAGCTACAACAAAATCAAACAGAGATAAATTTCAATCCAAAAGAAAGCAAAAACAATACATATTAGAATGAGTTAAAATAAGTCAAGAGGGAAATTAAATTGTCAGGTGTTAAAAATTAAGCTAAATTTCTATGCAGTAATCCATTTTAAATGCACTGTGTGAAGACAAAGATGTTCATAAATCTGGGGAGTTCAGTGGAGACAGTCCAGGTAGGTAGTCTACAAATTAATTTGGGGGTTTTACTGTCAACTATAGTCCTCTGCAAACAGGGTGCTCAGAATTAAGCTCTAATAGAATTCCTTTCTCTGATTTTGGATTTTATTCTTTATAATCTCTGTAGGGCATGGGCTAATGTGCTTCTTCCATGAGGATTTAGTTGACATTTCCAACAGAGGTTTCCTTGGACTTCATTGACATCTCATCACTTGGCTGCTGGTTTCAAGACCCAAGTGTGATGAGTCTTTCTCATAGCCAGGCACCAATAGCAATTTTCTACGCCAATATCTTCAATGATATATCTATGATGGCAAATATCAAGTTGGGTTAGATGATAATGCTAATTGTTTTTAAATTAGGACTGATTATTAAGTGTGATCTCAAAATCCATTTGTATGTCTGTGGTTCATATATATCCCTTGTCCTTTTTAAATATTTTTTATATTATTATTGAAATGAAAACTCTGCTGCCTCCCAGGAACGAGTCAATATTTACCTTTATAATGCACTAAGGTGATTAAAGTCGTGGATAAAGCCTTTGTGAGACGTTGTTAGCACTTATGACCAATCTATTATAAACCAATACCGCCCCGAAGAGTCAAATTCCCGACGTGTGGCCAACCCACCTGAGACATGAATGGGAAGGGACGACACGGCCTGACTACGCTGCACAAATGGATGAAAGGCAGAAGGGGCTCGAGGGTGGAGGCCTGCGTATATCAGCATGCGATTTGCTTCTTCAGGTGTGTGCTGGGTTAGCCTGTGCCTTCACAGAAGGTTCTGCTACGAAAGACTCAAGCTCCTTAAAATAAAGAGCATAAGGAGTGGCTATCAGTTCCCCAATGTTGTCTCCTTCTGTCAGGATCCTAGTACTCTTTAGCACAGCCAAGACCATCATGGGAGGGCCTCGAGCAGCCCTGGGCTTTCTAGCAAGTCACATATACCGCATGTTGCGTATCTTCTTTGCTGTAATTCCCCATGCCAGTTTCTTCTTTTTTGCGAACCACCTGTCAATTCCCCACATCCTTTTTGTCCTTGACAAAGTTGGGGCAAGTGAACACTGTGGCGAACACTGAGCAGCCATCCAATTGCTGAGTTCCTCTGCCTTCTCAATGCCCCACTCCTGCTCAGCCTGGGCGATGCTCTTCTCAGGACCCGACTTGCCAACATTTTCCTTTTACGGAGGCATCAAATCTGTCATTGACCCCAGAGTACTGAGTGTGCTCCTTCCACTGCGTCTCACGTGGGGAGTGCTCTCGTGAGATGCTTCTTCTTTCTTGAATTTACCATTCTTGGAGCGGTCCCTTTTCCTCCTGACTCTTGAGGGTGAGGTTTTCTGTTCCGTACGCTTTCTGGGCAATGCAATGTGAAATTTATTCCACATCTTTAAGGAAGTCCAGCAAGGAAACTCTTCGTATACGTTTATGTTTGCCTTTGTGCCTGTCTTTGCTCATCGGTCGGTAAATCTGAGATTCCGGCATTTCCAGTCATCCGCTCTTCATCAGCTTCCTGTAGGTGAAGTCCAAAGGGCTCTGGAGTAGCTTCATCTTCAAAATTCAAGTCAACATCGCTCTCATTTAGGCCCAGTGGTAGTAACCCGTTCCACATCTGCTGTTCAGGAACCAGTCACCTGGAAGCCACCTTAAGACCCCTCCCTGGTCCATTTTGGCAGCATCATCAACAACTTCCTAAGCAATAATATAGGTAATCTGAAGGGAACATTTGCTATTTCTAATACTAGTATAATGAATCTAGCCAATGGTAGAAAATTTTAAGTACTATTGGGAAGCAGATGTCACATCTTGGTCTTCCCTAGCACAAGCTATTCTCAAACTGAAAAAAAAAAAAGAAACAAACAAACAAAAACAACCCTCACTGACAGCAAATCAATCCTGACTCATCATAGCAACCATCAATAGCATCTCTGAGGCCATAATTCTTTATGGGAGCAGACAACATTGTCTTTCTCATGTAGTCTGCAGAGCATTTGGGAGGTTAACCAACCTTGAGGTTAACAACCCATGCTTATACTAACGTGTCACTAGGGTTCCACAGAAAGATGTACAGGCCTCAGTGAGATTGAACTTGTGATCCCTGTTTTACAAGACCGGTGTTGTCGGTCTACAACATGCCTTGTGATTTTATTTGTGTTCAGTACTTTGTTTGAAAAGCATTGCTTTATGTTTTAAAAACCAAGTTTTACCCTTTCTTGTCAACTTCCCAACACTCGTTCATTTTTCAGTACTGGAAAATTGCCTTAATATCAACAGTCTCATAGGGAATCTCAATATGCTAGGGATTTTGACTGAATATACTTGAAAAAGCTATAACCCTACCTTCATAAACATTGACCCATTGCTACTCTGTGGGTTCTGAATAACACCCAAGTCTCTCAGTCATGTTTGTAAACAATTTACCTTGAGCAACCTAAAGGAATGATAGGTCATGCTCTCTGTACCCCACCACCTTTAGCCCAACACCCCATTGTGGTATCACTAGCAGGATTATCTGTCCAAATAATTTCTATGGAAATCATACCAATGGCCTAATAAAACTATTTTATAAATGAACTTATAGCTTTCCATTAAATTATAGATCTTGACAATCTAAGGACTGTCCTGTGAATTAAATCTATGAGTATTTCCTAACTTATACATTTTAAATATTATTATTAATTATTTTTTAGCCAAACTGCATACATATGGTTACAGTTTTTGTGAATAGTAGTTTTTTTCTGGTTGAAATATTCTCTCCAATTTTAGAACACCTCAGATCTTCTAATTCATGGACATTAACAGTAACAGCATTAGCAGCACCAGTCATATTGGTGTTTCCATGAACCCCTTATCATTAGCATTTAAAATAAACCCATGAGGCCAGGGTGATTATTAAGGCAGATGAAGACCTAAATCTCAGCAGTTTACCTGTAAAATTCCAGGCAGCAAATGGCAAAGGCGAGTTTTAAATGAGAGGTTTTAATCCAGTTGTCAATAACAATATGAAATGATGATCATTGTCTTTACTCATAAAGGAAATGAAAATGCAAATTAAAACCATAAAGGCAATTTCACTCTTGATTTTTACAACAGGAGCATCATGTTGTCTTTATAAAACATTCTCTAAGCAGTTAGTGATGACAGTCCATATAGCCTTAGATTAGAATGCCACTCTGTCACACACTTATTTCCCAATTTATAGAATAATATATATATAATTTTAGCATGTAAAAATGTGAAAAAATATCATAGGAGAAGTAGGCATTATTCATTAAGGATTATCAATCAGAGGAGAGCTATCACTTGACTTGCTGGAAACATGAAGAAGGTAGGTAGCATTGTGTAATAATGGGAAACGAGCAAACTCTGCTGACAGACTCCACTCTCCAGTTGACCAGCGGCATAAGCTACTTCCTTGAGCCCATTCCTCCTTACTCAGCTGATTTTCCCAGCCTCTGGGTGACCCAGCAGGTCCAACCTCTTCCCTCACTGGGCTCTTTGGGCTCGGATGGATAGCAGATTTCGTGGACAACTGGGTGCGGACATTCTCAGTACCCAAGCTACACTTTTCACTACGTTTCCCACTTCTTCCTCTGATCCCTGCTTTGTTCTCTGTTGGCCTCTCCAACTCAGCCTCACTGTCCTCACCTGGCACACAAGTTCGCACAAATCTACAAAAGAGCCGGAATCCCCTTCCACAGGCACTTTTATTTTTGTTTTATTTTATTTGGTTTTTGCACTTTTGATTTATTATCATATGTTTATTATTTTTTCGAGTTCTCTCGCTCTTCTACTCTGGTGTCCCCACTGCCCTGAGAAAATGCATTCCCCCTAGATAAGCTACTACCAACCAAACAAGAGACGTCCCCTTCCTCTGGCCAGCCATTGACGCTGCATTGGCCACAAAACATCAGCACTTACAACCAAGCCAAGCCTGTGTCTTTTGTATCTGTAGTCTCTTCTTTTCCCTGTACATCCATCCATTATCTCTTTCTTTCTGATCTGCTTGTCTGGCGAAATATCCATGAAACATATTAATCTATTTTCCCTCTTAAAATACATTTTCCCATAATTTTACAAAGCTTTTTGCCAATCCAGACAGCTATTTATTGTTACTATGAATACGTTTATTTGATTCTCTCTCTCAGTCTCCCTCAACTTTTCCCACTTATCTCTCACTACCCTTTTCTCTATTTCATCAGCGTTTCTTTCCTGGCTCCTAATAGGCTCCATCAATATCCCTAGAGAGAGACTACTAGATCTACCTAACCCAGCAGCTCACACCCAACTAATAACTGTATCCTCATACCAACGAATCAGGCGTCAACATCCATAAAGCTCCAAATAAAGAAAAACAAAACCAACCAACCCAAATCACCCAAAGCCAAGGGTGGACTCTGAAAAGAGTCTATGAGATCAGAGTGCTTGTGAATAGCTTGCAATTGGGGTATGTTCTTTTTGTTACACCAGTCCCTGGAGAAGGACATCATGCTTGGTGTGGTGGAGGGGCAGAGAAAAGCAGGAGGACCCTGGAAGAGATGGAGTGACACAGCGGCTGGACCAGGGTCACAAACATAATAACAGGTGAGAGGATGGTGCAGAACTAGGCAGAGTTTCATTCTGGTGAACGTAGGTCGCTATGGATTGGAACTGACTTGATGGCACTTAATAAGAACATGTTGGTTTTATGGAGTAGAGATTGAACTTTTTTTTCTGATTAGAGAGCTATATGAATCAATTATAGGAAATTTGTAAAAAAATTTAAAGATTAAGAATGGAATTATAGTAATATATATGTCTTAAATTGAACAATAATCATCTATTTAATTTGATAATTGTATTAAATTGTTAGCAACATTTTTATATTCATAGTATTTTTACAATATCATTTTATTCACTAAACTGTATTGAAATCATTGTTATAACTTTTCTACCATTTACTGTTCAAATGAAACTCAATTATTCATCTCTAAAGCGGTCATAGTAATAAGTGCTTAATTTAATAACAAAGATATATATGGCAAAATATAGTGATTTAACACAGTTCCAGATGGATAATAAACATTCAACAAATATGAGCTATTATTATTACATATAACTGTAATTTTATTAATCATTTCCTTTTGACCTTCAACATTTTTCTGTCTTCAATTATGGATCACATATACTTAGATAAGTTTAATTATTAAAGTATACACTAAGCACTATTAAGATTTCAAATCCAGGAGTCATATATAAATTGAATTTTAAGCAGAGATAATTGAACTAATTTCCACATTTTCCTCCAAGCATATTGAATTCCCAGAATCCCTCTTCATTTTTTTCTCAACAATCTTCTGAGTAAAGCCGTAGTAAACTCTCAGTTTCATGATATGCACACCACTTCCTTTCCCACTTTTTATGGAGTCTTGGAAAGTGCAGGGAATCAGCTCCTGGCTGTGAGCTGAAAGAGCACTGGGTTAAGCCCACCAGCTAATCCATGGGATGAATAAGTGGCAGTCTACTTCCATAAAAAGTTACAGCATTTAAAATCGTACAGGACAGCTCTGCCTTATCCATTGGATTTCCTGCATCAGAATCAACTCAACCGCAATTTGTATAGAATTCAGGGTTTTTTCTCTTAACTAGCTTTTTAAATATTGACACATGGTTTTCTAAATAACTGTGATTTTTATATCTATGATTAAAAGGAGCATATTCCTACTTCTCAGAGATGTTGATTTAATAACAACACTACTTAATTGCTCTACCAAATTATTCACTTTTAGATTTTTAATGAAATATTTTTTTAAATTCATCTATAGATCAAACTTTATTCTTTATAACATCCAAACCTCAACTCAGTGGTATGTTTTTGTTGTTTTGTTGTCTGGTTGTATACTGTTGCTTTGTTTTCCTCTGTCTAGTTTTCATGCATGTTAGTGACTCCACAGGTCTGTCTGAATAGGACAGGCTGGATGAACTATCTGGAGGAAAAACAATGGGACCGACAGTTCCGGGGGGACTTGGGGTGGGGGGGTAAGGGGGGTAAGGAAGTGGTGTTAACAAACCCAGGGACAAGGGAAAAACATGGGACCCCAAATGGTAGAGAAGGGGGAGTGGCAGGCCTGGTGGGAAATGATCAAGGGTAAGGTTGCTTAGAGAAGAGGTATACTCTAGCCCAGGTGGCGATGAAGCATGGTAGTAGGCAGGAGGAAAGTCAAGGGAGATGGAGGAAAGAGCTAGGAGTCAAAGGGCATTCATGGAGGTCTAGACAAAAACATGTACATGCAAATATATATAGGATGGGGAAATAGATCTATGTGTCTATATTTATAGGTCAAGTATTAAGGTGGCGGAAGGTCCTTGGGCCTCTACTCAAACACTCCCTCAATGCATAAATACCTTCTTTTATTAAATTGGAACTCTATGATGCTCACTCTCCCGACACAACGGCTGGAGCCAAAGTGGGTGAACAAGTAAATGTGGTGAAGAAAGCTGATGGTGCCCGACTATCAAAAGAGATAGTGACTGGGGTCTTAAAGGCTTGAAGATAAACAAGTGGCCATCTAGCTCAGAAGCAACAAAGTCCACATGGAAGAACACACCAGCCTGTGTGATCGAGTGGTCCCAAAGGGATCAGTTACCAGGCATTAAAGAACAAAAAATCATATCATTGACTGCACACCTCCATGATAGGATCGCTGAAGACAAATGGGTGCATAAGCAAATGTGGTGAAGAAAGCTGATGGTGCCCGGCTATCAAAAGAGATAGTGTCTGGGGTCTTAAAGGCTTGAAGATGAACAAGCGGCCATCTAGCTCAGAAGCAAATAAGCCCACATGGAAGAAGCACACCGGCCAGTGCGATCACGAGGTGCCCAAGGGACCAGGTATAAGGCATCATGCAAAAAAAAAAAGATATAAGTGTGTGTATGTATGTGTATATATGTGTATATGTATATATGTATGTGTATATATATATCATATTAAATGAAGGGGGAAGTGCAGAGTGGAGACCCAGGGCCCAAGTGTCGGCCAATGGAGATCCCCTCATAGAGGGGTTTAGGAGAGGAGATGGGTTAATTAGGGTGTGAGGTGTCCTATTCAGACAGCTTTCCCCCAGATCCTGGATGCTTCCTCCCCCCAACTACCATGATCCGAATTCTACCTTGCAGGGCTGGATAGGACAGAGGCTGTACACTGGTACATATGAGGGTTGGAGGTACAGGGAATCCAGGGTGGATGATACCTTCAGGACCAAGAGTGTGAGGGACGATGCTGGGAGAGTGGAGGGTTAGTGGGTTGGAAAGGGGGAACTGATTACAAGGATCCACATGTGACCTCTTCCCTGGGAGAGGGACAGCAGAGAAGGGGGGAAGGGAGACTCCGGATAGGGCAAGATATGACAAAATAACGATGTATAAATTACCAAGGGCATATGAGGGAGGGGGGAATGGGGAGGGAGGGGGAAAAAAAAAGAGGACCTGATGCAAGGGGCTTAAGTGGAGAGCAAATGCCTTGAGAATGATTGGGGCAGGGAATGTATGGATGTGCTTTATACAATTGATGTATGTATATGTATGAACTGTGAAAAGAATTGTATCAGCCCCAATAAATTGTTAAAATAAATTTTTTAAAAATCTGTATTTAATAATATTTTCTTTGATTAAATAAATACAGAACCCACTGATGTTAATTCTTTTGCTCTTCTTTTTAAATTGCTTATTTGGGGGCTCATACAACTCTTATCACAGCACATACATACATGCATTGTGTCAAGCACCTTTGTACCTATGTTGCCATCATTTTTTTCAAAACTTTTTTTTCTACCTGAGTCCTTGGTATCCGCTCATTCCCCCTTCACTCCCACACTCTCTCTCCCACATGAACCCTTGATAATTTATAAATTATATTTTCATGTCTTACATTGACCACAGTCTCCCTTCATCCACTTTTCTGTTCTTCATTCCCCTAGGAGGGGGTTATAGTTGATCATTGTTTTTGGTTCCCCTTTTCTCCCCCCACCTTCTCCCTACCCTCCTAATATTGCTACTTTCATTATTGGTCTGGGGGGTTTATCTGTGCTGGATCCCTTATAGCCCTTATATGGACTAGTTATACATACTCTGGCCTAACTGGATTTTTAAGGTAGAATTTGGGTCATGATAGTGTGAGGGAGGAAGCATTAAAGAACTAGATGAAAGTTGTATGTTTCATTGGTGCTCTATTGCACCTGACTGCCTTGCCTCTTCCTTGTGGCCCTTCTATGAAGGGATGTCCAATCGTCTACAGATTGACTTTGTGTCTCCACTCTGCTCTCCCCTTTATTGACATCCACATGATTTTTTGTTCTGAGTCTTCAATGCCTGATATCTGAACCATCAACACCTCATGTTTCATGTGGCTTTTGTTGCTTCTCAGTTATGGCTGCTTGTTTATCTTCATGCTTTTAAGAGCCCAGACACTATGTTTTTTTGTTAACATGACACCATCAGCTTTCTTCACCACATTTGCTTATGCACCCATTTCGTTTTCAGCCATCCTGTCCAGAAGGTGAGCATCACAGAATGCCGGTTGTTTGTTTTTTGTTTGTTTTTTCACATTGAGGGAATGATAGGTGGAGGCCCAAAATTCTCCTGCTACCTAAATACTTAACATATAAACATATGTACATGGATCTATTGCTTGTCATTACATAGAGATGTATGTACATGTCTGTATTTGGACCCCTTTAAATGTCCTTTGCCTCCTAAGTTTTCCCTCCATTTCACTTTACTTTCTTTCCTCTTGTCCCACTATCATGTTTCACCTTCACTTGCGTTTCAGTAATTCATCTTGGCTGCATTGCACTTAATCAAGGCCCACCAGGCATCCTACACCATCCTACCCATCAATTTTACATCACTTGTTGTCCCCTTGTCCTTGGGTTTGTTGGCTCACCCTTTCTTTCCACCACTTACCCTTCTCCATGTCCCCCCAGAACCATCAATCCCTTTATTTTCTCCTCCAGATTGGATCTGGCCCCTGCCACAGTACCTGGACTTCACCCTAAGAATATATGAATATAGTAGCTTTTCCCCTATTCTCCTTTTGCCCTTTAAGCTCACCTCAGTGGAATCATGTTGTAATTGTCCTTTTGTGCATGCCGGTATGTTGAAGAAATTTTGAATTCATGTCTTGGCACATCGGGTTGAAGTCTGGTATCTCTCTCCCTCTCCTGTGGATATATAAACATTACCCTCCCCTTGGGTGAGTTTGTGTCCTGTTCCCCTCCTACCCATGGCTTTCTCTCTCTCTCTCTCTCTCTCTCTCTCTCTCTCTCTCTCTCTCTCTCCCTCCTATTTAGTTGACTGCTGCATGTATCTCTGGATTGGGTTTGGCCCCTGGACCTCACCCCAGGAATGTATGTATATGGCAGCCTTTCCCCTATGCCCCATTTTTTTAAGCTTAGCTCAGTGGACTCATGTTGTACTTATCCTTTTGTGCTTGGCTTGCTTCGCTTAGCATATTTTCCTCCAGTTCTTCCCATGTAGTAATGTGCTTCATGTGTTCATCACTGCTCTTTAGAGATGTTTAGTACTCCAATTTATGTATGTACCGTAGTTTTTCAATCCATTCATCCATTGATGAAATTTTGAGTTGTTTCCAACTCCTTGCCATTGTGAACTGTGCCATGATGAACACTGAACACTGGAGGGAATTGTTTGACAGGGGATTTTTTTCTTGCCTCTTCTAGGTATATGCCCAGTAGGGGATTGCTGGATCATGTGGTAGCTCGATTTCCCTTTGTTTTAGATATAACCAAATAGACTTCCATAATGGCTGTACATACCTACAGGTCCACCAGCAGTGGATGAGAGTTACTATCTCCCCATAGGCCCTCCAACACTTGTTGCTTTCTGATTTATTGAATTGGGCTATATTAGAGGGTGTTAGGTGGTATCTAATAGTTGTGTTAATTTGCACTTCTCTTATGACTAATGATCATGAACATTTTCTGATATGTTTATTGGCTATTCAGATTTCTGCCCCTGTGAAACTTCTGGTCAGGTCCTTTACGCACATCCTCAGTGGGCTATTAGTTTTATTCTAATTGTAAACTAGCATAGTATTGTAGCTTTTAATAATAAGGCCTTTGTCTGATGTGTCATTGCTAAAGATGTTTTCCCAGTCCATGGGATCTTTTCTTACTCTCTTTGCTAATTCTTTCAATGTACATGGGTGTTTTGTCTTCAATATATCCCATTTGTCAATTTGTGCCTTCTCTGTGTTCGTATCTTTCTCGATTCCAATTGCCAATATATTCCCTGTGCCAAAGTTCTCAGATTTGTCCCAATTCCCTCATTGATGGCCCAAGCCTTTGGGGTTTTGCCTGAAGATCTGTAATAATCCAGCTTAAGTTTATTGTGCATGGAGTGAGGTTAGGGTCTTGCTTCATTTTTTTTGCAGGTAGATATCCGTTTTTTCCATCACCACTTGTTGAAAAGGGTATCTGCTTCCCATTTTATATTTTTTGAGCTCTTCTCAAAAAATCAGTTGAGTGTATGCTGATGATTTCATTCTGATTTTTCAGTTCTTTTCCATTGGTCTTAGTAACTGTCATTATATCCCTACCACACTGTTTTGCCCACTGTAGCTGTATAGTAGGTGCCAAAGTCAGCTACAGGAAGCCCTTCAACTTCCCTTCTTGAGGCTTATTCTGGGCTTCTTCCCTCTTCATATGAAGTTGATAATCAGTTTTTCCAATTCTTTGGAAAAAAATGATGACATTTGTATTAGGATAGTATTGAACTTATATAGTTCCTTGGGCAAAACTGACATCTTTATTATATTGAGTCTTCTGATTCATGAGCATGAGATATTCTTCCATCTGTGGAGATCGTACTTTGTTTCTTATAACATTGTTCTGTAGTCTGTAGTTTTCCGCATACAAATATTTTGTTTTCTTTTTAAGTCAAGTATATTGCTAGATATTTCAATTTGTGCTTGGCCATTGTAAAGGGTACTATCTTTTTGATCCCCACTTCCGTAGTCTTGCCCGGTGTGTATAGTACTCAGATAGACTTCGGTTTATTGGTCTTGTATCCTGCCACTCAAGTGGTATTCCTCTACTACTTCCAGCATTCCTCTTGTGGAGGTTTAGAGCTTTTCCATATATAAAATCATGTCATCTGGGAATAACAAGAGTTTCACCTCTTCCTTCCCCAGATGAATACCTTCGAGTTCTTCCTTTTCCTTATGCTGTTCGCTAGGACCTCTAGTAAAATGTTAAATAAGAGCGGGGACAAAGGACATCCTTGTCTGGTCCACTTTTTCAGTGGGATTGTTTTCATGTGTTTCCCATTGACTACCATGTTGGCTATTGGTTTTTTTATATATAGCTACTATTATATTGAAGAATTTTCCTTCCATTTCTATCTTCTTGAGTGTCTTAAACAGGAATGGTTGTTGGATGTTGTTGAATGCTTTTTCCATATCTATCGATATTCTCATGTGGTTCTTATAATTGTTCATGTCAGTGTGGTGAATATTATTAATAGTCTTTTGTATGTTGAACTATCCCTGCATCTCTGGTATTAATACCACTTGGTCGTTGTGAATTACTTGCTTTATATACTTTTGTATTCTATTGGCCTCCATTTTTATAAGAAGTTTTATATTGATGTTCATTAAGGATATCTGTATGTAGCTTTTTATTCTTGTGGGATCCTTGACAACTTTAGGTATCAGAGTTATACTAACTTCATAGATAGAGTTTGGGAGTTTGCCATCTTTTTCTGTACTCTGGAAGAGTTTGTGTGTGATTGGTGTCAGTTCTTCCCTAAATGCTTGCTAGAAGTCTCCTGTGAAGTCACCTGTCCTGGGGTATTTTTTTCTTTGGTAATTCCTTGATAACTTTGACTATTTTTTTCTATTTCTATATCTCTCGAAATTCTTGATATCTATATTGCATAGGGAGGGATTGTTTTTTCCAAGTAATTGTCCATATCTTCCAAGCTGTTAATTTAATTGGAGTACAGTCCTTCACAGTACTGAGTATTAATCCTTTTTATTTATTAGAGTCCGTTGTAAAGTCATCTGTTTCATCTCTTCTCTACTATTGGAATTTGTTCCTCCCTTTCTTTGGTTAAGTTTGCCAGCAGTCTGCTAATCCTTTCAAAGAACCAACTTTCAGCTGCATTAACTGAACTCAGGTATTAATAGACAGAAGCTAGCAGACTTGTTAAGAAAACACAATCCTTCAATCTGCTCCCTAAAGGCTGGAGAAAAGTATACTAAGAAAATGGCAATTCAAAGAAATCAGTGGGTTCAATCCTAATCTCTGACAAAGTTGATCTCAAGGTACAAGCCATAATGAGATAAAGATGGGCTCAGTGGTTCTCAATCAGTGGGTCATGAACCCTTTGGGTCATGAACCCTTTGAACCACCCTTCCACAGAAGTAGCCTGATTCATAACAGTAGCAAAATTACAGTTATGAAGTATCACTGAAAATAAGTTTATGGTTGAGGGTTACCACAACATGTGGAACTATATTAAAGGGCTGAGGCATTTGGAAGTTTGAGAACCACTGCCATAGCTGCTCTTGTGATTTTCTCCTTTTTCTGAAACTTTGATAGTAAACTATTTATATGCATTGGTGAATTCTTCGTGGGATTCAATCTAGCTGGTGTTCTTTCTGCCTCCTTAATGGTTGCATGATCTTCATTTATTAAGCTGGAGTAGTTTTCCTCTAAGAATTCCCTTGCTATTTTTGCCATTGACTTCTTCATTGTGTTGTGGTCTGCTTTTCTTTAGCATATGATTATTTTGTTTGCCTGTCTTTCCCATTTGTAAAAGTCTGCCTGGTTATCCTCTGGGTCACTGGTGCAATTTTCGGCCTCCTAAAGTCTGTTGGCGATGTCTGTGAATTTGCTACTGGCTTTTACTACCTTGTCCCTTAACTCTTGTATTTCCCTCTGGTGCATGGCCTCTATCTTCTCTATAATTTCATCCTTTTTCTGTTTTGCTTCTCTCATATCCTGTATGACTGTAAGCAGCAGTCTGAAGATTTCTTTCTGTGGCAGGCTAATGTCTGCCTCTTTTATGGCTGCTGTTAGGTTTGAGTCATTCTCTAACATTGGATTTTGTTTCTTCTATTTCCTTGTTGAGGCTGTTGAGGCAGCTTGCTATTTGCATGCCATTTTTGGAGGAACATGGTGCCATTTCCCTGCCTGTAGCAACTGCTCTGAGTGATTGTGTTTCACCTTTGTTCCACTGGGGTTTCCCTCTCATCCTAGCCTATCAGGAATCTGTTTTTTGGAAGGCAGGTTGGATGGCCCTCTCCATCATCAGCCTCTGATGTCAGCATATGCTGTGCTCTAGTTGTTCTCAGACTTCTGTGGGAGCCTATTATCAGCTCTGCAGGATGTGGTTTGAAGGAAAGTCCTAGCCTAGGTGAAGGAACAAGTAACTTGGGGGTGGGGTGGGGGTTATATGCTACCATCTAGAGGCACTGTGGACAGCTGGCCAGGCAGGAAATAGGGCCCAGCCATGTCTGCTATCACGCAGCTCTGCTGCTCAGAGCACAGTGGGCAAGAGAACACCAGGCAGAGCATGGCAAATATAGGAAGTAGACTGCCAGTCTTGGAGGAGGGATCTGCCAACAGGCAGTGGGAGGACCCCGTGCTGTTGGGTGTATCAAGCTGCTGTTTCACAAGCCTCTCCTGGGTGTCTGGTGGACCTGAGATGCTGAGGTTCTGGGGCTGGGGTACTCTGTCCCAAAGGGTCACTGTATGTCAGAATTGATTAAGGCATTTGTTTGAGTCTTCATATATCCATGAATGTCATTTTATATCAGAGACAGTAGGGAAAAATTACTCAATGAATAAGGAAGGCCATTGAAGAATTAATGGATTTGAATTATGTTGTTATAGAAGAATATTGAAAGCACCATTTATTGCCAGAAAAACAAGCAACTCTGTCTTAGAAAAAGCAGTGTCATGATGTTGCTTAGAAGGAATGAGTATAAGACATCATCATACATACGTTGGACATGCTATCGGGAGAGTCTAGTCCCTGGAAAACTACATTGTGCTAGGGTAAGGAAAAGGTCAGCAATAAAGAGGAAGGCCCTGGACAAGTTTTGATGATACGTTGGTTTCATCTATCAATACACTTAGCAATTGGTTTTAAAAAGTCACGATTGTAAGAGAGACACAGGAGTAGGTAGTGTTTCGTTCTGTTTTCCAGAAGGCCACTACAAGTTTGCACTGACCTAATAGCTCCCAATAACAACAACATATGAGCTTAGGTTTTAAACTCTACTTTAAACTTGGTCTATGGAATAAATCTAATAAAGATTTAAAACTGTCCTTTAATCAAAGTCAATACATCTATTACAAAGTTTGCCAAAAGAGTAGTAATGGAAATTAGAAATAAGTGTGCCAGGCCTCAATCATGCCAAAATAATTCACTTTCTCAAAATAAAGATTTTTATTTTTTTTAAAATTCTTCCAAGGATTTATCATATATGTGTTTGCCAAGTTTTTTGCAGTTATAAGAAATAAAAGCCAAATTAAAATGACAAAGTTTTTAGGGAGTATTGATTTATTTCTGAGTTGGAATAAACTAGGCGGCAATGGGGTTTTGGTTTGGTTATTGTTTTGAGTTGCTAATATAACTAGAATTTTCAGTGTTAGGTAAATGATTAGAAACAATGTTTTAAGGCCACTCTTTAGGATCTATTTATATCTCTTTTGTGGCTCTGCATTGAGTTCATTTACTTATACAGTCTCCCCAATGTGACCAACAATATTCCCAGGCTACTATGTCAACAGTGTGTAAACACCAACTAAATAACGCCACATTTTCTTAGTTTCAGAAAGATTTGTACAGCTGCTCTTATTTGCTTAATTTGAAACTCCTGCACATTCTGTATTGAAGGAGGGGAATTATCACCAACAAGATAACACAGACTGGTGATGCAAAACTATGGAACACCAAGAGGAACCAAGAGTGCTGTCACCTAAAGCTAGTTGGGATCATACGTGGTCCCATTGAAGGTGTACACATAAAATGGGTAAATGTTATAGTACTTACATAATATATTAATAATGAGGCGAATAGATTTTATGTCCACTTAAACCTGTGTGGAAGTGTAGGTTAGAATCCAACTTATAAATCAGGTCACAACCTACTGAGGCCAACTTGGAGCTGTGACCTTTTATAAGAAAGACAGAGAGGATTTCTTTTTCTCTAGTTCTTCACCTTCCTCCATGCTGACACTCTGTGTGTGTTTCCAGGTGTGGTCTGATGTGGTCGCTGACCCTGAAAGTTAACATGCCTGTTCTCACTAACCTTAGATTCATATGACTGCACTCCCTGGCCTATGATGTCCCTTCTGCCCGCTTCTCCTTTCAGTATCATCTGCCTGCAGCTACAGGAGTTGAAGAGGATAGCATTGGGATTCATGGATGGAACTGGGACTGGACGTGGATTCCTGGATATCAAATTACTTATATAAAATCATTTCCTATACAGATGGGAGTGTCACTGGCTTTATTTCTCTAGGTAACCTAATGCAATCAGTAAAACAAAATCAATTTTAAAGAGTTTTTATAAGAAGAGAGAGGGAGAAAGGGAGGAAAAAGAGAAAGGTGATAGAGAATAAGTGTGTAATTATGATTCTTGTTATTAACTGTCACTGAATCAAAACTTTGTTCGTAGTCACTCATGTGAAACAAAAAGAAATAGATCATTGTTAACCTATGATCTCTAGAGTTCTTATCTAGGCTTCAATCAACAGGTCTTCTTTCTAGTCGAATATGATCTGGATGTTCTGTGAATGCTATTCCAGGTTAAAGCAAAAGACTATTGACCACAGATAGATGCATTGTATCTGTGCACAAGGTGTATTAACTAAGTGCCTAGATCTCCAGTATGGAAAAGGAGACTCTACAACTGAGCCCTAAATACCTCATGAAAACAATAAGTATATTCTGTTTGTTTTAGTGACATCCTTAATAACAAGTAGCAAAATAACAAATATTTTTAATGAAAATATTACAACTTTCATTTTTTTAATTAATAAATATTCAAGGCTAACAGAATATTTTCACTCCAATGGGTGACTTAAGATATATATTTTCTTCTTCCAGAAACTAAGAATTTAAGTACTTTGAAATGAATTGGTAAAAACTTTGAACTGACAGCTAAGCAAAAACTTCCAACTCTTGACTTACCAAACTCAAATCAAAGTCACTGCTGTTCAGGTGACTCTGACTCATAGCAACTCTATAGGACAGAGCACCCTGTCCCTGTGGGTTTCCAAGGGAGAAAGCCTCATCTCTCCCTTGTGCTACACAGACTAGAGGTGCAGGGTTCTTGAAGCGTTCTTTAAGCAGAAACAGCTTGGAAACCAAACTTCTACATTTTCTTTAAATACTTATTGTTAATCAAATAGTATATTCCCTTATTTATAAGGAAAGGCACAAGGCTATTATAGTCATACAGAGACTTTCAAAGTATGGTTTTTTTTTTTTACTTTGTGTTTTCTGAGTAGTTTGTCGACATTCTTTGAGAGACCAGACACTTAGATTATGATTTTTTCCTGAGACCTGATTACAATTAATATCAGTGATTCTAATGATATAAGAAAAGTATTGAACCTTTTCAAATAACTAGTAAATTCATATATTAAGTTATGCCATTTAAAAAGTATAAACAATAGGCTTAACACATTAAATAAGAGAGGAAAAATTAAAAATATATTATTTATTGACACAGATGATCTGAAATCACATGGAGTTCTTTTGAGAATTAATTACACAGAGATTCTACCTTTTTATTAAGTACCATCATCAGCG